>NC_048415.1:13164495-13180830 GCF_013103735.1 Etheostoma cragini | reverse complement strand
ATATGTGTGTGTTTTATGCTTGTATACATATGTTTTTGTCTTTGTGAAACACTTTGGTTTGCTTTTAAAGTGCTAAATGAAGATGAAGTTAAAAGGTTTCTCACAGATCACATTTATTTGATTTTACTATGTAAAAGTAGTTTGTTATATACATGTGAGTCATATTTAGCAATTATTTACTTAAATATAGACATCATCATTACTTTGACCTATGACTAATGATCACTCTGTGTCTAAAATCTGTTCCTCACAATTATTATCATTATTTGGTTATTATATAAGGCAACACATGGTTTGTTAACATCATAATATTTCTAAAAGGAATGCTGCATTAGGGAAGCATAAAGTAATCTATGTGTTTTTATTCACATGCTATTCATTAAAATATGATCCTTAGTGCTGAAATTATTTTATTTGAAAAAAAGAAAATGGTTCATACCAAAATGTTTAGTGACACATTCTATTGAGATCTGAGACATTGAAACCATAGGTGAGAGAGTCCCGATTATCACAATATTTCTCATGCTGTTTGGTCATCCATTATGTTTGTTCGTTACAAATGTTTTCAGACATGCCATGAGTGAGATGACAAACGCAGCAAAAGCGATGTCTTTTAACAGTTGATAATTTGGATCACAAAATTAATCGATGAAATGTATTAATTTTGCAAGCGTGAATTAAGGTATACTGTATTTCCTATGAGTTTTGAATGCATCTTTTTGACAGAACAGTTATACACAACTTTACGGACACAATGAGTGATGTTGTCCTTCCTGTTTTTGGAAGAAAACATGCAGACTGTTGACCACACACAGTTATGCAGTTGGATTTCAGGAAAACTCTGTCATGTGAATCCTTGTGATGAGAGCAATTAGCAATCATTGAAACTTTTCAATAATATCAACTACCTTTTTTGTTGATGTAGCCTATATGTTGGTTAGTTTAATAAATGTGATCTGATCTTATCTTGTGAATAAAGGTTAACTAAATAGATAACAGCCAGTTATGTAGTCTATTGATGGTACAAATGAAAAACAAAAGCTCTACTTCCTATGGCACGTGAAGGACCTCGAGCGAGACGCACCGATATTCGTCAGGCTGGATGTTTAGCACCATGGTCAGCGACACAGTTGCTAGGTAGCTTCCTATGTTTGTATCAGCGAGTTGTGGAGGAAGAGCTGCACCGAAACCTTAACCTGACCTAAAACGTGTACGAAATATACCTCGCAGCTTTGGTACGACTTTCATTGTCAGTCACAACTAGTTAAGAGTTAAAAAATAATGTGCCGACTGAACATTTACGCCCTACAGTAGTACACTAAACGTCACGTTCGTACCAGACTGAGAATGTAAACTACCGTATTTCATTCAGGTTCCCCCCTCTCACAGAGCGAATGGTTCAGCCCATGGACTCGCTCCAGCAATCATTACATGTAAGAGGAGGACTACAAGATACAGATTTTTTTGTGTCTGTCAACCAGAGTCAATTCTCAATAGTAACGCAGTTACACAACATAAACACTGTAAAAATACTCTCGGGTCTGGACTTTCCTTAAAGAGACCCCCGTGTCTCAGTTAAAGGCGGCTTTGTCGGTCGGATGAGACCAGCAAAAGAGCTGCACTGACAGTGCCTGGAATAAAAGGTAACGTTAACGTGCTACGGCGCTTTTGCCTCTCCATCCCTTCCAAGGTAACGTTAGTGCAGCTAAGCTAACTGAGTAGTCCATGGTCATTATGTTTCCTTTCAATCGTAAGACGGCATCTCATTCAGGAAATTGGTATTTCATTTTGAAGCCACATTAAATTAAAAGGACAGTTAAACATTAACGCTGCTGTAACGCCACATTTGATAGTAGCAAGTTAACTTGATAGCCACAAAGCCAGATGTTTCCTTGTGTGATCCTTCCACCTGACCTATACAGTGGCTAGCCACTAACGTTAGCTACTGCTTGCTAGCAACTTATGCATAGCTATAAAACACCTACATAGGCTTTGTGACATTTAATTTGTGAGCGTCACCTGAAAAAACATAATATCTATGCGAGGTTTAACAAAATCCATCTTGCGCTCATCCTGAATACAGTCAAGACCTGTCAAAGGAGATGGCCTGCTATCCTTTCAGTGATCTGGAACATACCATATCGACTGCTATGCTGTGACAAGCACAGGTCCCCTCGCTATTCTTAGTAGCATAGCTTCTTAGCTCAGGCTAGCTTTGCATGTAGGCTAACCTAGAAATCTGTCCTGACATGCAAAACTATTACGGACGTTTAGCTGAGGATGCTTAGAGCCTGGCTAAATGCAGGAGGGATGTGTTGTTAAAGAGACATTTTATGTATTCTTGTTTGTGTATATAGTTCAGTGTGCTACTTAGAGACCACATGCTGAAAGATCATCCTGGAATGACCATTCCTGAAAGAGCAGATGGATTATGTAATAATAACAGCATAACACATGAGTTCTGGATGGATATCCTGCCATCTGGACTCATTCAAGAGATAAGGCTCATAAGAAGGATATGATATGTTGAATCCTTAATTTTTGTGCAGGCTACAGTTGGCATCCTGAAGTTTTTGGATTAATACAGAATATTGATTGCAGCATTGTACCTACAATATTTTGAAGCATTAGGCCTGGTTCTGGATCTGATACAGGTTTACATTTTTACTGTAAATTACATGCCATATACAGTTCACGTATTGTTGATGTCAACAAACTTTTTTAGAACTGTAGACTGACACCATATCTGGTAATAATCATAAAAAAGGTGTGAATTTAGAGCAGTGTTTACAGTGTACAGTGTAACAGTTAAACCTGTATTCATATGTGGTGATTACACACATGCATAGCTTTTGAACAAACAGGCTATGTGCACATTGTTACAACCATAACTTATTTGCTCCCCTTTGTCTTACAGAAAATAAGGTCAGGGAGGATTGTAGTTTATAAAGGTTTAAGATCATTTTCAAAGTCACTGCCTTGAGTTTTACATTTAACGAATTTGTCTGCATCACAGGAGATTCTCTCTGGTGAAGTTAGGCTTAGCATTAGCTGTTTGTTGGTGTATTTCAATACCCCATAAGCTGCCGGCTCCCACACTTGTTCCTACTCATATCTGGAAGAAGGCACGAAGCCAGAGTTGGGTCGCTGGTTTGCGCTAATTTTAGATCCACTGGCAACTCTAAACCAACTATTTTCCTGTGAGAGTAGTCCGCAAACTCAGCCATCATTTTTCATGGGGGGACAATGTGGTGGTAAATAGATAATGATAGAAATAATTTGTACAAAAGGGATCTTGCAAGCATTGCAAGTGTTTTTTATACCTTGAAGATGTCCCGTGAAAATTATTTATGCTACTTATATGACAACAGGAACACTTTGTACCTGAAAATCTTTTGTTTTCATCTGCCTTTTAGTCAAAGATGTGTAATAGTACGTGTCTCCATTCTTAGCCAGTGTCTCAGCCCTTCTGAATGGTTCTACATACCCTGAGGTCCCTGCACTGCTGTAATGGCAAGACCAGGGCATTCTGCATGTAGAGAAAGAACTTGTGTCTGCAAATTCTGCTGACATAAGGCTAAGTAGTGCTTCCCCAAGCAGCACTATTGATTTTGTATTTAACGACTGCTTTCAAGCTGCAGCTTCATGTAAGGCAAGGAGAACATAAAACAAACCCTCCAGGGAAATACCACTGGTTGTTCAAGGGACTTGTGTAAAAGGTGTGACATTACTTGTCATGAATAAAAAGTCTACCGCTTTAGTTCAGCTTTTTCTTTGGCACACTTTTTGTGAAGCTTTTTGTTCTGTCCTTTTGAATTTGCTTTTGATATAAAAGAGAGTACCATATTTTTTTGAAGTGCTATTGCTTTATTATAGAGGGATAATATCAGTGGGAAGATGACATTTTAAAGATTATTTTCTACTGGCATTTTAGGCCTTTGTTAGATACGACAGCGTTTAGACATGAAAAGGGAGAGAGAGGGGAAAGGGCATGCGGCAAAGGGACGCAGGTCGGAATTGAACCTGTGACCGCTGCGTCGAGGACTAAGCCTCTGTATATAGATGCACGTTCAACCAGGTGAGCTGCCCAGGTGCCTTATTGGTAGTTTTGAACTAGAACTGCTATTTGATATTGCTGTTTGTTTGTGATAAAGCTAAATGCTGCAGACAATCACACACACACACACACACACACAAACACACACACACACACACACACACACACAAATTCTGCATAACAATGCCCTGAAAGACAGACATGCTTTTGTCATGCATTTAGGGCCTGTAAGACAGAGTGATGCAGATAAGCAGCATGAAGAGCTGACTCTCTACAATGAAGCCTTTCTGTGTTGTGTGTGGCAAAGGGGAAGTGCATGAGATCAGCATCCATTCGAGTTCTGTCTGTTCTGCTCTGCTGTGGTGACCCTTTGGCTCACTCTGTTGGAGAACAAGTGTCATTGCATCAGAGGATTAGCAGTAGATACTCAGTGGAAGGGGTTTAATGAAGATTTAATGCTTCACTGAAGGATTAAATGTGATGATGCTTGCAGCAGTAAAATGTATTCGCAAGTCATTCTTTCCAAGTCTAGACACATTTTGTGGATGTCGTCATGTATTCCCCACAATCTTACGAAAAATAACCAGAAAGTTAATAGAAACTTCAAAAACAAGGAAAAGAGGCAACCAGCAGCTCACAGATGCTTTAACATAATACCACATACTATATAATTTTAAGTTTTATTTGTCATATGTAGGTTTACACAGGGAACGGATCAGCTCAGCAATAAAAGCACTAGTCGCCGCAATAAGAGCACTACTCATGTAAAAGACAAAATCAGATAAAATGACAATAATAAGATATAATTACAAAATAAGATAAAATGACAATAAGATGTAAGATAAGACAGGGTTGTGTGTAAAATTAAGTTTATCCAACATTATTTCAGAAATAAGAAAAAGGAATGGGATATGGGATATGACAGAATGGAGTGAGATGAATAGATGATAGATATAAAATATGAATATATGTATAGCCTATGTATATATATTTACATGTGACTACGGACACAGAGCTGTGTGATGTCACATCAATCTCAGCTGTGACCTTATTTGGTAGCCAGGCAAACAAGCCTAGATAGAACTAATGTTAACATTTTACTCTAAAAGGCTCAAGGAAAGAAATGTAATCACATTTTCAGAGAAGATATTGGAAAACTGAATTTCTCTTTGCGAATCTGCTCCTCTTTCAGATTTTGTGTGGTAGCTTAACTTAAACATTTTAAGTCCAAGCTTAATTAAAAAAATTAGCACTAAGAATCGTAAGATCTAAATCAATTAGGTTAACACCATAATTGATTCATAATATTACAGAAATACTAAAACGTCTGTTCAATTTAGAATGTCCACTGTAGCTGATATTCAACGTTGATACAATTGTTCCTTAAATTATGAAGATTCATTCTCCTGCTACAACATCCAGAATAATTAGGATTAAACATCACATAGCTTGTCTAGGGATTGTGCGTATTTTTCAGATTACTGTGCATTAAGAATATGCCTGTGTTCTAGTGGGATGTGTACATTTGCTGGTGTTTAGTTGCATACTATGTGCCTGTCAGACCCCCTCCTCATTCCTGAGGGATAACATGACACTAAGGTCCAATGCTTCTATAGAGACAGTGTTCCCTGTCTCCTGTACAGGAGCCAGTACACCTCTGGGACGTGGGGGCAGGTTGTCAAAAGCACAAGCACAGCTTGCCTCACTTTATCACCCTGACTCTTTGTTGTTGCTCTCCCCCTCTGTGCTGATCTCATTCCAGTCTCTGTACTCTCCAGAATCAATGTCTTGCGCTTACCAAAGACAGACCAAGAGGCTGACAGCGAAGACCACTGAGTTATCGAGTAATGTGATTGAATTGTTTCCCGTTCTAATTTGTCCAGAGGATGCTGAATCGATAGGGTTACTTTTCAAGTCAGCGCAAGTGCATATCTTCTGTTGTGCATATACTGTACGTATACATGTGTTACCTACAGGCGTATCTGTGGGTATATGGATGGTAAAGATATATTATATATATTTTCACCACTAGAGGCTACTGTTGATCTCTGTATAAAATGCAGAAGAGGCACAAAAAGCCTGGAGTGTAGATTTGTCATAACTGGTTTATATTACCTCTGATTTATAGTTTATGTATTGTTACTATCCTTCATGGACTGATACCCTACATCCTTTTAGTCACATTTTTGATAGCAGCTAGTTCACCTATGGAAAATTATAACATCTTGATTAGAACCTCTGATTTTTTTTCAACCAAAGGAAGATGCTGAGCAGAAAACTTATTCTTCATTTTATTTCTATTCTTTATTTTATAAAGGACAACACACATTAATTACCATTTCTGTAAATGATGCAGTTGGCTCGTAAATTCTTTTTAAAATCAAAGTTATTTAAAAATTAAATTGTGAACAGGGTGAATCAAGATCCCGATTTCATAACGATTTATTGTACAGGCCGAACAGAAACGGAATTTTAACTCCAATATTTTAATTTTCATAACGTGGGCCCCGGAAGTAACGAATCTCCCCTGGTTTTCTTACCACAGTTGGAAACAAAGCAATCAGGAAAGGTTATCACATGGGTGAAACATTGATTAAGAGTTGGGTCTTCCTAAAAGGATTTACACTGAGATACGTTTCAATCAGGAGAGACTAGTTGCAGATATGCAACAGTTATACATGCGTGATGAAATATACATTTATTAGGGTAACAGCTTAATTGATTTAGGAGTGCATCGATTAAAATTTAGGTCTTCATGAAAGAATTTACGCTGAGGTACATTGGTATGAGAAAAAATTAGATTTTAACTGTGTGGAGCTCCCAATCAGTACTTTAACCCACATGCACTAATCTCTCTTAAATGAGCCGCAGCACCATTTTACAACAAAGGCCATGTCACGCTGATGTGACCAAGAGCAACCCAACCCCAAACATCATTTCTAAATATCGGTCCGAACCCGGCCCGGCCCGTCAGGTCCCGTTTGGCTCGATTTGGGTATCCGCACACTACCTTGGATGCATTTGATGCAGGGTTGTTAATCATCTCAAGGCTATCTCGCATCTCCTTGCAGACTCCTCAATTCATAAAAATTGGATCATTGTTGACTCAAAATTGAGCAGCTACATGCACTATATCTTTGACTTGATGAGGATCACGAGCAGCTGGATTTTTCCAAGCATGCTGTAAATGTATGGCTTGCCAATCCATCACTGGACAGATTTACACAGATTCATATCCTACTTCCAGTTTGCAGTCTCCAGTCCACCTGAATGCTGCTTTGTCTTTGAACATGTGAGGAATCTTAAACACTTTATTTTACTCAGTTCTTTTCACTCAGAATTATTTTTTTAACAACTATTTGAGGCTCTGGCTTGCAAAAAATAATAGTTTGATGGCACAATGCTCAACAAGTGACATCTTTTTGGTCTATGTTTATTTGAAGTAGAAGAAGGGTGTCCTCAGTGACTTAAGGAGAACATGCAAACCCCACACAAAGAAGACTAAGACTCAGGCCTAGTCCTCTCTTGCAGTGAGGCAACAGCACTAACCACTGAGTCACTATACTGCCCCCGCCAGCAAAAAATTAAATGTGACAGTGCATCTCAGCAATGGTTGATTACCCCCAAAAGTGGTTTGAAGACACACTCTCAGACCACAGCCAAACAATAACATAATTTGGCTGATAACTGGTGTTAATTTCCCACACCACTTCATAGCCTGAAGCATCCTTTTAACAAACCACTGTAAAGATGCCATCTGTTTGAATGAAGTGACCTCTCAGCTGTACAATGAAACCCAGCTGGCACAGGCATCAGACACAATGAGATTCTGCAAACCCTTTACCTGACAATCACATTATTTCACAATGGTTCCACGGAATACCAATTAGTCCAGCGGACGTCACACAGCTTTAGATTATTTTATTAGTAGTACTGCAGTGTTAGAGCTGTACAGAGCTCTCACTGAACTGTTACGCTCTGTGTCAGATTGACTGATGTAGCTTGTGATAAGCCTGTGTGCTGCTGTTGCTGCTGCGTTACATCAAAAGCATGTCCAAAACACACAGATCCACAGTGTACACTGTAGTCACCTTCAGAGCAGTCAGCCTACAACTACGGTTTGGCTGCTGTAAAACATATTTTTCCTTCTCTTCTACAGGCATTCCTTTCCATCCCTCTGTCCACTCCTCCCTCCCTCTCTCCTCTTGTGGCTGTAAATAAGCTGGGGCTGTGTAGACCCTTGATAGGCCCTTCCCCTCCCACTCTTCCCCACCACTGTGCCCCCCTTCTAACTCCCCTGCCCACTCAGACTCTGCTGCTGCTGTTTATATTGCTGAAAGGCGCCAGGGAGATGCTCAGATGATCCATTGGGCAATCCTGAACCACATCGTCCATTCAGCCCAAGGCAGGGAAGACTAACCACTGCGAGTGTGAGAGAGCCCTTGGAGGGTGCTGTGAGTACCCTGTGAGGCCCGCACTCCCGCCAAGCCTGGCAGGAAGCTTGGCTTGCCCATTCACTTCTCAAGCCCCTGAGATGCCATCCCCTCCAAATGAAGGAGGTGAGTAAGAGAGGTCCAACTCTCTCAGGACTAACAGGGGTATTCTGTTAGATGGTTAGTTGGGTTGCATATTATTTACAGGTACCTGCCCGCCATAATCCATACGTTTCTGAAGCACACACACACATGCATACATGCAAGCACGCACACTGTATGTGTGTGTTATGTGTTAGAAAAATGGTGCTGTAGATGTCTGGTTCAATGTTTGTGTTGTGGATTATGTGTTAATATGCCTGTACTGTACAACAAATTGCCTCTCAGGGACATTACAATTTTGTAAGTCTAAGTCATACGCACACACACACCCTATACACATTATGAAGAATCATGATGCATACAGCCATAGCAAACTAGATTCCTAATTCAGTTACACCCTTGCCCCATAAACAGGCCCCACTAAATTCCCTGCAGATGTAAGTAAAATATATTATAAAACTCCAGCAACTCCAGCTCCCCTCCCAGTCTGGAGCACAAGCTGTGACTGTATCTAGTGTTGTTGTACAGTATGCTGTCTCTTCCTCCAGAGGATCAAGGAGCGTCCCCCGTGAACAGGCCATCTGTGGGCTCGTACCGGAGCAGTGGGAAGAGAAAAGTGAGCACCAAAAAGAAGAAAGGCACTATCACCGCCAATGTCACTGCCACCAAATATGAGATTGGTATGGTAATCTATTTCATATGATATTAACGCTTTTGAAATCACAATAGCCACAACATTAAATAAAAATGTTCAGTGAAAATTTTAAAATAAAAACAGGTTTAAAAAAAAAGGTAAAACATTCATATACACTACAGACATATCAGTTCACAAAGAAATATTTTGAACAGAGAGTTCATCTTAACGACGAAGCTAGTGTTGGTTAAAAAGAAGCTTTCTTTGAGATGGGTGATGATGACACCCTTTCATTGAGGTACATTATCCTAGTGTTGATGTTTTTTGTCAGAAAACAAAACAAGTTGCCTGAACTGTCTTAGCAGTTGTGTTTGTGGTTGTAACCTAAATTGTAGGATTACTATAATTTAACTTAACTAACTACATTAAGTTATTCTTTTTTCAGGTTATAATATATATAATTAATATTGATGAATACATAGTTAATTATTATTTTACTGGTAAGCTAATTGTTATGTGAGAGCTAGCTACATTGTGTATACTCAGCCTTTACTACAGAGCCTCAGGTTTCAAGCATGTGAATTAATATTTATATTTTCCTCATTTAAATTTCACAAGGGAGCATAACAAACAATAATTTGGGTGGTCAGGATTAATGTAATGTGACTTTGGAAAAAGCCCTCAGTATGGCTCAGTCAGTCCCTCAAAACAGCAAAACAAAATCTCCATGTTTTGAATGTCTCAATAATAAAACAATACACTACAGATTTTATTCTCAACAATAAAATCTAATTTGCTGTGGTGGGGAATGTTTCTCAGAGGCCGTTGTTATTTAATGTCTTAAATTAAACCTAATAGAGTTGCAGCAACAGCTCACACATAGACAGCTCAGCCTTACATACATACATAAATCTTTATTGAGGTAATTTAACTTGGCAGTACAGTTTTTTGAGAAGGGCAAACAGAAGCATAGTAAGCACTCCTCACATGGTC
Organism: Etheostoma cragini; assembly: GCF_013103735.1. Classification (NCBI taxonomy): domain Eukaryota; kingdom Metazoa; phylum Chordata; class Actinopteri; order Perciformes; family Percidae; genus Etheostoma; species Etheostoma cragini. Next base: position 13,170,611 of record NC_048415.1, on the reverse strand, counting down.
AGTATATGCCAGTGTGGCAGTACAGCTCTCAGGGGTGAACTACAACCTATGAAACTAAGGAGTCAGCAGCAGCAAGTAGAAGTTGGGGGCTGCCCGGATCCTGTAGGTAGATGAGAGTCTAGCTGTGAGTCAGTTTGCTTGCTGTGACGAGACCCTCACAGTGGCCATTCGGAGAGTAGTGCAGGGCTATTTTGAAGGAAAATTAACACTAAGGGCCAGATGGATGGCTCATTTTTGCTGTTACCGTTTTTTTGCAGCTGTCTTTTTTGTTGTAGAATTGATGGTATAACAGGTACAGGTCAAAGGTCAGGGAATATGGTGTTGGAAATTTGCTTTACACCCACTGAGAAGGGAATGTACACTCTGGCCCGTAGGATGCCTGTTTGGTGAGATGTGTAGGAAAGGATTGATCATAGTTTTGTACTCAAAGGCCCTACTGGTAACTGTAAGCATAGGCCTGCTGTGATGCAAACCCTCCCTGTTCCAGTTAACTAAACACTGTTAGCCTTTACCAATGTGAACAGATGGATGAAGTTACATCAGAAACACCTTTTTCCCATTCATGTGTCCTCAAGCCACATTAGGCAAGCCTTCTCCAGGTTTGTGAAAGCTTTCAAGAAATTAATTAATGCCTCTTTTCGTTAGGGCATATGAATTTTTCATTACTAACTGAATAATGAATAGTTGTCGGATTTATGTCCAAATGGGCTTGCCACCTATCTCTCATACTATTGGGTTTCCATTGGGATTTAAATGCATTACAGACAATTAATTTATCTTTTTGAAGAGACATATTACGATTGGCTGCTCTGCAACCATTCCATAAATGGCAAATATTGCTGTGAGCTTATTTGATCTATCGTCTCCCGGACTCATTTTTCTCTTAATATATGCAAAAGCAGAAATGAAGTCCAGCAACATGTTTAAGTGAAATATTAATCTATAAAGTAAAAAAATATATCAAAATTGTGGGTCCAAGTCACATCTTGCTCGAATTCTGCATCTATAACAGTAAGTTACTGTGTGATCATGAAAATGTATTGAAAATGACTGCATAGTTCATTTTAATAATGGAATACGATCTAATGTGAGTCTTTTCCCCCAGTTCGTATAGTCATCAAAGAGGTGGACTACATCAAGACCCGGGAAGATGACGAGACCGCCAACCTCATCTGGAATGACTCGGCCGTGCAGCATGAGAAAATTGCCGAGCTCAGGAATTATCAGGTACACTGCATCGCTACCATGTCAACTCAGCCCACCTTGTTCATTGGCTCCGTAGCCTAGAGGTTAGACAAGAGAACTTAAGAATAAGGTTGTCAGATCCAATTGCTGTACTGAGCAGGATAAAATGGATCTTAACCTTTACAGTATGCTCCAATAAAGCTGCTCAGTGGCTAGCAGCCAAAGACCATGATACTGATCAGCTCCCAGTGGATGTATGTAACTTTGGAAGGGAAAAGTCTCTAGCAGCAGTTCTGAAAAAGATTATATGTGTTCAGCTGACTTTAATGCTAAACCAAATGTTAGAAAAAAAATAACCTGCCTCTAATGTGTGTATCACTGGTAAGGTAAGGAAGGATTTCCCCAAGGCTCCTTGAGATGCCTCTGAAATGAAACAGTGCAGTGAAACCAGAAGAAAGGGATAAAAAGGACGAAACTAAACTATGACAGCAACTGTAACCCTCCCATGCTTAGAGAATTATATCTTAATAATTTTCATACAAAGAAAACTAAAGTCCTTTCCCTTAAAAACTCTTTTAGTCAGAGTTAGATAAACTGAACTGATTTTGTGCAGATTCTTCGAACTTATTACAGCACAAATTAGGGCTGCACAATTAATCAATTTTGAATCACGATCACACGATTGTGGCTTCCCACCATCAAATTTGCGTGATCAAGCGATATTTTGAATGTGTCAATCTACTGCACCGTAAACTACTGTTGTTTTTCAGACAACAGCTGTGACCATTGCTAGTTAGTGTCTGTTAGCTCACAGGGCTCAAGGGTGCGACTAATATTTTTCCTCTAGGTTGCACCGGTGCACCTACTGTCCTTGCACCCTTTTCCTCCCCACAGATGAAGCAATAGTGTTTATATGGATATGGTTTAATTTTGCGTTACATGACCCATTTCTTCTGTAAAGCCGTGCCTGTGTTTGGATCTCTCCTCTTACTCCCTCTCTCTCCCTAGCTCTTTTAATCAGTTATTGTTGAAAACAAGTGAAGGAGCTTTCTTAGAGATACATTTAAAAAAAATAATATATCCTAGGCAATTTATTTCAGAACATTTTCATTTACATGTGTTGCAGCTGTATGTATGTATAACATAGAACGTCAACATAAGAGGAATGCAGCACAATATAGATGTGAAAGCAGTTATAAATAGCCTAAGTGACTATAAAATTAGTTTTGATTAAAATCAACAAATAATCGTGATAATTAATCGTGATCTCAATATTTATTTAAAATAATTGTGCTTATCATTTTTGGCCATAATTGTGCAGCCCTAGCAAGAAGCATTCCTAGATACGTTTTATAAACTCTACAAACCACTAAGCCTGTGGGACTTAGACCTTCTTCCAAGCCTTTAAATATTTTGCACTAAAATGTGAATAAATCTGACCTGAGGCCTATTCATTTGGCAAGTCATAACATCTTCACCAAATAACTGACCTTGTGAGTTTTTCTGCCATGAAAAAGGGGTGCTTGCACACTACCATGCCTAAAAATACATTTTGTTTCTCCAGTAGAGATAAAAAAGTAAGTAAAAAAATATGAGCAAAAAAGAGATCAGAGCAGATTGAAAGGGGATGCTGTACAGAGACATTTGGGTCAGATGGAGCAGGGAAAAGAAGATTATTTTTAAAGTAGTAATAGTAAATGTTGGAATAAAATAATATATAATAGAAAAAATGAAAAAAGTGAAGATGGAAGGAAGACCCTGAACGTGCCCATCTGCTTTTACTCAGACCCTGGGAGGTAAGACGAAGACAGCAAATAGTAAAGAGGGGTGGACAGAGTGAGAGGGAACAACAGAGACAGATAAGAAGATTGACATGTAGACTGACAAGTTGTGAGCAACAGGGGGTGGAGGGCTGGTTTCAGATCTCCCTGGTAATGTTGACAAGACGGGCCTAAACAATAAGGGTCTCTTTGAGTTCTGTGTACTAGTCTGAAAGTGATCTTACCTCTGTTTGACCTCCCTGTCCTGCTGACTGTACTTACTGCTCCCCCTCAGCTATGAACGTTAGCCATCCATCTTCCTGAGTGCTTATTTGATTAGACTGGGCACTAATGATCGATTAAATCACAGTCTAAAAAGAGTAAGGCTTGTTAGGACAGGGGCAGCAAGAGTTCAGCTAAGTAGATTGAATATTACAAATACTGTAACAGCTTAACGTGTTGCAATGTGGCTAATGTTTTCGCATAGAACTGGTGATTTGGTGCCAATTGTTTTCACTTGCTCTATCGCACTGCTATGGTGTTTCATGAGATCATTTCTCAGTAGAAAAGGAGAAGTCCCTCAACAATTGGTTTTGATTTCCCATCACAAGCTACGTCGTCTCGCGGCATTGGCATAATTGTGCAATCTCTTCCGAATCCCTAATTACGTGTGTCTCGTTTGGATAATAATCACGGGATCCTTTTTCACTCTGCGTTCTTGTTTTCCCCCCCTGCTTTCTCTCTCTCTCCCTCTTTTAATTCTTTCCTTCTTCCGTTTAGTGATGTACTGTGAGAGTTTGCTGTCAAGTTTCAGTTCATACGAGCCTAATTAACGCCCCTGTTCAGGCTCATTTGGTCAAAGAAATACAGAAAACCCAGTTTTTCCTTTACCCCCCCACACCCTTTTCAGCGCATTCAAAGCAATTCATTCAACTGTCACTGCAGGAGCTTGCGATGCAGAACCAATTACCTCGGCCCCTCGGAGTTGAGATTGATCGTTTTTTTTTCTCGCCTCTTCCCTCCCCAACCTTTTAAAGTATAAAAAAAGCCCGGTAAACTAAATAAGGGTTGAGAAAGGTCTCCGCGTCACCTTTTTGTTTTGAGTCCGTAATTGGGCATAAATGTCAGAACATTGTAAGCTCACTTCAGGTTGCTGCCTTTAATGTGCTCATTTTTATGAAGGGGTGGGGGTGGAACTGAGTGGCGTAATGACCCTAACAACATTATTATGTCTTCCTGTCCCTCTGCAGAGAATTAACCATTTCCCTGGCATGGGCGAAATCTGCCGGAAGGACTGCCTAGCAAGAAACATGTCCAAGTAAGTTTTCAAATGAGAATAATTTAGTTCAGTTAAGTTCAGTTAAAAAACAAGAGCATTTCAAAGCTCAGCGTGTAGCCAGCCGGCACTGTAAGATGTTACAACTTGGTACAAATATGTAAAAGACACTACTGTAAAAGCAAACAAATCATTTTTAATAATAGGCAAATGCTAAATGAAAAGTACCAATACATGACTTGTCTAATAGTATAAAATGTGTCTTTACTGCCACACACACACCCTTCCTTTGTTCTCCAGAATGATCAAGTGCCAGCCTCAAGAGTACAGCTTCATTCCCAAAACCTGGATCTTCCCCGCCGAGTACACTCAGTTCCAGAACTATGTCAAGGAGCTCCGCAGGAAACGCAAGCAGAAGACCTTTATCGTCAAACCCGCCAACGGAGCCATGGGTCATGGGTAAGTCTGAGGCTAGAAAGTGGCACAATCTAACACACTGACTATAAGACTGATAGGGGAAGAGAGGGGACAAAAGAGAAGGAGAGAGTGACAGAAGCAGAGGATAGAAAACAAGATAGTGAGTTGAAGAGAAGAAATTAGCTCCAGAGCAAATAGAGGACAAACACAACAAAACAAGGCAATAAGAGGTTTGTGACCCTGACATGGGTGTCTATGAAAATAACATTAGAGCCCGGACCAGATTGAGTATTTGAGCTGAGAGGGTGTGGTGAATTTCATTGTTGGCCTCATTGTCCTCGATGGTCACACTCTCCATAAATCAGGACACACACACACACACACACACACACACACACACACACACACACACACACACACACACACACACACACACACACACACACACACACACACACACACACACACACACACACACACACACACACACAGTCCCTGGCTGCAGGTCTCTGCATGTGATTATTGGATTCCTTTATGAGCTACCATCAGCAGAGACCAGTCAGACTGGAAAATGGACCAAGATGGCTGCTGCAGGGGATTCTGTCTCACAATAGCATCTCTTTATCAAAAGATGAGCGGCCGGTAGTACCTGAATGCATATTTCATACTTGCAATCCCAGTGAGTGAGAGCCTATCTCAGGTTGTGATGTTACACATTTCTATGGTATGTTACCACTATCCTGATTTTGAAATTGTGAAGTAATTTAATCAAATGTAAAACCCCAGCAATCAATACACCTGTGGCAAAGCTTCACTCCCCCTAGTCCGCTGATGATTAGCGGTAAGACTGCTTTGCTTTTGCTGTGCCAATTTGTTTTCGTATGGGGTGAGCATCAGTGGCAACCAGACGGTAGTGCTACCCTTGGCACTGCCCGCCCCTCAAAGTTCATATTATTTCAACTTTAACCTTGTTGCCGCTGAACTTTCAATTGTTCAACCTTTGAGATAACAGCTGTATGTGAGATAGCCAGCAGAAATTATATATACTTCTGACGTGTCAGCACTATCCTCTGCTCCCTACCTCACTGTTTTACAGCTGATCATGTGTAGGCTACTTAATGTGTGTAAATATGGGTGGACAAAACATTACAAACCAAAGTTTACCAAATGTTGAATTGACCGCCCAACAAAGTGTCAATAACACTGAACATTATAAGCATGGGTGGTGGCAAGGGTGGTGTTGATTTTTAAGCACCTTTGCTTTGACAAGCTGGTTTTGTTCATCTAGTATGAAAGCTGTCTGGCTTCTGGAGAGATCCAGGTACCACTGACTGAGAGATCTGGGGATGAATATTAGGAAGCTCTCTGGTGAAAAGGGACATTATTAGACAGACATTATTATTGTTGTGGGGGGTGTGCGGTGAGGACCCAAACGCAGAGAGACGGAGGCAGGCGGGAGCAGGTACACAATGCTTTAA
>NC_048415.1:13149156-13164395 GCF_013103735.1 Etheostoma cragini | reverse complement strand
TGGGAAAACCGGGACAAAAACACAGGGAAGGCCAAACAGGACAAATACCCCAACAAAAACCCCCAAACCATAACAATTATGCTTCTCAGCTCAGTCCTTTACCATCACAAACCACTGGATGGATCTAGGAAAAGTGGCCAACAACACAAGTATCCTAAATTGTCTCTAAAATAAACCAAGTAACTGATTCTAATGTTCTATGTATGAGCCATAACAACTACAGTGGTGTGAAAAAGTGTTTGCCCCCTTCCTCATTTCCTGATCCTTTGCATGTTTGTCACACTTAAGTGTTTCGGAACATCAAACCAATTTAAAAAATAGTCAAGGACAACACAAGTAAACACAAAATGCAATTTGTAAATGAAGGTGTTTATTATTAAAGGTGAAAAAAAATCCTAACCATCATGGCCCTGTGTGAAAAAGTGATTGCCCCCTAAACCTAATAACTGGTTGGGCCACCCGTAGCAGCAACAACTGCAACCAAGCGTTTGCAATAACGTGCAATGAGGATTTTACAGCGTCCTGGAGGAATTTTGGCCCACTCATCTTTGCAGAATTGTCCTAATTCAGTTACATTAGAGGGTTTTCGAGCATGAACGGCCTTTTTAAGGTCATACCAAAACATCCCAATAGGATTCAGGTCAGGACTTTGGCTAGGCAACTCCAAAGTCTTCATTTTGTTTTTCTTCAGCCATTCGGTGGTGGACTTGCTGGTGCGTTTAGGATCATTGTCCTGCTGCAGAACCCAAGGTCGTTTCAGCTCGAGTACACAAACAGATGGTTGGACATTCTCCTTCAGGATCTCTTGGTAGACAGCAGAATTCATAGTTCCTTTTATCACGGCAAGTCTTCCAGGTCCTGAAGCAGCAAAACAGCCCCAGACCATCACACTACCACCACCATATTTTACTGTTGGTATAATGTTCTTTTTATGAAATGCAGTGTTCCTTCTACGCCAGATATACTTGGACACACACCTTCCAAAGAGTTCCACTTTTGTCTCATCGGTCCACAGAATGTTGTCCCAAAAGTCTTGGGGATCATCAAGATGTGTTGTGGAGAAATTGAGACGAGCTTTGATGTTCTTTTTGCTCAGCATTGTTTTTCTCCTTGGAACTCTGCCATGCAGGCCATTTTTGCCCAGTCTTTTTCTGATGGTGGAGGCATGAACGCTGACCTTAACTGAGGCAAGTGAGGCCTGCAGTTCTTTGGACGTTGTTGGGGGTCTTTTGTGACCTCTTGGATGAGTCGTTGCTGCACTCTTGGGGTAATTTTGGGCGGCCGGCCACTCCTGGGAAGGTTCAGCACTGTTCCATGTCTTCGCCAATTGTGGATAATGGCTCTCACTGTGGTTCGCTGGATTCCCAAAACTTTGGAAATGGCTTTATAACCCTTTCCAGACTGATAGATCTCAATTACTTTCTTTCTCAATTGTTCCTGAATTTCTTTGGGTCTCGGCATGATGTGTAGCTTTTAAGGATCTTCTGGTGGACCCTACTGTGTCAAGCAGCTCCTATTTAAGTGATGCCTTGATTGTGAACAGGTGTGGCAATAATCAGGCCTGGGTGTGGCTAGAGAAATTGAACTCAGGTGTGGACAACCACAGTTATAGTATGTTTTAACAAGGGGGGCAATCACTTTTTCACACAGGGCCATGATGGTTTGGATTTTTTTTCACCTTTAATAATAAACACCTTCATTTACAAATTGCATTTTGTGTTTACTTATGTTGTCCTTGACTTTTGTTTAAATTGCTTTGATGTTCCGAATCACTTAAGTGTGACAAACATGCAAAGGAACAGGAAATGAGGAAGGGGGCAAACACTTTTTCACACCACGGTAATTTGACACTCAAAACAGAATTCTACTATTATTTTACCTGTGCAAAGGTCAAGCCAGGATAGACTAAAATAAAGTGGAAATGCCAAGTGTTTTCAAGTTCAAAAATTCAAGTGTGATGGGCTTTACAAATAATTCTGTTTGATAAAATAAAACATAAAGTAAAAGGTAGGCCAGAATGTGAAATATTATGACCTGGCTAAAATACAGAGTACTTTAAAAATTAATTAGTTTTTGTTTTGCAAATAGCACAGAGCTCACTTGAACACAGCTCAGATTGCAAAACATGTATCTAGTATTCTTTTGACTTCTAATTCTTTGACAACCTGATCCCTGAAGTGAATATGTGAAGAATTACTTTGGAGTGCATTCATCACTGGTACCAATAGGTGGGGATATTGAAGTACAAATAGCTCAGTGTGCTTCACCTCTCCCTCTTATTCTCTTTGAATTTGTCCTTTCTGGTATAATGTGAGCATTACTTATAACTCCATGCTGCACTAAGCCCTTATTTATTAAAGAATAAAAGGCACCAAAGGCTGAATAATAGCAATACATTAAGAATATGAAAGATGATAAATTTTGCTCGACCACTCAACGGCGGGCGACTCACAAGATTAGATCTTTCTCAATTTTTTTTGCGTGGTGTGACACGGCAGGAAATTAAGTTATATCTACCCCCTGTAAAAAAAAAAAATCCGTCGGCCAACTAAATGAAATTATTGTTTGTGTCTGAAGCGCAGCTTGTTATAAAGGAAACAAAATAAAAGCGCGTGCAGGGCTTAAAAAAAGCCACATACCCTCCGGTGCCAAATTAAATAGGCAGGGGAGAGTGGGCCGTGATTATCTGACACCTCAGCTCATCAATCATGTCGTCTTCTCCTCAGCTACTCCTCCTTGACTAACTCACACCGTTAACCCTGTCCTCATCAGTCAACTTGCTGTCTGCCTGTTAGGCAATGTCGGTCAGCCTACCATCAACTTGTACCTGCTCTTTTCTGTTCAAGCACTGTGATAAGCAGGCCAATGAAATGTTTTTCTATAATACGGCAGTATTTTAGTTGGCGGGAGCAAGTGGTGTTGAGGAGTGATTGATAAACCTGACAGTACCAAGAATATCACACTAAGGCGGATATACAAGCTGGGAAGGTGTTATCAAACCTCTGAAGAGACGACCACTGAACTAAGACCATAACCTGAAAGGCAATACCTGATCCCAGGTAGGCGTAAGTTACGACGTCAGGTACGCCGTAGGGTATGCCGTAGTGTACACTGTAAAGGTGAATTTGTAGGTTACATAACAACAACATAGGCAACACTGTTACCATTTTACTTATGTTCTGGCTGGGACAACATAGCGGAACAATGTTTGCACTCTGGTGACTTGGTGCCACAATATCTTAATACCTCAAACTGTAGTTTTTGAACAATCAAATCCTTACATCTTGGCCAAATATTGTGTGGTGTGTCTGCTTGCATGTCTGTAAGGGAGCCTTCCAGGCTGTGCATGTAACCATTTTAAGCCAAGTCCGCCTTAACTTTGCGTGATAGTAAGGTCAGTCACACTGCTTGTACATAGTGGGAGATTGTTTAGGAACGACCCCTCACCCTCCCTGCACACATGCATACACCTACACATGTACGGAAAGACATACAGTACACTCTTTGACATTCACAAAGTTTTGAAAGTATTGCACCTCAACCTCGCGTGCACAGCCACATGGATGCACACAAACTAACACAACTCATTCTAGAGTTGAGCTAGCAATGGCCTGTGTACTATAAGGCCTGAGTGCCAGTGACATGAGACCAAAGCAAAGGAATTAGAGTGGAGGTCAAAACAGAGCGCAATGTCTGCTCCTATTAATCCACAAAAAAAGACCCTGCTACAGCATTTGATGCACTGTGCCATTCAGACATTGCAGAGTTTGGCTTCAGAAAATCAAAATGTTCTCCAGATGCTCGCAGAGTATTTCTCAGACAAAACAGCATTTGGGTTGTACCAGTTTTTTGTACATTTATTTTTTTTAACAGTTTTATTTAGATGATCAGGTAATAAGTAACACAGGTTTTGGAACATTCAATGCCCCTCAGAGCCAAACAGCTTGTCCTGCCCAAGCCAGCCTTGAGGCATGCTGAGCACACACATTTCCATATGCTTTCATTGAAGGTTCTGTATCAGTGGAAGGTCACATAAATACCAAAATGGCTCTGACCCTTTCACTACTAAAGGCTGAACGTTTTCAGTGTAAATGTAAGAGTCATTCCATGCTCACGGACACATCTTCTCCATCTGATTGCATCTATTGCTCTTCATACAGTACTTGTACTTTTTAGCCAGTGCTTTGAAAAATGAAACGCGGCCAAAGTTCATCTTTATGATTTGAAGAGTGAAAGTATCAAGGCAGATGTGGCACCCCAGTAATATGTCCCCAACTTTTTATGATGATTTAAAATGAAATATTTTATTAAACCCATTCAATCTGTATACTAGTTGGATACATTTTGTTTGTTGCTTCAACAGATATGTAAGACAGTGCTACTGTCATCAGTCATGTTCATGGTCCCTGCTATTCTGCCATCTATCATTTTTTTTAATTATCTTTTTTGTCTTTACTATGCCATATTTTATTAGGCTGCTGATGACACCCCAATTTCCCCCCGAGGATTAATAAAGTTTCTGTCTATCCAGGATCTCGCTTATCCGTAACTGTGAGAAGCTGCCGGCCCAGGAACACTTTATCGTTCAGGAGTACCTGGACAAGCCCTTCCTGATGGAGGGCTACAAGTTTGACCTACGCATCTACATCCTCGTCACTTCCTGTGACCCACTTCGCATTTTTCTCTACAATGACGGACTGGTTCGCATGGGCACAGAGAAGTACCATGCACCCAGTGAGGCCAATCTGGTGAGTCACAGACGATAAAACTACTAATAATAAAGATAATTGATGTGTTTAGGATTTTCAGAGTAAAGATAAAACGGCTTCACATAGACTTGGAAATGCACAAAATGGACGTAGACACACACCTTGTAACTTATACCAGGACATGCATCTTTATCTGTGTGCCATCTGTGCAGAAGGTCAATTTAATGAGTTGTAGATATACGCACAACTGTTCATGGATTTTTATTAGAAAGTACATAAAGTTATCTAGTGTATGGCCAATCAGGCGTGTCAGAAATGCCCTACAGACAGATAGTAGAAGTAGATTCACAGAACAGTGTATTTTCCATCCATGTCTCCTGTAATATCAGGCCGATTATATTTGCCTTGAGGTTCAGGCACTTTCTGAAGCACAGTCTGTTGCTGATGATGGGATGTGCACACACACACAAACACAGGCACACACACACACACACGCGCACAAACACACGCAGAGCTTCATATGAAGCGTGATGCTTATCTACAATATGAACACACGCTCAGCTAGGCATGCTGGACCCCTCCTGTGACACAAATGTGTATTGTCTTACCCAATCTTTGACACATGATGGAGTGAGTCATGCCATATAGATGGATGTTCAATCCCACAGAGAGTGGCTCCCAGACAGCCATCATGGGCTGAAACAGCCTCCGGTCACAGCGTTATTACCTTGTAGGCTAAGGACAAGGATGTATTGTCTTCAACTGTGAGAGATAGTGTTTCAAGAGAGAGATACTACAGGGGTTACACAATGGCTCGTTATAATCAACCACTCAATGCATTTTAGCCATACTCTGTTGGAACTACTGTATGGGGCCTGATGGCTTTGACTCCTCTTATAACTGAGTAATTGAGATTTTGGTGATCTAGAAATGCAAGCTTGTTCTGCTGTTGTACTCATTTCCTATCAAAGAGTATAAGAACCATTTTTAGAATAGAGCAAATTCCTATATAGCAGAACGAACTGTTCTTTACTTTTCTTACGGCGACATTTCTTACTCATTTAGTTGTTGCCAAGGGACACATTTGTGATGTTTTTGCTTTTTCCTTTATTCTTGTCTACCCATATTACTTAGGAGAACGTGGGTATGTGCACTGTGGGGATAAAATCAACAACCTTGAGGATGTTGTTTGCTGTGGTGATTATCATCACTGACAAAGGTATAATTACACTAAAGAGCACTGGCACAGGTACCACAGCTATTTAAGTACAACATACAGTGTATATCTCTATTGCACTTGATTCAGGTTTTTGTAGCCATAAGCATTAGATTGTGATTGTCCTGGACAACTCTCAGCTATAAATGCATCTAACTGGAAGCAGGAAGCAGGTAAAAAAAGCTACATTTTTTCATCAGCTCAGTAAATAAAGGAATTCAAGAAGAGAAAGATTTTTATGCAACAACAAACAAAATATGCCATCTGGTGCAAATATGATCTGCTGTTGCTATGACATTCGGTTGTGAACGTTGTCAGAGCTTAAAGAAGACGTTTACTTGTTTTAGTACACTACAGACCTTTGACTCAGCAATCTATCACATCTGGTCACATTGTTATTAGATAAGCTGTATTTTTCTGTTTAAAGAAAAGGACCAGGGCTTTTTTGTTTAATGATTTAGATGATGGAATATTCAACCTCTAAAATCAGACTTATTTCCCTCAGATCTCTGTTTCCATGTAAGAGCAATCCAATGTAATAATTAAATAAAGCTAGAAATCTTGAGCCAGAGACAGCTATGAATATGCTCATTGATAATGTTACACAAGGTTATTTTTTACGTGTTAACACATAACCTCCTAACTCCCCTTTGTCTCCACAGAGCCAGCTCTACATGCATCTGACCAACTACTCAGTCAACAAACACAATGAGAACTTTGAGCGAGACGAGACAGTGGACAAAGGCAGTAAGAGGTCCATCAGTTGGTTCACTGAGTTCCTGCGCACCAACGACTACGATGTGGCCAAGTTCTGGGGAGATGTCTCTGTACGTGGGTAGTCCACCCAAACAGACACAAACACAGAAACACAGTAAAATGCAGACATATTGTGCCGGATGTGTACTTGCGTGGAATGACAACAACACACCACAAATGCAAACAACGCACACATGCAGCCGTAAGTGTAAACTGTAAGCGTAGACTCATAGTGTATATACAGATGCTCTTGCAACTAACCAACACACCTTGCACAAAGAAGACAAGCTGACCCGCGAAAGGTTTGATATGATTTGTTCTGACAGTAATTCTGTGAGCTTCAGAGCTTTGTTTAACTCCAGGAAGAGCTCAGTGAAAACATCATTCCAGGAGGTTGAGCTCTTCCTATCTGCCACTACTCTCAACTCATCCAAACAGCTTTAACTCGTTCTCGGTTTTTCATCAAAGTCCTTTATACCTCCTGTTCCTGATTCATTCAATTTTGGAACTTATACCCATGCATCACATCACATCATATTTCCCCTGTCTTTATGTTACTACTCTTTTAGTCACTACTTTCTTTTCTTTAGCCCTGTTCTGTTTAAGTTCTTTTCTTTTTCATTCTTGTTGACCTTGACTTTTTGTCCTGCTGTCCGATGTCATTTGGCTTGTATGGCCCCTCAGTGGTTGTTCTCTGTCTCACCTTCTGTTCAACTTCAAAATCAAATCCCAATGGTTATTATATTCGCAAGGCAAGCTTTTTTCATCAGTGTTCACTTTTCTTTATGTTCATGTTGAACAAAGTGACTTTTAAGACGGTTGTGAGTCTGTTGTCCTTTAAGTTCTTGTTTCAGGATAGTTTGCTTTTCTTTATTCTCCGCTCTTATCCATCTTGTGTGATTTCTCTATAGGCTTCATTTTGTCAAGGCGATTTAGTTCAATTTTTCCACTTCTCTTTACTTCAGTTCCTTTTTATCTCATCTTTCTTGTCTCTCAGTGGTATACCAGAGTGTCAGCCAGACCGTCCCCTCTCTCACCATTTTTGTATGTGCTCTTTCCTCAGAAGTTGCACTACTTTGGTGTTAGTGCTGTCCGTTTGCACTTGCACACTGTGTTTTGTTTCAACTCTGTATTTATGCTCTTGCTCACTCTCCTCTCTCATTCTCTTTTCATCTCTCCTCTTACATTTTGGTCCTGTACAGACCATGCAGGCTGCCTTGACTCTTCCCGCCAACGGTCACGGTCAGAGTCAGAGTCAGAGAGTTTGTTTGCCAAATGATTGTCTGTGGGGGTTAAGAATATTGTGTATGTGTTTTTCCCTCTATGTTTTACTATGTCTTTCATATTAAGGCAACATTGGGGACATTCTGATGATTCCTCATCCTTTTTTATGGAACTTGAGGGAAAAAAAGTGATTAGCTTTGTCCTACAGGGCTTTAGAAAATAGTTTTTATAAAATTAGTTGTTTTTTTCTTGTTTATAAACATATTTTAACAGAACAATAACATTTGGCACGTTATTACAACCAGCAGAAACTTTTTCAACTGCTTTTTATCAGTTAGTTAGTTTGATGTACTTTTATTTGTACTAGAAGTATGTAAATTTACTTACAAACTTTGCTTGATCCTGCCTGTTTTTTGAATATCAGCCATCCTGTTGTCTCTACTACTCTACTGTTGTCCCTGAGATAGAAAGAGAAGTGATGCTATTAAAACAGAGATGAGATAAATTAATCAAATATGCATACATAAAGTAGCTACAATAATATACAAATGTATGCAGGGAAAAAGTTAAAATAATTCAAAGAGGCTTATTAAAAAACATTTCAGCCCAAAGCTAACAAAACACAGGCACACATGCACAGTGCTAGGCAGATGCCTGTGCTGCTGGGGGCTCAGGAGTAAGGAGGGAAGTAATGGGGGCAGGGACAAACACACACACAAACACACACACACACACACACACACACACACACACACACACAAACACACACACACACAAGCCAGTACTGGGGACTTCAGGCATAAACAACAGTAGTGGGAGCAGGTGTTTGTTCTGGGCAGCCTGTGGGTCAGAAGGGTGGATGGATGGACAGATGGATTGAGGTGTGTGAGCGACCGACAGATATAAAAAGGAGGGGGGCTGCCACCTTATCAGGCCAGGGCCAGACCTCTTGCACCCAGCAGTCAGACTGGAGTGGGCAAACTGTAGGCCAGCAGCACTGTGTGGGACTTGACTGGTGAGGGGAAGCTTTGTGCAGTGTTTGTGTGTGTCAGAGTGAGCATGTTTACCCCAGCTGCACTGTGGGAGTAGGCAGGCAGGTAGAAGCCAGCAAACATACGTGCAAACACACACACAAACACAGGTTGGGGGCCACACAGATGGACCATAACCAACATTGGTGAAAGTCAGTGTGTGAGTGAAATTTAAAATGTTCTGTGCCTGTAACACTTTCTGTTTCTCCCCGGATTTTATATTGAAAGCATATTTTGAGACACAGAAGAATTAGATGTAATCCTACCTCTTTAAAGCAGGTCTGTAGGTTACAGGTCTAGTATGTGTCATAATTACTCCACTGTCACAATGTAGACCTACACCTTAAGGTTGAAGCTTTTATCTGAAGTCGCAACCTGCAATTAAAGCCAAAGTTGTAACTGCAATATTTTCAGACCTTTAATCAGCTGTTATAAAGATATGCAGCTATGTCGTTTTAGGATGAATGCAACTGACAAGAAGAAAATGTAAGATTTGTGGTCTCTTTGTCAGCTCAGCTTGGTGATTCTCTCTCTTTGTGTTTGTGTCCCGCCAGGAGCTGGTGGTGAAGACTATAATAGTGGCTGAGCCCCACGTGCTGCATGCATATCGCATGTGTCGCCCCGGCCAGCCACCAGGGAGCGACAGCGTCTGCTTTGAGGTCCTGGGCTTTGACATCATCTTGGACCGCAAACTCAAACCCTGGCTACTGGAGGTACAACTCCGTATATGTGTGTTTACATGTATGCTGTGTGTAAAACGGCGACGTAAGTGTGTTTCTCGTTTTTTCCTAGGGATTTCTACTCGGCCACTGCTGTTAAAACACTGTGTTTTCCATTAAATTTTTTGCCATACAAAATAGAAGTGTATTTTAAAGGGAGTGTAAAGGGAGAGTATCAATTGGGATTTTAAATTTGTTAATTTTTTATTTTGTGAAGTATATTATCTCCATCTTGATAACATTTTTTGACTTAAAAAAATATTTAAAAATACCTAAATTGAATTTAATTCTGTGACTTATGAAATTTTATTCAAGGTCGTAAATTTGTTTGTCAGTCAGAAAGACGAGGGCTGCAATCTGTGCAGTCTCACCTGTCTATGCTGCTACTAAAGTGACAGCGATTCCTAAACTGAAGTAATGTGGCATCAGCAAGAGAGAGCGTGACGTTACCCTGCACCGACAGAAAGCATAAACACACACTGATTTTGCTTACAACTCTCGTCCTTGGTGCACAGAAACACACAGAAACACCCACACAGTCTCAAGTATGTATTTCTCTCCCCCGAACACAAGCAGAGACACATTCTTATGTAAAATGAAAGGAACGTACACAACCGAAACTTGCACACACAATAACATGCATGTGTGCATCCATGCACACCCATATGTGCAAATGGAATGCATGCATACACAGCTGCGTTTTAGATAAGACAAAGACCCCTCTTCCTCATACAAAGGTACACACACACACACACACACACACACACACACACACACACACACACACACAGGGTAAAAAATATAGGTCAGAATGGCAGGTTGACTGGCAAGACAAGTCATTCAAGAGATGTATTCAAGTTCAGGGTCCAATCCAGGATTTCTGTCTCACCGTTTTGATGTCAGCCAGTCAGTTAAATTGTGACCTAAATCCTTTAACCCAAAGTGGCTGAGCGCCTTTCCTCCCCTTCCCACAATTGACTCACGGATGGGAAATGCCTCTGGGATAATTGTTTGTTTTTCCCCCACCATGATAACCCAAAATAAATCTTGCGATTTCCAAAGCTTCTGATTTGGAGAAAAGTGGCATTTGATAGTTGGTTGGTGTTTTCAGAAGAGTCATCGTGGAATTAGGGTGTTATAATTACCTGACTTTGTTTGTGTGTTTGAGAACTTTTACTATGACAAAAGAATGTACAAGAGAGAGCAAGAGGATGGTGTTACTTTTGACTGCTGGTACACTGTGACAGTATATGTTTGTTTGTGTGTGTGTGTGTGTGTGTGTGTGTGTGTGTGTGTGTGTGTGTGTGTGTGTGTGTGTTTGCATGTGTGTGTGTGTATAAGACATGGCAAACAGCCGTGAATGCAGTTGTTCCACTCCAGCAGTAATGATCCCCCCTGTGCTACTAGCAGTTCTCTATAACTCTCATCAATTAACATCACACACACACACACACAAACTAACACACACACTCACACTACCCTGCTTCTCTTTCACGCAACATTTACAGCAACAATAATTTATCTCCCAAATTCATCTGATTAGTCAGGGGATAGTTGCAAGCATAGAGACCTCTTTTCAAATCCTTACTGCGTACGCTGTCAAGCCTGAAAATAACTTCATTACCACTTTTTAGCCTATCGACGTTAATTCCTATTCTGCAGGGACGCCACATGCAGCCTGGCCCATAGGCTGGTTGCCACAAACAGTACCCTTTGGCAAGCCCTCAGGTCCAAATTAAATTTTTAAGCAAATCATTTTGCAGCATTTTGTGGTAAACTGAATGTATTTCACTGCATTTCACCATTTTTATTTGTTATTTCTGTCAACCTCTGGTGTCCCAAAACACTAAAAATTGTGTTAGGATTTGCAACACAATCTCGGCCTTACAGGTTTGTTTTGAATTTGTGGACTTCAGCTCTCAGGTTTCTTTATTGGTGTCACTGTGAATTATGTATGCCACGCCTCGTTGGGGCTTTACCCAAGCTGCTGTTCCGACAATGTCTTCCTCTCTTACTCTTTAAAACGTCAAAGCTGGTTTTTGGACATGCAATCTCGCAGCCAGGAAATGAAAGTTCAACCAGTGTAAACTGAAAACCAGATGGATACCTGAAATCTAGATGGGATCATGTATAAGAGACTGTCAAATTACATTAATTCTGCCCTTTGTTTTTATATTTTTGGCTGCCATTTTGTGCCAGTGTATGTAGGAGGCTGGGGAGGGAAAAGAAACACGATTGCTTCTTACATCCTCCAATTACACATTCAGAAAATAGCCACTGTTTTTTTTGGAAAAAACATTAAAAATAGTGCAACGCCAAACTCCGGTGATTAGAGTGCAAACTCGCCTCTATCTTGCCATTGCAAGAAAATATCTGTGATACAAAATAGAGGACACCGGCTCTTTGTAATCCGACAAGCACAAAGAGAAATCACAGCAAATATACTGATAACGAATAGGGATACTCAAGAGGAACAACCCACAGACCAGCACACACCTGCTAAGTAGCTTGTCACAGGGGTGAAAACAGAGAAGGCAAGAGTGATACTTCTCAAACCAAGGCCAGGCATCAAACAGGCACACTGTGCTCAGAGCAAGAATAGAAGGTAACAAGATAGAGACAGGCTTTTGTGTGATCCTTATCTTAATTCAGCAGGGTTTTCAACACAAGTTTTACCTCCTATTTACATTCAAAACATCAGCACTACATAGGCGCTCACACACACACACGCACACACACACACACACACACGCACACACACGCACACACACACACACACAGTCACACACACACACACACACACACACACACACACACACACACACACACACACACAGTCTTGCCCAAATGGCGTAACCCGAGACGTTCACTTTTATTAAACTAACCCAGACAGCATCTGTGTCTCGTATAGTAAAGTCGTTTCATTGAGCTGTGATCTTTGCTCCACACAGATACACACACCCGCGCACAGTCTGCTTAGTGCCAAGGCTTTTGCTTTGAGAGCTTTATTGAGTTTTTTCTTTGTCTTTTAACAGCAAAATAATAAAAAATATAGCTTGACAACAATACCATTGAAAACATAATTGATGTAGAAATAAACATTTACTTTAGCTCAGAAACTGCGTTATGATACGGGGGGCAGTCTCTAAATCCAAAGTGATTCATAAGGAGTACATTTACTCAATCCCAAAATATAGCAATGGGACAGAATTATTACCCCTGCACCCTCCTCTCTCAAGTTTATCCAGGGCCCATGTGCTGTAAGCCGGCATGACAAATAACGTCAAATGAAGTAAGGAAAATGGGAAACAGAATTACTAGTGGTTTGGTGGGTGATGTGCGAGGACAAGAAAAATATATACAAACACACAAAATAACTATTCCTTTAAATGCTCTACCCCTTGAATCTGAAACAGAACCCAACAAAGAGCACAATTCCTTGTTCTTATGGGGTCTTGATTGGTGTCCATGGACCACAACACAAGGACAGGTAGATTGTGACCCAGACTCATTACAGGCTCTGGCTCACTTAATATTTTAATTTGCTAACAAAACTAAAAACTAAAAATGTAAGATGGTCCACTCTAAATAGGAAAAAATTAGTTAGATATCTTCCTAGTCTATGAGAATCTGTTTCTATAGTGTCAGGCAGCAGGCAGCTCAAAGGCAGGTCGGTCTGCTTTGAGGGCCAGTCAGTGTGTGAGGATACACATTTGGGTGAAATGAAATTAGTTAGTGTGTGTGAACCTATGAGGTCTACATCTGTGTGTGTATGTTTTTGCCTGCACCATAAACACATACTCTATGCACTTTGAAAGCCACCATGTCCAACTGAGCGTGTTTCAGCGTCTTGTAAATTTGTCTACTAGCTATCTGTGTTTGTGTGCGTGTTTGTGTGTGTGTGCATCTGGATGTGTGGTCTTTTACCCTCTGAGAATTGTGCTATGAGGTGTGTGTGTCTGTGTGTGTGTGTGTTTTTGTGTGCGTGCAGCATTCTGATCTGCCTACCAAAACAATTCAAGCCCACAGCCCGTCTTTTTATCCAGTCAGAGGGACATGGAGGAACCCTGCTTAAAACACAAAAACAGACCAATTCAGTATATAACGGAATAAAGAGAGAAGTAAGAAAGTTGTTTGTTAACTTTCATAGCATTCTGTCTGTGACAGTTTAGTATTGAGATGGCATTGGACACAGGAGCTTAGGCAGCTTCATTATTGATGGTTGCAACTTAACAACCATCTTCTCATCCATCTCTTTTCCTTTCTTCCCCTCTTGTCCTGCCTGTTCAGGGCGGCTTGTGCAGAGTGATTGGCAGCTAATGAGGCGGGCATGGTTAGGTCAACCGTAGCACTGGTTTGTTTGTGTCTCAGTGTGTTTGTGTGTGTGAATGGGCATTATGACAACAGACCAACAGACTGCAGCTGGACTGTTCCCCTAAGGGTGGTGGTTCTTCACCCCTTCTCTCCCTCCCTTCACCACTTCCTGCAGCTTTCCTCTCTTTCTGTGCTCTGTCCCCGATTGTTTCAAGATGAGTTTGGTTTGCCTATCCATCCCTCAGAGTCAACATAATCCAGACTTCCTTTTCTTTTGAGTGCAAGTGTGCGTGTGTGTGTGTGTGTGTGTGTGTGTGTGTTTTTGAGGAACAATCTGCAAACACATACACCTATTTAAGGACAAATAAAGGATATTTTTCTCTCTCACATCCCGAACACACATAGAGACTGCACATGAATTACAACTACTGAAAATACTGTTAATTTCTTGTGTGGAAAAAATAGTGCCTGAAAAGTCTTAATTTAAATTCTATTTCATTTGTGCAAATTTTACATTCCTATAGCTTTCCATAAAAGTGTAAAGGGTAGCCTTTCAAAGCGTAGCTGTTTTCCTCTGAGTTTTAGAAGAAGGATTTAGAGGTTAGCCTGCCTTTCAGTTATTTCCTCCGGAAATTACAGAAGTGTTTTCTACTCCCTACAACAACCGAGTTGAACATTATTATGTATTCAGGGTGATTAAGGAGGAATTTTCTTGCTACCTGTGCTCTCCAAATAATTTTCATCCCCTTATGATTACATTTTTCTAGCGTGAAAATGATGAAAGAGAAGAATACATACAGTTTGATGTACTCAGTTATCTTTTAGAGTCTCTTGCACCCTTCCACCTTTCATTCTCCTTTTGCCTTTGATTAGTCTTTGGCACTTAGTGGGATTCATTCTTATTTAAGTGTCCATGTATGTCTTCCTTAGCTCTGTGGCGGCGCCTTTCTCTCTGTGAACTCTAGGTGGCAGTAGTTACCTACAAGCCACTCTTTGGCTTATAAGAGGTTTATTAAAGAATAATTAGAATGATGTATGGGACTGTCTGTCTCTATCCACATCCATTTTCCCCCAACATGACTATTTCATGGAATAAGTATCAAATTAGAAGCGCACAGGCCTTGTATGTGGGGCAGTTCAAAACACCCCACAACATTTAGTCATTTATCATCAGGCATGTATGGCAGCATCAGCAACCGTGTGTGTGTGTGTGTGTGTGTGTGTGTGTGTGTGTGTGTGTGTGTGTGTGTGTGTGTGTGTGTGTGTGTGT
>NC_048415.1:13144042-13149056 GCF_013103735.1 Etheostoma cragini | reverse complement strand
ATATATATATATATATATATATATATATATATATATATATATATATATAAAAGGAAAAACGCAACAGTCCCTGCACCCTGCCAGCCAGCCAGGTTCAGGCGGACTTGTGGCAAAGCTAAGCGTCGGCCCGCTCATTCCCAGGACCTTTACCAGCAGCTCAGCTTGCTCAGCTAGAATTTCTCTGTGTCTGACTGGACCACTAAAAACACCACAAAAAGAACAAAACAGTGATTGATAAGACGGCTGAAACAAGAGAGCGACTTAACATGGCGGCCAGCTGTCTGTCTTTCTGTCGCTCTGCTACTCATGCTCTCCCTCTCCGCTTCGCTTTCTCATTCCACCATTGTGCAGCAACAAACACTCCACTCTGACAGCGGTTGAACTGTGCCGATACCCTTGAGTGTGCGGGGCAGAATGGGAGGCTTGTCAAAGCAAGGGTTGTTTACACTTTGCCAGGAATAATAAGAAGGGGTCGTTTTTCTGAACTGATTAATCACGATGCAGCCCTTGCACTTGTTTGACGAGTATTCCAGACACAGAATAGATGTCGAAGGGGGGGAAGCAATTTGTTGTGGAAAGAAAGCAGCTGATTGTTGTTGATCCATTGGTGTTGCTATGTTATTAGGGTCGTGTGACACATCACAAGCCAAAGACACAAACTGTTTGATGCCACTATGTCATATGATAGGAGTCATATTATAATTGTAAGGGTTTTGCTTTTACTGGGTTTATTCACAATTGAAATGATAACAACGAATTGTTAGACAGAGTTGGAATGAACCTTGTTCTATAGGAGGAACTGGGAATTAGTTCATATCTCTAGTCAGCCAGAATGACCCAAGGCTATGTTAATTATAATGATATTGTTAGGATTTGATTTTGCTGAATGGCCATTACTTATCCTTGAGCAATACACACCACAGGGGCCAGACATTATGAGACTGACCCGGCATTCAAACCAGAGGGTAAATACCCACTTCCCTACTTGGAAATTAATCAACTATATGAAATCAAATAAGAAATATTAAATTTGCTAGTTGCACTTCTACCTCTCTGTTTGTACTTTAGGGCCTGCAATAAAGATCAGTAGACAGGCCTGCAGTTCATAGACAATTAGAACTAACCTACCTCATGCTTTATTTGCCTTCATAAATACTGGCACTTATGTGTAGTAGACCCACACCTACAGGTGCAGGAAATCAAAGAGTAACATGTCCTGTACAGTGTATGTTAATGATTTACAGCTCACCCTCGATCTTTGTTTGCTTACCTGGGTGATCAGATGAAAATAAACCTGTCCTGTGAGAAATTACAGACCGATATGTTCTTTTCCTGGATGCAAATTTGGGCTGCATTGATACAATGCTGATGCAGAACCAAATCAGAACATGAGTAAAAAGGACATTCTTATCTTTTCATCTGACATTTTCATTGAATGTGTCTTGGAGCAAGCGAGGGCTCCTTTAAAACCCTGCCAGAGTCACTTAAGGAAATCAGAGTGGGGGTTTTGGGAGCCTGCAGGGGTTCATTAGGGCCAGACTGGTCCAACTTCCTCTGCCAGAGAGGGAAAGGAGAGCACAGAAACACAGAGAAAGAAATGAATAAGAGAGGTAATGACCAGAGAGTGAGGGCTAGCGCGGAGAGAAACAAACCAGAAGAAGAGGGTGACAGGCGAAGACGGAAAAAAGAAGGGGAGAGACAAAAGATTGAGGGAGAGCAAAGAGAGACAACGAGTGCTGCAATGCCAGTCTACTCCGTGACAGCTTGACACCAAAAATCAAACTAAGAAATGAAGACAAGTAACAAGACAACCGTCGCCAGGATCACTGCCAGTCTGGCTGTTACCTATAGGCTACGGCACTCTAAAGCCATACTCTTTTCATTGTGACTGTCATCTCAGGGAGTGCTTTAAATGAAAACAGACCTCGTCCCTCTTTTTCCTTTGTGCTGTTTCCTTAGGTAAGGCACTGTAGATTGAAGTGGAGCTCTGTCCTTCCCAGCACACAGTGCGATGTATTGTAGACTTCAATCTATTGAGTAAAAGAGTTGGATCGTGTCCCTGTTCCTTTTTTCCTCTTTGCACTGGGAGACATTCATCCCACACCCCCCTTCTTCTGATAAATGGCTTCTGCGTAGAAAAAAATGCACATGTGTGTGCGAGCACACACTCATGAAGCCACGTCTATACAAACTTATGTCATGTTGAAACAGATTTAGTAGCTCACTTGTGGTATTTGTGCATCTATCCTCTGAACTAGTGAAAGAGACAGTGATGGCCCAACAGGCTCATAAAGGTTTATACATTAGCTTAAGGTTAACAGAGACAGCTACAGTTTGGGTTATTTTTTCATACCCTTGCATGCTCTTCACCTTTGATCAGCTCCTCCTTGTAAAACCATTTTGGTACCAAGGGAGTTTTGGGTTTAGGTGTCTGACTGAGGGACAATTTAAGAGTAGCCGTTGATGTAGGTAACAGCTTTACTTTTAATACTTATTTTCAATGCTTATTTTTTTTTACAATTTACTTAAGTCTTCCCAGAATTGTGTTTGCTTTTTTTTGTGTGATCCAAATTGATAATCTTTCAGTAGTTACCAATCTATTTTTGGGCTACCTGCCCCACCGTGGGCAACACAGCCAATGCTCTTGCTAGCTCTCTTCCTTGTTGTGATGTAAATAATATCTTACAGCATTGTTCCCAAACCTGCCATACAGCAGTAAGCATCTTTGTGTCAGGATTAGTAATGGCTAGTTCAGCAGAAGGGAAGAGAAAGAGGTACCAAGTTTCTGAGTGTTACCCCCGCAACCTTTAAGACGCTTTGCACAGCTCTGTAAAGAGCTTTCAGGTTTTGTTGCTGATTTTCAGCCCAAATATCTGTATGGGTGAAAATGGCCTAATGTTGCACACCAACATGTTTTCTCATTGGTCTCTTTCACTATTTTTAACCCAAGATTCTGATTGGTGGATAGAATGAATCCATAATGTGCTCTAAAACCTCTCATTGGCTCAGTGTTGCTCCATTAAAGAAATCTTAATTTGTAATTGGCTGTTGAGCTGCTTTGATTATTTTAACTGTATCCAACTGCTTAAAGGAAGCTAGGAAGAGGACAAATAATGTTTCTGACACAAATACTCACTCCGACTGCAGATTAAGGCTACTGGGAAGGATGGATTTCCAGCTACACTTCCAACACCATTAGCAGTGATTTTTATCTTAGTTCAAAATAATCATTGATTCGCAGATACAGCCATGTTGGGTCATAGTACGTGAGTAGTCAGCTCCACAGACTAAAATGTAACAGACGGCATGTTTCATTCAGTGTGGCTAAGTTAACAATGGTTTGTTTCCACCTGATAATGACCCCTGTGTCTTTGTAAACTGTACAGTATACATTTTCCATACATCTTTTTGACAATAATGACACAAATGTTTTAATTAAAAATAATACATATTTATTGATGGTAAGAAAAATTCTAAAGACATCACACTTTACCCACCCTACTGGTGTTCCCACGTGAAAAAAATGCCGTGAGGAGACAAACTGACTTATCTCAACAATCAAGGTTTATTCACCGAGCCAGCCTTTTGGTGGTCAGCTGTTGCATTGTCCTTTGAAGTCACCTCATAGGAAGACACCATTGCAATCACAATTGCCAGTTTATTCACCCTCCCTCTGAACCTGTCTCCATTTGTTGATCCTTTTTGTTGTCTCAAACAATCTCTTTTTTTTACCGTGGCAGAGAGACAGATGGGACATAACAAAGAGTTAAAGGGTAGAAATGATTTATTGTGTCAGGTATAATAACTGATATCTGAATACCCTGCACTGGTGCTGGAAAGTGTTCTGTTAAGAATGGTAAGTTGCTCTTGAATTTATCCCCTGGGTGATACTGGCTTTTGCACCTCAAATCACAGGTGGCTTATTCTGTTGCCGCTCAGTTGACTCTCTGAGCGCACTTGATTGTATATGATGGGATTTAGTTGAGTGCTGGTTATTCATTGATGCTTACAAAGAGATTATTGGTGGCAGTGGTACAGATAGGTCTTGCAGTGCCTGGCACACTTAAGTTACAGAGTCATTGACTGCTTGCTGTGGTTGGCTGAAAAGGGCACAGTCACTAATCTAGTGACAGTTGTACCTACACAATCTGTTCCTGTACTCATACACAAATATGCTCTTCGTATGCACACACATCAGTATCAGACAGGATTTATGGCCAGGCAAAGGCTAAGAGTTCCAAAGTGTCCTTCAAAGTGAAAAAAACTATCTCTTTCCATCTCTTTCCCCCCTCTTCTCTCCTTCTTGTGTAAACCGATCTCTTTTGTTCCGAAGATGCCCTAAATCCACTCCTGTAAATGCATAGCATTTCTGTCTGCTGAATTGAGAAGAAAGAAAAAATAGTTGAAGTAAGAAAGAAAAATAAAAAAGAATATTCTTTGACTGTTTCTCTCCTCTTCTCTCCTCTCTGGCAGATCAATCGAGCTCCGAGCTTTGGGACCGATCAGAAGATTGATTATGACGTGAAAAAAGGGGTGCTGCTCAATGCTCTTAAACTCCTCAACATTCGGTACTGTTCTTCACCACAGACATACACACACACGCATGCACACATGCTCCCAGAAAGACACGTATAAATTGCATCTAGGGGCCCATTAAGCTTCATGAACGAAGGCACACAAAGCTCACGTCAAATTTTGCTTTACAGGGCTATGAATGTTTAAAGATTTCAATCAATTTTTTCAGTTTCTTTATTGGCAACTTTGGAATTACTTTGATGCAGGGCACACTTCACGGCACATTAGTCTAAAACTAAAAGGTTTGAGCTGTGGACAAAAAATTGCTCCTATCATTAATGTGTGTATTGGTACAGTGGTGTATACA
Organism: Etheostoma cragini; assembly: GCF_013103735.1. Classification (NCBI taxonomy): domain Eukaryota; kingdom Metazoa; phylum Chordata; class Actinopteri; order Perciformes; family Percidae; genus Etheostoma; species Etheostoma cragini. Next base: position 13,144,174 of record NC_048415.1, on the reverse strand, counting down.
AAGACAGATAATGGCCAATGTACAGAGCATTGCTTCTACTGTGCGCTATGCGCACCCTTCAATTAGACAGACTGTGTGTGTGTGTGTGTGTGTGTGTGTGTGTGTGTGTGTGTGTATGTGTGTGTATGTGTG
>NC_048415.1:13109573-13143942 GCF_013103735.1 Etheostoma cragini | reverse complement strand
CGCACACACACACACACACACACACACACACACACACACACACACACACACACACACAGACACACACACACACACCAATCAAAGGATCAATTACATGCAGCACCATAGATCTAGTTTGGGCAAGTATGGTGCAGCTATCCCACATAAAAACTCACTTCATCCTCCCGCTCAGCTTCAGTCAACACAAGCAAATCTCTTATCAAAATGATTTGTTTCATGGCTGTTGTTTGCTGTGTTCCCACAGATTAAAAGGGGAGATTTGATCATTTCATGACAAATAAATCATAAGAGCCTTGAAAGGCGGTGGGGAGCTCTTCCCACTGGACAAACTGCTTATGTTCATGCTGGAGTGAATGAGGGCTTTGTTCTACTTTGCTCACTTTTTCCTTATATAGTAATGGCTTTGCTTCCCAAAAGGGAGGGGTTGGTGGTGTGTAGAGGTAGGGTCGGCTCTCTACTCTGCTCACAACGCCAACTGTATCAACTTGGGATCAATTCAGACCCGGCCGGGCATGGACATTGATAAACCTCAGCCCCCCAACAGCCCTCAATATCCAATTTAAAGGGCCAGCGATTGACTAAAATGAATTGCCCTTTCTCCAGACCGCAATGGACCACTTGTTCAGAAATAACTGTCTGGTCCTGTTCATCCTGTGGTTGTCACTTTGTTTGTGTCAGGGCTGTATCTTTATTACTGATTTGTTGAATGTTTTGTGAGGGATTTTTTTAACTACCACAATGATGTGAAAATGCAAAGGGATTAGACCTGCATGCTGTCAATGTTTTATCAATGTTTACAGCATTCATGAAAACCTTTGTCTGCAGATAACATCTGTTCCTAACTGAGATGTATGTAGTGATAAAACAAGTCTTGTATATGCAGAAAAAACTATTACAGTATGCGGCTACGAAAAAGAAATGAGAAAGGGAAAGAGCGCTTAAATGGTTTAAAGTGCTCATGTTATTATTATTTTCAGGTTCATAAGTTTATTTAGAGGTTGTGCCAGAATAGGTTTACATGGTTTAATTTTCAAAAAAACACCATAATTTTGTTGTACTACACATAATACACACATCTTCTCTTGAGCTCTCTGTTTTAGCTGCAGAGTGAGGCATCTCTGTTCCATCAGGTTGGGAGTTGCACATGCGCAGTAGCTAGGTAAAGACAACTAGCCATGACGAAGCAGAGTATGAGGGCGTGCCACCATAGCTAGGCGAGCATTATAAAGCAGGGGTCTTCAACGTTTTCCAGGCCAAGGACCCCCAAACTGATGGCGAGATGGAGCGGGGACCCCCTAATTATATATATTGTATAAAATTGTGTTATATCAAACTGGTCCTATAGTGCCATGTGTGCATTGATGACTGAAAGACATCTTCTGCCTCCATTTATCTGTTTAGTACAGTGTGTTGAATTCACGTTAATGTGTATTTAAAGACAATTCAATTGGTGGAAAAAAATTGCAGGGGGGGGGGATATAAAAAAAAGTCTAATCAACCAAAACTTTCGCGACCCCAATGCAGTACCTCCGCGGACCCCCTAGTGGTCGCGGACCCCCTGTTGAAGACCCCTGTTATAAAGTGTATTATAGAGTGATGCACGTTTGTCTTGGAAGTAAAGGCTGGACTACACTAGAGATGTTTTGGTTCTGTTGGAGATGGGGTGGAATTTTCACTTTTTCACTTTGTAAACCTATAACATGCATAAAAAAAATATTTACACAATAAAGGAAAGGGAAAAAGCCAAAAAGCATGATATTAGCAGTTTAAGAAAACAGGATTTCAGTCTTAGTGCATTTATTTGTCAACAGCAGCTAAACCTGTGACAGAAAGATAATCGAAGATGAAAAGTAAATCTAACAATTTTAAGAGCTTCTGTGGGAAAACCCCCAAAATACACTGCAACAAATTTGTATTATTTGATAATGTACTTGAATGGTGCTATACTTTTTTCCTTCCCTTTTGACTCTACTTGTTCTATGTTGATCCAGAGCCAGTGATAAGAAACGCAACCTGGCCCAGCAAAAGGCAGAGGCTCAGCGACGGCTCTATGGACACGGCTCTATGAAGAAACTCTCATCTGCTTCCTCAGACTGGGAGAAACAACGTCACACATTGGAGCGTAGGAGGGAAGAGCTGGTAAGGCACAAATAGAATAATAAACTATACCATTTGATTTAAACCTTATTATATAAAGTGTGCTGAGCAAGACTGTGCACACACACTGCACACACACATTTATACAGTTACACATATTCTCACCTGCAATCAGCCGAGTAAAACCACAATTCTCTGGCAACTGACCAACTGCAGTGCAGCATCTGGGATGCTGAGCACTTGCGCCATGTGATGCATCTTGACTATGATGTTACTACCCGATGTGAGTCGTGTAAAGATGTAAGTTGCACATGCTCAGGTTTAAACGGTTTGCTGGCATAACGACAAGGGATTTGGATCTAGCTGCAAGCAAGGTGTGCGTGTCTGTGTCAATCGGAAATTTGTGAAATCCATAAAATAAAAAACTTTTCTTTCCCCTCTTGATTTTTGCCCCAATGGCAACGACCTCCTCAATGACCCTCAATAGCTCCAAGCTCTATTGAAAATAAAGTGAAAACAATGCATCAATGAATTCCTCTTTTACTTGTACTTGTCTATGGGTACATAAAGCAGAGAAAGAAAGATTTCAGACAAATTAGGAGGCAGCAGATACAGTTTTTTATAGAGAAACAACTGGTTATGGACTCCACTCCCATGACCCCTCATGCATGTTTACTCCACAAGACTCCAAAAACTGCAGGAAAAAATGCTGTGCCTCATTTAAAGTTTAAAGTTTAAAGTGTGTACGTGTCGCCGCGTCATTGTCGCAAAGTGACGCATTCGCAACTCACATCTGCACTTGACTCACATCGGATAGTGACTTTGGACCAAGGAATTTGAAGCAAAACTCATTCATTTCTCTACCCAGACTTTCAAAACCAGCCCGGGAACTAAAACAACGGCTGTACAGTCATAAGTCCTGATCATAACTGACAAAATACATGTTAAGCTCCTTAGGCTACAGCAAAATGAACATAAAAGGTGTCTTGGCTTCAGCTATTCAGGGATGGGTGCACATCAGAGACATTTGAAAAACCCATCAATCAGTTAGTAAGAAATTTGATTAATTAATAATGATGAATTCATTATTATTAAATTATTAAGGACGAGTTCACTTCAGTAAACAAACAATTAATACATGTGTGTTTGTGCAATGCACTTTTCTCAGGATTGAAACGAGAAAAAAAGCCAGAGCAGTAACTCAGTTTCACTTACTACTTACTTTACGTCAGAGTCAAAGTTTTCTGAGACAACCATACCATTTAATTATTTTCTCCGTGAAATGAAGGAGTCGGGGGAGCTTTTCTCATATATATATTTGGGGTAAAGTGGCAGCTACTAGTACTTAATGCCTCCCGTTCTCTTTGAGTAGCGTTTTGATCAGCCAAGGCAGTAATCAGTGAAAATAAGATGGAGCCGAGGTAGAGATTTCATAAAGGGGACTGCCTCGTGTTTGAGTGCTGTTATGGCATAAGAGCAAGACCAGGTTCAGCTCTATTGAAGGCACATATCGCTCAGAGCTTAATGATACTGCAGTGCCAGTAGTGGAGTGAACCCATACTCTCTGCTTTATGCTAAATTGGCCGACTGAGCTCCACAATTATACCTTCTTCACTTATCAATTAGAGGTTAGATGAAAAAATGCTTTTTAATTATGAGGAATTGTTGGGTGACACTATATTTTCCTCATCTTCCTCCCCTCTTGCCTTCTCGTTTTTAAGACTTTATTCTTTCTCCATTCTTAATAGAAGATAAATTAAGGGTGACAATGACTTTCACCCGAGAGATTTAGTCATTTTTCTTGTTTTCTCCTATTTCTAGAAAGAGCGACTGGCACAAGTCCGCAAGCAGATCTCCAGGGATGAGCATGAAAAGCAACATCTGGGGAACTACAGGTAAGAAAGAGGCAAACACCTGGGGAGATGGGGCTCTCTTTGAAGGAACTTCACCCACTACCAAATACCAGCTCCGCTTACATTTATGGGGTCATCTACAGAGTGCTACACTCTCAGGAGAGTTTATAATGCTACTGAAGACAGAACAAACAAAAGAGAACACATGATGTTTTAAGAGTGTGAGGAGGAAAAATTAAGACTGAGAGAATATGTAAAATACTAAGGGAGAAAGGAAATGCGAGGTAGGTTTAATGTCAAGGTTCAAATTGTTACTATCCTCTATTCACAATGTATTCAGCGTTTTGGAAATTCAAATTAGCATGTACACTTTGGCCAGCCATTCTCCATCTCCCCAAGACCTGTACTCTTTTCTCCTCTAACTCCAGCTGGGACTTTGGAAGACATCGAGTGTGTCAATTTTTAATGGTCACCTCACAGACGGAGGAGGTCCACTTTAGAGCGTGACTCACCACCAAGTTTTGACTTGCCACCCATTCCTTGCAAATTGTTGACTCTCTTTCACTCCCTCAGTTTCTCTCCCTGCCTATATCTCTTTTTCCAACATGTAAACACATACACATTTCCAGATCTGATGATTTTCTTTCTCTCTCTTTCTTTAATTCTTGCACGCTCATACACACACACACACACACACACACACACACACACACACACACACACACACACACACACACACACACACGCACGCATGCGCACATGCGCGAGCACACACACAAACACACACACACTGCTCGCTGTCTTTCCAAGTGTAAGTGACTTCTTGACTCACTTGACTGAATGACAGTGCAGAATACTGATCCCAGCCTGCATGAAGTGCTGTCACCTCCTTCCTGTTTTCAGACACGCAGCCAGACAGTCAATCAATCAGGCTGAGGTCTGTCTGAAGCACCCCTAATAAAGATCTCTTAGCATTCAAATGGTGTCCCGGCACAGCACTGGAGTCTGATTAACACATTGCCTCTCATTATGAGTTCGGGTAATGAACTTACTAACATTTGGCTATTAGATGAAACTTGCATCACTTACAGACAAGCGAGGACCCTGTGGCATCAGCGGGAAACCCAGCTGGTTGATGCCATTGTAGTTGTTCATTACACAGTTGGAATAGGGTAACTTGAGAGAAACTGTTGACCAAAATAAAGGTAGTTTAAACTGGTGTAAATGAAACATGGATATTGTGTTTTTTCATAGCCCAATTGAAAACATGTGGAAGGAAAATAAGCTTTAGCATTAAAATTATATTTAAAGAAAATTGCAAGGTCACCCTCAAATAAAATGTCCACATGTTCAGAGATGGAAAGTGCCTAAAAGAAGGAGCCGTTAACAACCCTAATCCACCCTACTATTAAAGTGTTGACCTTCTGCTTTTCAGTCAAGTGATTTATTTTGCTCTTTGGGGATTGACAAGTTCTGGCTGTTTTCATATAATATCAGTTCAATTCAGTTTATAAAGATATGTTTTTCCCCATATATCTCTCTCTCAAGAGGAAAAAAAAAATCTGATCCATGTATCTTAAAGGTGGTTAAAAAGTATGGCAGGTACAAAATCTCATTTAGGATAGTGCCAAGGGAAGGTAATGCAGTGATTGATTCATCTCAGGTCTCTCAACATTAAGTAGTTGTGTGATTTGAACTGCGGTAGCTAAAGAAATGCATGGAATTGGGTCAACTTCTCAACAGTATAGAAATGATGTACCCAGAACTGAACCTCTGCATAAAGTTAAATAGCAGATGGGGTGCTGTAAAAGTTTTAATGGTAATGGTTGTTAATCTTTACTTGGCATTGAACTTTCACCAAAATCTACAACTCAGGTACACATATGCGTGAATAGCTTAGTATTAACCAATATTTAGAAGCTGATAGAAAATGTAATGCTGCTACATAAAACCTTAATTATATCTTTGTGTTTAAAAAAGAAGGTCTTTACTTTAACTCCCTGTTGATTCAAAAAGCCAGTTTGGAGATGTATTATGAGGATAACCAGGCAGTGGTTTATACATTTCCCTAATCCCTTTAGGCCTAACATAAACACTGGGCACTGTTAAAACTAAGCAGAAGTATGCAAAAGGTGTAAATAGGCACATTAGTGAAGACAGCGACAAATGTTTAAGTGCACATCTCAATAGAGAGTGTGTGTGTGTGTGTGTGTGTGTGGGAAGCAGTTGTGCCTTACTGTAATGCATTACGCATGTAAAAAGACTGGATTGAAGTTTGTATAGTTTCTTGACTCAAGGTCTCCATTAATGCTGCTTTCTTTCTGTCTGTCTTTTCTCTTTGCTCCCTCGATCCTGACACTCACCTTTCTTTTGTCTCGCCATCATTTCACACCTCTCATTGAAATACTTATAATTCTCCCCGCCTCTGTTTCTCCTCGTGCGTCCTCTCTTTACCATCCATCTACCACTCTCACCTGCTGTGCCTCGACCTCTCTGTGTGTCTCTTGCTCCACACTTTTCTTACCTTTTGTCTTTTTTCTGGCTTATATCCGTTACGGCTCCCTCCTTCCCAATTCTGTCACTGCTCCTCTTCTCACTTCATTTCCCTCTTTTGCTGAACCCCAATCCTACTCTTCTTTTTCGTTCTTTCTACCTCATAACTACCACCCGCTTTTTTGTGGACCCAACCTGTTTTTCCTTTTTCTTCTATTTTATAATTTCTTCTCTCACCCTTCTCACCGCCTTTCTCCCTGCACTGATGACCCTCCTTCGCCTTTCTTTGTCCACTCCTCACTCTTCTTCTTTTGGTGTCTTTGCGGCCTACAGGCGTATTTACCCCCCAGACGACAAGCTGCTGTTGGAGAAGTATGAAAGCCTACTCTCGGCCGCCTTTCAGACCTTCCTCGCCGGGCGAGCTGCCTCACTTCAAAAGGAAATGAATAATCCTCTGAAACAAATGAAGGCACGTACGTCAGTGGCGGATTGTCAGACGCACGCACGCACGCACGCACGCACGCACACACACACACACACACACACACAAACCTGCAGAGACCCACAATATACAGACACTTGTGAACAGGCAAATGCCAAAGAAAAGAAACACACACACATTTCTATCAAGATTCTGCCCACCGAGACAAGTAAGGATGTGCAAATAATGCAGAAAGTGTGCTGCAGTCCTTCAGATTTGTTAGAAAGTCTGACAGAATGTCCTCCTTCTTCTCTATCTGCCTCGCTTTTCCACTGTCATTCACTCCATCTCTCTACAAATATTTATTATACAGTGTACATGAGCTTTTAAAAGCAAATCAAATCCCTCAAAACAATGTCATTTTTGTTTCTTTACAGTTAGACTCTACAGTTTCCCCTGTCCTCATTCTGTATCTTCCTGTTTTATCTTTTTCTTTCCGTCTAAGTTAGTTGTGAAAAAGCTTCAGAGTTGATTACAGTTGCTGCCCATGTATTTTAATGTACTTCCCTACAGGTTAATTATTTATTCATTAAGATTTGGGACTACACACTTTAACATATATATGAGGATAAACACCCACATGCATAGCACACAGAAACCTGTTTGGCCATGCTCTGAGACGTACACATGTTTGTGCAAGAGTAGAAGTCATTACAGCATATACATACATGCCAAGGCCTATCTGTTTCCAGGAGGAATGTAGCTTCAGCTAAACCTTGAAGGTAGAGGTATGTAGAGACTTTGCAAAAAAGAGAAGTTGATTTTTTGTACCACACAACTATACTGGAGACAGGGGGAGAGAAGGAATGTGTGTTTAAATGGTGATGACTAATATAGTCATAGTAAAGTGAAAAGATAGTGAGATGCTGTTAGTCTTTTTGTCCTTTTTGTTTTTCCGTGAAATAGTTGTCACAGACTTCTATTGAAAACACACTTTGGATGATTTGAGTCAAGTACAAAAAAAAATTATCAACAGAGGACATTTTCTGTTTTCAATTCTGGTTATGTATTCAGAAAGAACTAATCAATTCATCAAAAAGACAGAGTAAGGCATTGTGGGATATTCCAACACACAGAAAATGTACGGCTTTTGGCAACTGAAAAATAACTACTATTTCCATATTCAGTACTGAATATGGATATTTTTGACAGTAGTATTGACATTAGAAATTCATTTGAAAGCATTGGGAGGGGATGTCATATGCAACTATTGCAGCCTTTGTAAAAACAAACCTACCTCAACAACATCTAGCCCCTTGCTGTATGTTTTTCAGAAAGTTATTGTGTCGTTTTAAAAGGGAAATCTGCAGATATTTTTCATAGAGATGTCAATCAAAGATCAAACTGAGTCGCACAGCAGGCCGAGGTTAATTTAATTCAGTCAACACAAAGAGATATGGATCTCATTCAAAGTAGGAAGGGGGAGAGATAATCTGAACAAAGGACGCTCTAGAGTTTGCTATCTAATAACATGATCATGAGTGACAACTTGTCTGTCCTCATTAAGGGACATTCTATAATAATTACTTCTGATAGATCTTGGAAATAATAAGGATGTTTCTCAATTTAAATATGTTATATTTACAATACCAGGGAAGAATATAATGTGATTTGAGTTACATTATATGTTTCACCAGGTAGTTTGTTTGTAGCCCTCAGTTTTGCTTTTGTGTCATTCCATTAACCTTAAACACTGACACAGAGTTTGGCTTATTTACAGCCTGCATGAGTTTGAGTGCTATTGTTGCCAATCCAAGTAGTTCAAGTTGCCCGTTCAAGTACCAGTACTTGTTATGCCTTTAACTTTTATCTGCTCACAAAGCACAGCTTCTTTTAACTTGTTAGGAAATTAGCCAGCAAATGTTAGCATTAGCGCTAAACTTTTAATACCAGACATCTCTAATGTTTACCTAAACCTAACCGTTAACTGTAGCTGAAGGTTTCAACCTAAACATATCAATTGATGCTCTTATGATTAACCCAAGCCTTTAATTTTGTGCTCCAGTCACACTGCTTTGGTCTATTACCTTGTTGTGGTTCATAAGTCATCATCTGACATGCATTGCCTGTTTGGCTAGTTTTGCCTGTTGCAAGAGGCCAAAGGTTGTTTGCCAGCAATCCTTTAACACATCTGTCAAGTCTGAGGGACATTGTACCTGACTAGTGTTTGCTGCCTTTGTGGACTTCTCTGGGCCATAAATTGAAAAATGTAATGGATTGTCACACTATCAAAATAAATAAAACGTGTTGTTGTCCTAGTGATAACATGGAGATGCACTGCACAGCCTGGCTTCATTGCTGTGCAACAGACAAGACACCCACGAGTTACACTGGTTTCAACAGGGTTTGAATCACCCTTCTCCCCACTTCCATTACACTTAGGATGACAGGTATGCATCAAATTGTTAGTTCGGTTGTTAGCTATCTATGTTATTGCGCGTTTTCAGCTGATGTATTCCCATTCCTCCATTTTTGTTACATGGATACTGAAAACAAAGAAATATTGTTGAGCAGGTGCATGCTCAGCCGGCCTGTAGCGCTCTGCCGGTATATTAAAAGAGCAGAAGTACACAAGGGTGTTGGAGCACTTCACAGTCAGTGAAGTTCCTATTGAAGTGGTCTGCAAGCTCTGGACATGTACATTAAGCAGAGGGATATAAAGATTTGTAAGGGTGTGGAAGAAGTCTCTTTTAAAAACAGTAAATACCTGTAAATGGATTTTCAGCTGGAGTTTATGCTGGAGATAAAACAACACATTACTGATGTGAAGCACCAAAAACCAGGACCAGCCAATTACACTAGCCTGGTCCTACCAGACTCTTGTACATTTCATTTGTACAGAGAGACTTGCCACTCTCCATTGACAAGTGTTAACTTCCTTGAAGGCGGGTACTCTGAAATTTAAAACTATTGGCTCTGCCCAGAGCCGATCTGTATCTGTCACAAGCAACTGCTAACGTTTGGTTGTTACGTTGGGTTAGCATTGCTAGCGTTTGCCTTAGCTAACTCCTTTACCACTAACAGAGCGAGTTGGAATATAAAACTTTTCCCAAATACCATGGGGAGGAAAGCTACAACATCATCGCCAGCATCTTTCTCCGCTGCGATTATGGAACTAAAACTCAAACTAGCGCACAACCTCAACGTCATCGTTCTCAGCCACTTCTTCTGTTCGCTGATTGGACTGCCAAAGATTTGGCTGGAGAAAACCCAAGAATATACCGCAAACGCAGACCTGAAGGAAAATTAAAATGAAGGCTACCAATACACCGCATTTGAAGCTGACGTTCCAGTCCAACCATCGCCACCTACAGGCAAAAAAAAAATAACAGTAGAAATTCAGAACTGAAGATGTGCACCTCCTACAGGCAACCAAAGTAATAGTGCCTCCTCTTGTAACACATGCCACCTACGTAATTAGTGGTGGGAACTGCTTTTTTTTTTACAGCTGCAGTTTGTTATGTAAGAATCTTTTTAAAATTGGAACATGTTTTTAAGCTGAACAGTGGGGGGTGGATAGAGTCGATCCTATCTCCACAAAGCCAATCCTTGCTTCAAAGGAGAAATGAGAGGAGTCCTGAGGTTTTTTTGTCCTCTAAAAGAATAATCTCAGTTTTACCTACAGTACAGAAGTTTTCTTCTGGCTCAGAGGCATGTGTTTTTTTTAATTTTTCTTTACGATGGAAGAAGTAAATTCCTAACCCTAGAAACGGACGAGACAGCGTCATCTGTCAAACAGCCAAGAAATATGAGAGAGTCAGAGAATGTCAAGGTAGAAGCTGCCAGCAAAAGAAACAAATTACTGCTGTTTTAACATAAATGGATAAAAATACAAAGGTTTGTTGGACAAGACACACTTGGTCCTTCGGTGCCAAAAAAGTACTTTGTTTTCCCAAAGTTTATGAGCTGACGTGCAGAGATCATTGGCAAAAGCAAGATACTGTAACAGGCAGCTCCATATTATGTGGGCCTAGTAATGCCTGTCATTTCTAAATACATTATTTAAAACAAGGCAAGGTACTTAATTATCAGGTTTAATCTACATAAACATTTCAAAGTTTGGTCGTTAGCTCTTATACAATCAATTTAGTGCATACTATGTTACAGCAGCCTATTCTATAATGAATAATCAATGTCTAAGCACAATATGTTTTTTGTAAAACCTTTTTTCTTATACCTGCTGGGGTTCTCTCTTGAGATTATATTATTATATTAGCAACTGCACTCTCGGGGACGAATACTGCAGAAGACGGCTGACATACTGTACATGTTTTTCAACCCAAGCCACGTTACTGAATACTACCCAAACTGTTTGATCAGGCTACAACAAGGAAAAGTTCTTCCCAACCCTGTTCCGGCTGAAACATATACAAGTTCCCACACCATCACACACACATAAACAATTGTATAGTCACATAAACAGGTATATATAAACTAAGAAGACACACAACAGAAAAGCAAAATTTAGAAAAAGACAAAAGCTAATTAAAAAATGTTTTTGAACCCATGTACGTGTACTATAAGACTTTCAGACTTGGAAGTATGCCACTGTACACACACTGTATGTATACGCATACAAATGTTAATGCCCAACACAGAGAGCCAGGGGTACTGTGTCCTTTACACAGACCCCAGAAAACAGCTTGATGGCTAATCTGAGAGAAAACAAATACTTTTTATCTGTATTTGAGCGTCAAGTGGGAGCTTTTTATGCCCCGGCCGTGAAGCAACATTAATCACCTTAGCTTGCATTTCAACTATGGCCAAGTGGACAAGGCCCCAGCATATTGGCCACGGCCATGACTCTGCCTTTTCCAAATTCAGGCTCTATGAGCGCTGGCAAATACCAATGCATGTTCAGCCAGGGTCTTTTTTCTAATCCCTAGATAAGATACATATGCCTGTGAAGTCAAACTTTTTCATCCTTCCCCCCCTTTTTAATGATTGAAGTTTCTTATTTTCTTACACCTTGTTTTGACTTAAAAGTTATGACAGATATGAGAAATTACATTTTTCCTTATCAGTGTATCATCAAGATTCAACTACTCTATTAGTCTTTGCTCATGCTTGATTCTATATATTCCCTGATGTAACATGAATCATCACCTCTAGCATATTCTAATTTACCTTTTTTTTTCGTATGTGTTTGGGGTGTAGGAAGAAGACATCTTGGACCTGCTAGAGCAATGTGAACTGGACGACGAGAAGCTGATGGGCAAATCCTCCAGGCAACGAGGCCCTAAGGTGGGTGAGAGTAAGAAAGAGGTAGGGAGAATAAGGGCCATAGCCTCTAGGGAACTAAGAAAAACTGCGAAGAAGAGTGTCAGGGAGAGAGAAAGAGAGAAGGAGGGGAGAGGCAGGTAGGCAGATGCCCACAGAAAGCATATAGGACTTGATTCAAAAAAATAAAGAGGGGGGTAGCGGGTTTAGGCGAGAAAGAAAAGAATCATAAAAAGGCCCAAAGAAAAGACCTAACACCCCTAGGGGACAGCTGTCAGGCTGTCTCTGTCGCTCTCTCTGTGCTATCTTTCGTTCTGTCCATCTCCCTCTCTTTTCCTCTCTCCCTCTCTCACATATACACCTATACGCCCCCTCAATTTCCCACGACAGCACATTACTCCCTCCATCAACTTGCTTCACTCCCCTCCCTTCACCTCCATCCCTTTTCTCTCTCTCTCTGCATCTACATCCATCCCACACTCAAGGACTAAATTAGCTGGAACACTCAAAGAGTGAGTTAGGGACTCGACAGGGCAGTTCAGCGCTGCATTAGAGAGGCCTTAGCTGGAATAAGGACTTGTTCAGACACAATCACTGTTGTCCAAATTCATTTGGACCCCATCAGTTTCAATGTTGCAGAGTATGCTGAGAGAGACATTGAGAGCAGTGAAAGAAAGAGCTGTGATGGATATTCACTCCTTTGGGTGTAGCGCTTACAAGCCATCTGGCGAAACTGAACCAGCGAGTGTTTGAAAACTAGAATAGAGGACTGAGGATTTTAAGGAAGGAAGGGCTGCTTTGGTTTATTATCGCTGAGGAAATGTTCAGACGCAGAGGACGAGTGCTAGAGAGCAAGGAAGGCAGAAAGTGAAATGGGGGAAGAGCTAGCAAGTGCCTTTAGGTTTCTTTGCTCCTTTCCCTCTTATTTAGTTTTTTTTTTAATTGTTTTTTTCTCCTATCTTTCTGACTATATGGACAAAATTACATTTGTTCATTCTGGTGTTGGCCTCTCCCTGCACCTTTCTCCTCATCCCACCATTTAGTGTGATTTTAGTCAACCACTCTCACTCAGTCATCCAAACCTTCTCCCTCTCTCTCTCTTCATCTGTTCAGTGTCTGGCCCTCTCTTTGTCTTGCTCTCCAGTGTTTATCTGCCGTCTGTTCCTGTCTCCTTTTCTCTCTCTCTGTGCTCATTTCCGTTGGCCCCGTCTATTCAAAGCCTCCTCTCTGTTTCTCTCCACTCCCATACTAAGATTCACCTTGTCCTCCTCTTTATTTCTCTCCCCATCAATCTAATGTTCCCATCTTCCCTTTTATTCTCCTCTCATGTATTTAATCTCTCTCTGTTTCTTTCCTCCTCTATCACTCACCCGCACTGCTACCCAGCGGTGACTGTGTAAGCCTTGTGATCACTTCCTGCCCATAAATTTGGGTGGCCTGACGGCACTGCCCGAGCTAACCGCTGAATAACAGATGTATAAATGCTATATTAATGCTAAGCAGGTCCCCTTCCAGGATGTGAAATAGACAAGACTTAAGTTAATGAACTCTTTACTAAAAAAAAACATTTCTGATACAGATCAGGATTTCACGTGTGCAAAAGTCAGTCACATGTAGTTTTGTTTATCGTCAAAATAAATATTAGATATTAAATATTAGAATTAAAGCACCACAGTTACAATTTACACGGATATGTTAAACATTTAATACTTAAAGAAACTTTGAAACTTGTACTTTAAATTAAACTTTACATTCTCAATCAATCAGGTCAAATTTGTTTAATGTACAATGGCACTCCTGTTCCTGTTCATTTTTACAGCCAGGCTTAAAAAGTAATGCATGTATAATTGTATATCTGTCTATAATGAGCCTTCAAGCAAACATACACACGTGGGCTAGCCGTGTCACCACTAGGTCTCCCAGTGACAGATGGTAATGGGCTGAGGGTGAGGAGAGGCTGAGGGAGGTTGACAACATCTCAATGTTTTTATATATAAGTGTGTGTGTGTGTGTGTGTGTGTGTGTTTGTGTTTACTCATGTACTTATGTCCTTGTGAGATGCTGTTTGAGTTTAGACCTTTGAAAGGATGACATTTTATAAAATTGAGGTCATTTTGGATTGAGTGGGGCTAGGAAGTGAATGCAGTTAGTAAAAGTTCCCATGAAGATAAAAGTATACGTGTGAGAAAGAGCATGATGTGTATGATCATGACTGTTTTGTCTGCATATGTGTGCACAAATCCACCTAATATATACTAGGCCTCCACGATATTGGAAAAAATCTGACTGCTATAGCTTCACTGACAACCCATCAAAAAATATGCGCATCACTGTGTCAGCGGCAGCTGCTGCCTACGGTACTTTTCTACACACAGAGAGCCTCACTTCCCATAACAATAAACCCCGTCGGACTAACGTCATATACACACGTTTCCCACATGGCTACCTGTCTTAAAGTGGAAGGGTCGGACGGTAATAATAATTTAAAAGGAGAACGGTGAAAGTGTACTTTTGTATCAACCAGCAAAAAGGGATTAGCATCAACATCGCAACGTCCTGCGATGTGACTATTGCGCATGCGCACATTGCGATGTCGATGCTAAAACACAATATCGTTCAGCCTTAGGATACATTGTATAAAATATGGATATATCCGCTGTATGTCTCATGCATATTTATGTGTCTGTGTTTGTCCCCGCCAGCCCATGACCGCCATGCCAGAATCCAGTCAGACACCAAGGCGTCAACGACCGGACTACCTGGCCGATTTCACCAGCGGCAGCAGCGGTGATGACTCCTGCTCCTCATCAGACGAAGAAGTAGACGAGGAGAGGAAAGCCGGAGGAGGAAGAGGAGGAGAGAAGAGGGAGAAGAAAGTTTCCTATGACCTTGGGGAGAGCAAGGAGAAGAACTTGGCTGAGCGCTCAGGTAAAGCAGCAGGATGTATAAAAGTGTCTTCATAAAGCAGCCAGGGCGTGGGGGTTTGACAGGGACCTTGTTACCTACGATCTCTTTTTCTTGTTTGGTTTGCTTTCTTGGTTACTTCGTTTTTATTTTTTGCTTGCTTTCTCCTCATTTTGATTGGTCTCTTTCCTCCTTCCCTGTTTGTTAATTTCTTTGTCTTTAGCTAAAACCTTCCACCTGATTACAACGGCTAGCTAATTTGCTTTTCAAATTATGTGAATGTGCACAGTCAGACACCTACACATAAATACATTTTTAATATTTCTGTTTTGTGTCCATTTCCATCTTATCTGACTATGATAGATTGAACAAAGTGCAGGCAGGAGAGATAGAAAGCAGGAATGTACTGTATATAATGATGCATAAGGAAATTGTAATTGATGCTGTGATGCTACAAGCACATGACATACACTCCAGCTTGGTACTCTTTTCACGGTTATACAGTTTGAAAAATATTTATAGTTGTACAGAATACATTTCCATATACATGCACACACACCTTTTTAAATACATATGCTGAGAGTTTTGAAATTAAACCATGTAAAACTATTTTGATATAACCTCTACATACAAGTATGAACCTGAAAATGACCACAATATGAGCACTATAATTAAAGTGTAAGTACAGTGATACTAGTCTGTGACGTGTGAAAAGTTGCTCTATAATGCTGAGTTTCCAAGTAAATGAGTTTTCTAGGTTCACACTGCTGGACAAACACACAAACTCAAAATCAAATGCTGAAGCACTGAAAAGCACTTAAGTAAAGGAAAGTACCCTGAACTCGGCAGTTCCACTGAATGGAAGGTGACGACAAAGAAGAAAGAATTTGATTGAAAGAAAAACGGAGAAAGAAACACCTTTACCTTGAAAACACCTTGAGCTTAATGCTTGAGTGATAAGTCTTAAGCATTCTCACCATTTCGCATAAGTCACATACATCAACTCACTTTCAGCTCTTTGAAGAGGGCACCTTTATCAGCAGTCTATGTGCCGACCTTGGAAAGAAAAAATTCTCCGGTTGCATTCTGGGCTTCTAGTTTTAACTTCTCAATAGAGAGGATCCTTGTATGAGCTCATTCTTTTTGTCACAAAATAAAGGACAAAGCCATCAAAAAGCCCAACTTTTGGAGGTGTGTGTGTGTGTGTGTGTGTGTGTGTGTGTGTGTGTGTGAATGTGCTTGTGCAGAGAGAGACAGCAACCCTGGCAAGCCCTACTCTATAGCAAGCCACAAAGGGCTGTTAGGACTAAGCCCCTAAATACCCCCTAAACGCTTATTTGCCAAAATATCAAAACTTTGGAATGTTCGGCGGCAACATGCACGCACAAAAAAGAGAGACACTTACAATCACTTGTGTGCAAAACTAGAACTCACGCACTAATACACTGGCTGGTTGACAATCTTGAGGAGTTTCAAGGGTGATGGAGAATGTTAGTATGGGTTTTCAGCTTTGTTCCTGTCTGTGAGAGAGAGAGAGAGAGAGAGAGAGAGAGAGAGAGAGAGAGAGAGAGAGAGAGAGAGAAAAGAAAGCTGCTATTTAATCAATCCCCAAACCAGACAGGACTACTTTTTAGTTTTTGGTTTCGACTACACATGCTGCCATGTGTAGTCGAATATATTAACACACACACACACACACACACACTGGGCCAGAGTGGGAATTGTAAAGTCACACTTAATCTCCAAAGCCACCCGGCAACGGATGGAAACCAGAGAGGAGAGCTTGACAGTGACTGGAGCACTGAGACAGGATCAGGGAAGAAAAGAAATTGAATTGTGATGATATTGTGATTGAAACCGTGAGTCACAGTTCATCCCGCCTCCCTATCTCTTTGTTTCTTTGCAGGTCGCATGCACTGGAAACCTCCAATCAAGTCACTCAAACCCAGCCCCGCCCCCTCTGCTTCCCCAACACTTTCTGGTCCAATCAGGCGCTCCATCTCCTGCCCTCGCTCCATTGCCTCCCTCTTGTCGCCCAATGAGGTGCGGGCATTGTCCACCAGGCCTTCGCCCACAGTTCCCATGGCCACTCCCCTCGTCAGGCCGAGCTCCGCCACGCTGCGCTCTCACTCGCTAAGCCGCAGTGGCTCCACCCACCGTGTGCCTCACAGCAACAGCCTTGGGACCATCCACTCCAACATAGTAAGCTACTCATCACACACACACAGTGAGGTTTACCTTTCACATTCAGAATGTGTCATATAAATTGTCAGTCACAGAATTATATTTAGCCAAGTTGTCACATTGCTCACTGTGGCAATCCTCTGCTGATCCACTAATCTGAGTAGATTTAAAGTAAACAATTAAAAAATCACTTTTCAATTCTATTTCACCAAAGTCTGATGCACAAATTTACTTCTGCCATCATTGCTTTTCTCCTCCTGTGGCATATATTGTATCCTGGCCCACTAGGAAAGTCTTAAGCAGCTCTTTCAATACTGTATAGGCCTACTGTAGTCTTCTATTATGTTGCCATCTGTTGCTTTCCGGCTGCCTCCTCCATTACTCCTCCTTTTTTACAAGTATGCTGGTAGGCTTTGGATACAGTGGAACAAAATGAAATGCAGCAGAACCTTTTAACATTGAGAATAGAACTCAGTGGAAAACCTTTGGACAGAAAAGACCATAGAATGCATCATTTGCAATGTTCCTGACATAAAATTACAGAAGAATTTCCCTATTATTTTCCAAATTTCTTTTGTGTGTCTTGCACACTTGACTTTCAAGTGAGAATCATACACATGGTGACATGTACATTCTGGTACAGCATTAAATAAGGAGGTTATTTTCATATATAGCATGACGCATGTTACTGATACTGCTCTGTGTTAACTGTTAGAGAAAATAATTATAGGTGGCAGCAGGATTATAAATGAATTATCACTCAGGACAACAGTCCCTTTTCATGAAATGCCAGTGAAATGTTAAATTCCCTTGATAATAATGACTAATATACACAACACAGTAGTAACACTGTACACCCTCCTTACATTGATTTGACAAGTTAAACACTGTGCACTGTGACTGCACCTTATACTTGAGCCTAGGTGATTTGGAGAAGCCCTACATAGTTAGTATTGATCCAATTTTCTCTGACACAAAAAAGTCAATTTGCCTTTATTGCCAGTAGAAACTACCATTCATTGATAGGTAATTATTAATGAAAACAATCCCTTATGCAGCCCTTTAAGTAATTACATCTACCTTGCTCCAAAAACAGTGTTAAATGAAACCTTTTTACTTAATATTGCTTAGTATCTGTATTCTCATTTGGTCTCGCTCTACCTGTGTGTGTGTGTGTGTGTGTGTGTGTGTGTGTGTGTGTGTGTGTGTGTGTGTGTTTAGGGCGATCCACTGATAAACTTAAGGAGTAAAGAGCAGGAGGCCGAGCTGGTGCGTCAGACTCTGGCCGTGCTCACTGCAATGAGGATCAGATTTCCAGGCAAAACCGAGGAGGAGGCAGAGGCTGTGCTGGATGAGGTTGGTGCACTATATCTATTTTATTTCTCTGTGGATTAAATTACTCAAAAAATAATGTAGTAATGTGTATTTTGTGTAAATCAAAATTATTCATAAAAAGAAAATAAGTGCACTCAGTAGAGTTCAGATTTTTGCCAGGTGTGTCTCCTTTCCCCCCGCCCGAAAATGTTAAATCTAACTCAATTGTCCCTCCCGGCTCCGTTGAGGCCAAAATACACCAAATAGTAACCTAAGAAAAAGAATGAAATTTAGAAGGAGAAAGAAAGTGGGAGTGAGAAATCCAGACCCAATGTATTCCCAGAGCCTCCTCTGTGGCCAGGTGCGGTCAGCCTGCAGCCTAACTAAAAGTGACCTCCTTGCCTCTCTCCACAATAGCCTGTCCGCTTTGGCTTGGCTCCCATTGTCTTTCAAACGACCCCAGTGACAACCTGTCGGTCAGTTTGCAGCCGCGCGCTATTCCCCACTGCTCCTTTGTATTAATCAGTGCCTCCTCTATTTCTGGTCAGATCTCTGTGTCCTTCCATTTGTATGTGTCTTTGCACTTGTGTTTGTGCTATTGCGTAAATTGATGTTTCTGTAAAGTACTACTGTATCAAAGAATTGGTTCATATGGCTGACAGTATTATACTGGGTTAATGGATGCACTTATTATGCACTGCACTGCTGCACTGGATGCAAGATGCCCAAGAATTCAATAATAGGTATTAGTTAACTAGCTACTATTATATACTACTAGCAGATATAACACCCACTTTAAGCAACCAAAACTCTGTTTTTCTATATTGCATTGTGTGTGCAGTTTAATACATTCATTTTCCAAACGTCTTTATTTAGTTTTTAGAAAGTTTTTTAATAACAAAAGCTGACATGGATATCGCATTTTGCCAAAGAAATAGGAAAGAAATCTAAAGAGAGGCACCTTCAACTCACACCAGAAGCAAAAGACCGCAGCGGCACAAAAGCACTACAGTAGCGTTCATCCGTCCACTTCACACTGACTCGTTTTGGCCGTTGCTGTCCTCAGAACCAGCCGGCTGTTCAGCACCACAGCTCCCGCGGTGCTTAGAAAAAACAAAAAAAAACAAAAAGCCAGCCAGACGGTCTTAACCAGGCTGACTAATGACAGAAATACCACCCAAACTACGTGTTTAACGGAATAAAATGGCTACTTGCCAATTTAAGTAACCTTGCAATCCTGCGTAGCTCTGTGTACAATAATGGCTCCAAAGAAAAAAAAAAAAAAAAAGAGAGGCAGTTATTCAACTGATAAAATGATTTGGGTGATTCTCGACTGATGATTAGCATCATTGATGTTTTGGGGGCAGCCCTAAAATCTTAACATGCAAAATCTTGCGCTGAACCATTTTAATCTTTCATACATAATTTGGAATTGTCAAAAGGACACAATAACATGTTAATACATTGTGGTTGTAATTCACATAAGAGCCTTAATATTAACATTAATGTAATTATAAAAAGATGTATTGATAATATTCAGTTAAGATAATAGTTATGTAAGGGTGAGGGTAAAGCATGATCAAGGTTAAGAAAGGGCAAGCCACCGAGTAATTAATGTGAGCCCATCCTCAAAAGAACAGCAAAAACAGTTTATGTACATGTGCGTGACATCTGGGTGTGTTAGGGTTGTGAGAGACAATTACCAGCACACCTGTACTGTTAACAAACCCTAATGAGAGCACCATGGAAACGCAGCTGAGCAACTGCACCTGCACTGTTCACTTTTTGCCTCAAGAGAGAAAGGAGTGTTCACTTAGCATGAAAACAATTTTTGGCAATTTATTTTCTACGGTAAAGTTTAGGTCTAATTGGGCTAATGGTGTGTTTCTATCCCACTAATTGGATCTTTTATCATTCACTCAAAACCTGCCTTTTTGGTCGCAGATGGAACCATTGAAAGGTGAAATGTAAGGAGTATGTTTTGTTGTGCTTTAATTGAGGGTAATCTGTGTACGTAGAAAACAAATGTGACAAATGGGCTTACATCTTACCACACAAGGTTCATGAGGTTCTTATTGAGAGGGAATGCTAAACAAGCAAACAAGAAACTTTCTAGAAAGCACAAACACAAGTGTTCACTGTATACCTCAGCTCTGTATCTGTGAATCCTTGTGGATTGTTTTTTGTGTGCGCATGTCTGTGTGTGAGTAAACATAAAGTTTACACTGGAGCCTCCCAGTGGGAGCACTGTTTGTAAGGGAATTTAAAATGCTACGTGAGAGGTTTATGTGCACCAGTGGGGAGAAGTAGACTAAGTCAACAGAGCAACAATAACAGTGCCTGTAGGTACACAATGATGTTGGCACTAGCAGCAAGTGCACGGGAATATCCAGCACAGCTTTTGAGCATAACGACACATGCCCCAAGGATTTTTGACACACCTGCAACACAGGGTTTTCTGCTTATGTAGCAAAGATCATGACTTGATTTTTTTCCCCTGTTATCCCTGAGTTGTGCTATAAAAATATACCAGACAAGCACTGTATTCTGTAAATGCTCGCCACATTTTACACATCATTTTGAAAATTACCTGGAGTCATTTTTCCACAGAGCTTCTACATTTACATAGTTGTTTTGGCTCAAATATAAACAAAAGTACTCATGTTCCAGTAAAAGTACAAAATAAGGTTTTGTGTATAGCATCCAAACTAGCCGTGAGAAATTAAATTAAAGCGATGCGTTACATTTTCCGCCTTATCATTGTGAAGCAGGAGATTTAACATACGCAAGATCAACAGTTTTGTAAAACTGGTTGGCAGTTGGTCTGACTGCAGAAATACTCTCCTTACACACTGAAGGCAAAATGACGAGACACCGAACAGATGTGCTGCAGTAAACAATCTCTCCTCTCTTACACTATATTTCCTGTGTTGTTGAGTATCACGTGCCAGATGGAACTTTTATATAAAGGAGACCTATGTGTGAAAGCCAAACTCAATGATGTAAACAGATGAATATTACAGAATCCCTGTCTGGGCTGAGGTGTGAAAGAATGTCTGACAGGTTGAATGTGATACAGTGGGAATGAGTTGTAGACTTTGTCTGTACATTTTTACAGTTTAACTGCGCTCCATCTAGGTGTCTTTCTAGTCTTATTATTATTGTTTATTTTTTTGGTTGGTAGCGATTGAACTGCACAGCACAATGACTGGCCTGTTAGAATACTGTAGGTACCCTGGGTTTTGACAGAGGATTGCTGGGAAACAGATGTAATAAAATGACCTGCAGTGATTTTCTTTAAAAAACTCTGAGGGTGTTTTTTAAATGTGTTGCTTGATTGTTGTTCTACTTTTTAAGGAAGTCTATATTAAAAACATGTATTGTGCATGTTTTCCCTTTTTTAACCCTGACGTTTCTTCCACAGATCCTAGACAACTGGAAATACCACAAATCAAAGGTGGCCTCCTATTGGCTAGTGAAGCTGGACTCTACCAAACAACGGAAGGTAATTCCTATGCTGGAATCAGATTGCAAGATATCTAAGCCAATTTACCTCTGACTTGCCCCTCAAGAGAATTAGATGACAGTTAGGCTGAGTTTCTTCAGTAGAGATGTTTAGAGTCAACTTATTATTTCAAACCTGTTACAACATTTGCAAGAATCTAGATAACAATCACTGCATCCTAACTAGGTCATAACCCCAACAGACAATAATAAATAATTCAGCAAGGAAAAAAAAATTAGATGCTTTTCGTAATAGAAAGCGCAAAGTTGTAGCCTATTGGTTTGAAAGAAAGACTGGTTGTAATGTGGCATTGAGCCTCAAAGATTAACAAGGCACTAAACTGTATAGATCTGGCAGGTATGTGTGTTTAACAAAGATAAAGCGCTAACCTGTGAGTGAGAAAACCTGAGCTGCATCTAGTTATATTATTATTTTTAGTAAATCTTAAAAATGGGTCACTTTTATCTTTTCACACCTGTATAAATGTCCTGCCTTCCCCCAATCTCCCACACAGTCTATACTGTAGCCCTGTATAGAGTGGGCGTTGTTAAAACCTGTGAAAATGACAACATGTCACCGCTCCAACCTATTCCTTTGAATGCTTTCGAAGAACTTTTAAAATAATCAAATCAAACTTAAAAGAGAGAAAAAAGACACGGATGTACATCATTATCATGTCAGACAGTGAGAGGAAGAGACACCAAATAGGATGTAAACAAAACAGAAGAGGGGACAAGACGTGAAATGGCATCCAGTAGGCGTGTCAGTAATGATGTGATCTCTCAGCCGCTGCTTTCTGCCGTGTTGTGGGCTGTGGCGTAGCGAGCCAATGTTTTTTTATTTAGAGTGGAGCAGCCTAATGAGCAGCAGGCAGAGGTCAGGAATGTAGCACCCACTGCTCTGCCATCTGATTACCATACCAAAACATATCTCTGTGTGTGTTTACTCATCTATCCGTTTGTCTGAGTGTGTATGCGTGTCACGCTTGCCTTATATTGCTGTAGGGAAATCTTGCCTCTTCACATCGCAAACACACATGCACGCACACACTGTCAGATGGGCATGTCAGTAATGAGGAGCGAGGAATCAAAGTCAAAAGAGCCACAGCACTGCACTCTGAGCGGGGTGAAAAGAGAAAGAAAAGGGGAGGAAGAGAAGGCAGTGAGGTGGGTAGGGAGGAGGAAAACGAAGAAGGGAAGATGGAAGGCTGGCGCAGGTGTCCTCAGACCGCCTGGGAACTTCTGACACCTTCTCTCCAAGACTGACGTCGGTGCAGCAATTAGTCCTCCCCCATGCTCTCCGCTGTCTGCCCCAGCATTTTTTTGTCTAACCCACACACACACACACACACACACACACACACACGCACGCACAGTATGTCTGTGCATGCTTTAACATGAATGCAGAGATACACTTCCTGAAATCCTCACTACAGATGTGTATGGTCTGATTAAATTAGGATCAGGATATGTTTGTACATATACTATATGTATACTGTATGTGTTCTTACGGAGTGAATGCATTAAACTTTGTGATTGCAAGTTTTAAAGTAAGAAAAAAAAAAGATAAAAACATCTTACAGTTGAAACAAATGCCAAGTCATGCACTGCAATTAAAAATGCTGTTGCCTTATGTCTTGGAGCATTCATTCCCTTTATTATCACATGCTTGGTTTAAATCTTTTTTTCTGTTATTTGCCCCTATCTCCTTCTCACTTTCATCGTCACTCAGGTGTTGGACATTGTACGTACCAATGTACGCTCAGCGCTACAACGGATCTGGAGGGAGCCGGACGTAGAAAGTCTCCACCTCTACCGGCTCTTTAACCGCGTCTTCAGTCGGCTGCTCTGGAGTCATGGCCAGGGCCTGTGGAACTGCTTCTTGAACACCGGGTAGGCCAGTGTGAGCCAAGTTCTGAGCTGGGTTAGGGTGAGGGTGAAATGGCTGGGGTACACTTGAAATAAACTAGTTTATAAGCATCATTTGACCACATCACAATCCAAAGTGGGGCGAGTAGCCTACTAACATGGAGAGAGGAAAGGAAAGAAATTTAAATATGTTAACTGTAATGGTGACTTAAATCAAGACCAACGTACCAAGACAAAAAAAGAGACAAAAATTTGAAAATTTGAGTCAGAAAGAATACCCTTAAATGAACAGAGACGTTAATGGACACTTGCCTGCATGCTTTTAAATTAACACAAACAAGTGATCACACTGCAGGCCAATTACTGCCACTATTTCATCTCCATGACTAGAAGTTCACGCACCACCCAATCTCCCTATGTTCGTCAATATATCATTTTCAGTGACAGCACGGACAATTTGCGATTTTTATTCAGTATGACGAGGGAAGCAACCACAGCTCAATGACAGAGAATGAGTGACAGACCAACCTGCTGCACTTTTCTGAAAGCTCCTGGGATGAAAGAAACATGTTAGTACTCTTCGGAGACGGGGTGTAAATTAAGGTCATAAATCTAGGCTGTTAATCAGGGCTTTTTCACAGGTGAGATCAAGAATAGGAGAGGGGAGGAATGGAAGCAGGAAGGAGGTGAATGAAGGCCTCTTAGTACTTTTACTACAGTTTGTTTTAGATACTGAAGTTTTCATTTGGCTGTTTTTCGACTTATTTGATGTGACAGTAAGTGGCTTTCTTCAAGATTCCTACAGCATACACACACACACACACACACACAAACACACACACAACTACTGTTTGCCATCAGTGGTTCACATTGGCTTTCGCATATTTTGCTTCTCTTAAAAGGCACACATTAGCAGTCTCAGCACGCACGCACACATTCCCACTCACCCTCTCTCTCTCACACACACACACACACTCTCACTCCCACTCACACACACACACACACACACACACACACACCTAACATGCAGACAGCTGCTGTGCTGGTAGCTGTATGAAGGTGTGACCTTTTTGCATCTCTTCCTCTCCATATTCTTTACAGTTCAGTTGTCAGTGGCCGTGTTTCCCTCGGCCCAGAGGGCTCAGAGGGTGTGACTGAAGTTACTGCCCACAGCTCTCCATTTTCTTCCTCCCTTACTTCCTTGGCAGTCGTAATTAAGGGAAAGTGGGGAAGGGATTAAGCAGGTGATAGAGATGAAGGGGATGATAAGCACAAGGCGAGATGTGGAGAAACCCGGTGACAGAAAAAAGCGGAGATGACAGTGATTGAAAATCAGACATCGTTAAAAAAAAAAAAAATGGTAGATAAAAGCGAGGGTGGAGGGGTAGAGGCCTGGGAGGATTAGCCTAGTCTCAGCTACCCCTTGCACGCTGCACCCCATGCAGCTTTTGTCTGACTACAGCTTGCCTGGATGATCCAGCTAGCTTGCTAGCCTATCATCCTACCCCTCCCTACAACAGGCCTCGGCCCAAACACGGATAAACCCAATAGGGGGCCCAGATGTCACGCAGGAACAGAGAAGCGGTGCACCTCGAAAGCACACTCCAACTCCTCTCTTTCTCTTGTTTGATATTTTATCTAAGGGACTTAACAACAATCAAACGGCCTAGCAGCTATTGTGGCCAATGAATTCAACAGGCTTTGAAAACGACTTAGAGAAAGAGAATGGAAACACACACACAGTTTTGAACTCTTTCAGAGGAAGCACCCCCACCTCCCAAAGAGTGAAAGGGCCTAGACATCAAACGTACCCCCCTGGGTTGTATGTCTCAGTTGTTGAAGCTCACTCACAGTGAGGGGTAGGTCTGGGGTTGTAAAGGGGGTTAACTGTACTTGGATTTGTTTCTTCCTCCTCCCTGCATGTCTGCGTGTGTGTATGCAAGTGTATATACACACATGAACTGTACACTAGGGCTGCACAATTAATCGAATTTTAATCGCGATCACGATTTTGACTTCCCACGATCAAATTTGCGTGATCAAGATATTGATGATTTTATGGTGGTGCTAATCTTTTACTGCTAAATGCATTTCACGCTGTGTGTGTGTGCCTGTCCTCTCATTTGGTCTCCAGTTCTTCGTGGGAGACCATCTTCAGTAAGAGCAGCGAGGTGGTGTCACCCCAGGAGCTGCAGTGCTGCCGCCGGCTGGTCCAGCTATGCCGAGACTGCCTGTTGGTTGTCTACAAGTTTGTCTCAGAGTCCCGTGGCTCATTGACCGGACTGAGCCCTGAATGGGACGACACCAGGTGAGGAGGACACCAAACTCTTTAATGTTTTCCCACTGATTTCTTTATTTTTCAAAAGATTCTTAGAACGTTCCTGCTTTAATAGATAGTTCACTATGCAATATGGTGGCTCTATAAGATTCAAGGACACAATGGGATTTAAGATACTATTGGTAGGTCCCAGGTTAAAGCTGTACTCAGTGTCCTTCTGCAAGACGTTAAGCTCTTGCTCTGGAAAGGGCAATGATCTAAATGCCCGAAAAGTCTTCAGACCCATAAACAGATTATTTTATAATATTTTATATCCATCTAATTTATAGATTAAACTAGTGCGCGTACATATGGTCAAAATAACAATATTAAAACACTATAAAACGACCCAACGCACACTACACATCAGGGACAGGAAAGTAAGCCTACTGGGATACTAATCCTGAGTTACATAAGATTAACAGGAGACATCCTTGGTGTTGGGAGAAATATTGATGGTGTCTTCTTCTGGTTGATATTTAAGTCCGGATGGAAACTTGTTAAAGCTGAGTCTGTTACAGCAGTAAAAACCACAGAGATGCCTAGTTATAAACTTGTTAAAACTCCCTTTTTAAAAAGCACTGAAAAAACTAAATGGATTAACTTTGACATGCAGACAAGAAAACCTTTGATTTCAACAGCTATCATCATTTAACCTCTCTCAGGAAAAACAATTCCCCTCTCTTCTCCATGGAGACTTAGAGCAATCATCTTCATCACATAACCCCGATAAAACAAACAATAAAATAAGCCTTGTTCTATTTTTAAGGATAGACCCCGCAGGAGACAGCAGCTCAGGTTTGGAGTGAGCGAACTTTTAAAGCACATATGCTTTGGGCTGCCAGACAAGGAGGGAGGAGGGTGGGGAGAGGGAGAGAAGGAGTGTGCTGTTAACAGGAAATAATGGCCCACAGATTAGCGCTCAGGTTAGCCCAGGGCCCCCCGAGGCCTGCTTAATTCAATTAGAGCCCAGATGAGCCTGTGCAGCAAATGACCTTATGAGAGAGAGAGCTCCTTTTTTCCTGGGGCCTTGCGTTGCATGATTCATAACTCTAGCGCATATTTTAACAGGCTATCACTTTGCGCCCACAGTATAAAAACCTCAGCTGTTACGAGGATAGATTCAAGAATATAAATTAATCAGTGGAGTATGTGAGGACTTTAAGATAAAACTGTAATTGGATTTAATAACTCGAGCATCCACAAAATGACACACTGGTGTATCCAAATGTTTGCAGTAGGTATCCTTGAGAGTCCATGTAAGCATGCATTGGTCTGTCTCTCCTTATTACTTTTGTGTATATATTTGTCTGTGTAAAAAAGCTTACCATTTGCTGCTGGACCAGCCTCTACCCATGGCTCCACCCCTGCCGCTGTCGCTGCCGCTTCTTCCTCCTCTTCCTCCGTCTCTTCGCCCCTTGACACAGGTCTCTGCTTGGTTTAGTTCTGCTAAACCCCCCCAATCTCCCAGCACCGTCCCTGTTCCCCTGCTTTCTGCTGCTCTCCACCACCTCACAGCTGTAACAAAGGCTTGGTCCCACCTGCCCAATGAGGGTTGCATTGGCTACACAACCAACAGTCTAGCATGCTCTCCTCTCCTTTCCCTCACTACCATTCAAACAGCTGATGTTTGGAATGACTCATTCAGCATGAGAATCGGATATGTTTCAAATGATCTGAGGCCCAAAACTATAAACAATGTATTTGAAATGAAGGAGAAAGGAGAAGAAAGCATATTAAAAGGTCCCATGGCATGAAAATTTTACTTTGAGTTTTTTAAAACATAAATATGAGTTTCCCCCACTGGCTAGAAATGGCGTTAGGTGTAAACCGAGCCCTGGGTATCCTGCTCTGCCTTTGAGAAAATGAAAGCTCAGATGGGCCGATCTGTAATATTTCCTAGATGTTGTCATAAGGGGGAAAGGTTACCTCCCCTGTCTCTGCTTTGCCCTAGGCAAGCTGGTCAAGGCCACACCCCCACCCTGCCCCTCTCCTCTTCATTAGCATTGAAAGCTACAAACACAGAAATGGCACATACAAAGAAAAACTGTAATTCTGCACCAAGGCTGAATTTCGGGGAAGAGACTTTAGATATAGTATTAGGGGACCAGTAAGGTCTATATAAAAGCCTCCAAAAAGGCGCATGTCATGGGACCTTTAAGACGGTTTGGAGCACTGTTTTTCCACATCGCAACCATTCAGCCAACTGCTGTACATCACCAGGCAATCACCCTGCTACTACATGCTTATGCCTTCACTTAACTCTTTTATCAAGAGCAAATTACCTTGAGGAAATGTTCAGTACAAGTAGCCTCAGTGGGAAGTGAGCGCCTCACCTGCACTGCATCAGTGCCATAATCAATCTAAGCTATACTCTCTTCTAATCACAAGAAGACAGAACATTTTTTGGCTTGCATCATGTGTTTTGCAGTTTCATAACACAAACGGTTCACATCTCTCCATCAGGCATGCAGGGAACAGTCGCAACACGCCGCCACTTCACATAGATGAGAAGCAATTAGGATTACTTTCTTATTGATGCACAAGCTTTCTATTAGGATAAATTGTGTGTGTGTGTGTGTGTGTGTGTGTGTGTGTGTGTGTGTGTGTGAGACTGTGCATGTACATGTCATGTGACTGCTACACAACAATCATTCTTCCCATCTCAATGTTTCACACCCAAACTACCCTCAAACTATTTCTCTTGAGCTGTGTCCACATCCAACTGACATGTAACATTTAAAGGATAGGTTCTGTTTGAAACAATACTCACCGGCCCATACAGTTTGTACATTGAAACAATGTAAAAATGACAACATCCACAGTCCTTGTTACCTAAACAAAAATTCTTAATGCTGTCACAAGAGAAACACAAAGAAGGAATTTCGTACTAAACAGGTTAACTTTGGAAGAAGATAACCACTTGATTTGTCTAACTCAGACTGGGGAAGCCAAACATAGGCTTCAGCTAAACTTTATAAATATATTTTTTCACAGAAAGAGGATTGTGGATTTTGTCCTCTATGTCTTACATTAGAGTCACAATAGTAAGGACACTAGTAATAATATACTGTATGAAGGTAAATATGGTACATAAGGTGAGAGCTTGTAGAATACAATGTGAGAACTTGCAGAACAAAAAATCTGAACTTGTATGTCAAAATTTGCAGTTGTAAAAATAAAAGTTTTTTTGCAAGTGCAAATTTCATTTTTACAAGTGCAAATTTTAACATACAAGTTCAGATTTTTTGTTCTGTATGTTCTCACATCGTAAAATAATGGACTTAAAACGTTAAATAAAAAAATAAAAAAATGTACCTTCAAAATAATAACTGCAACCAGTAACGTTCAATGAACTGTACATACGTGAGTATAGTTTTAAACATGCTTGAAAAAATGTGGCCCCAATTTTTTTATGAAATCTTATTTAAATTTATTATTACGAAATAATTAGGTTTATTCTACCAGGGTAACTTCAGAACTTCACTGAAATAATTCTAGAAAAAAAACTGGAAAAATAGCGGGTCAAGTTATGTTTTGATCCAAAGATATTAAAAAAGAAGTGTGAAATAAACATATATGCATAGGTTATATGTGTTTGAGAACACATTTTTGACACCTGTATACTGTATATGACACTTCTAAAAGGCTAAAGTGGACAGATATCTTAAGGTTTCTAGTTCAAGATGAGATCATACACAGAAAATTGCTTTTTTGGAAGACCAGTTTGGCAAACCTCCACATTCCGACTACTCGAAGTATCTTACACATTTAAATTACACATCATATATTTAGGCTAATTTGGTTCCTTTGAACTAACTAAATACCTGCACGGTCTCTTCTGCATGTACACACACACACACACACACCCACACAAACACACGCATAACGCATACAATGGCAGAGCTCTTGGCAGCCTTTGGCACATGTCAAAGTGGGTCTGTTGGCTGAGGTCTTTGCGGTCTCCACTGATGACCACACCTGCCCGCTCTTGTTGAAGCATCCTTCCTCTGTTGAGTGCCCTAATCAGGTGTGTCAACAGCCACATGGGCCTTAGCAAAGTCCTTCAGTGTGTGTGGGCAGATGAGAGGAAGTAGCCAAATAGCTTCACTAATGACTTTCTTGTTAAGCCTGGAATTACTGTCACTACCCAAAGACAATTTTCCCATGATGACAAAAGTTTCAGATTCTATTAACTTTCATCTGTCTGAAAAGTGTGGCAGTAATTAGGGTTAATAGGGGTGTTGAGCTGAGTGTGGGCTGCAGATAACCTTCAAGCCTCTTTGTACCTCTTGGTTTATGATTGCGTCAGGTATTGCGGCAGTCTTCTCCATCCTTAGTCATGGCATTTTGTTTTGTCTGGTCTCCTAATTTGCTGCGGCAGTTGCATTTCGATAGAGGACTTAGGAGAAGCATGGAAGGCATGTCGGTAGAAACAGTGGTGGATTGGAGCTGTGCATGTAACAAGCAGAGCAGGAGAGTATCTTTCTGTCTCCTTCTCAACTGATGGATTGAAGCAAAGCACAAGTACATGGACAAGAATCCCCCTGGCTTTCAAGCATGCACACTGTTGCCAAGCTCTTCTTCATGATCAAAAGGAGGACAAACCTGGAAGATACCGAATGAGAGTCCAATTAAATTTAGCCTGTAGAGACGGCAGCCGCTTGGACGTGAGAAGCCCTCCCACCGACCCCTTGCCATTACGAGCATCATGATGCTTTCTATGAGCAGAATCTTCTCAAAGTGAATAGCAGAGGCTCTCTGAAGAACACACACTCGGGCCCCCAATGAATGTTCAATATTTGATTTTCTTTATTTTTTTGACTGACATTTCCATGTCTGGGCTTGGGGGTTTCAGTGAAAGCCTTATGGAAATGAAGGGGAGAAAGGAGAAAAAAAATAAAATCACACCACAAATCCATGAACAGAATCCCAATTGATGAATATCATGAATCTATGGTGATGGAATAAGGTGCCGAGCTGGGGAACACATAAGAAATGAATCCAAGGGTGACACAAAATCGTGGTATGGAATCACTAAATGTCACTTCGAAGACTTGCTTGTGAAGCAAATGTGAACGTCTTAGAGCAAAGCATATGTTGCCCTCCTGTTCTCTTGGGTTTGAGTGGAGTTTAAGAAGAAGGGCTGGACTGAGCCCTTGTTCACCAAGTCCAGTCAGTGCCGAAGAAGATGTGCTGGAGGGATACCTCTGGCCCTCTTGAAGCTGTCTCAAGTGCACTTTACTTGGACTAAATGAAGCTAATTTGAATCCCTTCTAACTCTCCTGAGTCGGGAGCTGTGCTGAAGCAGACGCTCTCAGCGACATGTGCTTTTTATATTTTCCTCTTTCCGGTCGCCTTTAGAAGAAACTGCTCGGCTAATTTGTCTAAGAGCTACTTCACGAGAGGAGAGAGAGCTGTCAGAGAAAAAGTATCTCTGCACCAGCTCAAAAGAAGACATCCTTTCTTCACTCTGTAATCCTCAGCCCCAGTGGCTCCTTTTGATTAGATTGTCACATTTAAAAACTTCCACAAGGACTATCTCTTTTGTCCATTGTTCTCGTTTAACTAAACGGGTATTAGATGTACTTTTTATTAGCAACGACTTTCTGCAGATGTGGCAATAAGGTCACATAATGTATAACATCCCAATACAAGAAGTGTGATGCAAAAGCCCCTAAATGTAAGTCATTCTTCCAACTGATCAGTCTGGGAGAATTCAAACCTGCCCGTCTCATGTTTTCTGAAGAATACCGCAGCATTTGCATAACCTTTAGTTAACCATGTCCAGGATTTGATCATATCATCTGACATTCCTCTGACAACCATATCTGACTCATTTCCAGTAGCTAAGGAAGATGGGAGCAGGGTTCAGCTCCCTCTGACTCTATCTCAACCTGACGCTGGTCTCATTCTCAGGTACTGGAACGCTGTTAGCAGGAGCTGCCTCACTGCTCTGTCTCGGTGGAAGGTGTCATAGAAAAGTCTTAGAAAGGTACTGACGCCTATGCCTCGGAATGATAGGTGAGGATCTTCTGTTAATGATACCAACATTTTAACAGGATCAAAGTTGAAAAAATCTGAAAGATCTGCTTCTGTCAGTAATTGGTCAATTTATTACTCTATGAGCACATATATAAATATATATAACCTAATTAAACAGGACTGTGACGGAGAGCACGATGTGTATTGCCTTTTAGATTTGGTACATTACATAAAATTAGAGCTGTAATGATAATCAACTATTTAATCTAAATAGTTGATCATTAGCACGAATAAAAAGCAAAACCAATATTGGTGTTTCCACATTTCAAATATGAGGATTTGATGCTTTTTTTTCATACAAACTAAATATATTTATGTTTTGGACTGTTGGCCAGACAAAACAGGACATCTTGTCACCTTAGTATGTGGGGAATTATAACTGTCATTTTTTGGCATTTTATAAATAAAAGGATTGATTAATTGAAAAAAATGTTAGTTGCAGCCCTACACAAAATACCCCGGATCATATGGATCTCACAATGTATTTATTTGTTCTCGTTTTCAAAGTGAGAGTGGTCCCATTATCTTGAAATCACCAGGCTATTATTAAAGTGGAAATGTGCAAATGGAGACGGCCACAAAATGGTAGAATCAATATATGGAAAATATGCAGTGTGTGGTCTCAGTGCCGAGCACTAATGCGCCCTGACCTCTAAATTGTGACCTTTGCATATCTAATCCTCTCATTATGTTCATCCTCTCCCCTAATCCCTCCGTCCCTCGCTCCTGCCCGTCTGTCCAGGTATCTGCTGCCAGTGACCTCCCAGTTCATCATGAAGTGGCCTTCGTCCAGCTTCGGCCGCATCTCCTCGGCCGTTCCACGCTCACGCAGCCTTTTCGCTGCCAGGATGGGCCACTTCTGAGGTCACCGTGGCAACCTTGGCTTTTTGGACACCTCGCCTTTTGACCTCAACCTCCCTCCCTTGACTCCCACGCAGCCAAACTCTGATCTCAACTCCAGCTAGCTCTGGACACCTGACGGAGCCTCAACAGGGGCAAACCCCCCCCCCCCCCGTGGAAGACCAACAAAGAAAGGCCGGATGATTTGGGATAGCTAAAGGGCCTCGTTCACTTTAGATTAGTTTGGACTGGCCCGGACCAGCAAACCACAGGTACTCACGACCGCTATAGCCCCAGAATCACCAGACAATGGGTTTCCCCCTCTTTTCTCATTGTAATTGCTATATTGTACCTGCTCACTGTACAGTTATAAGTCATGGTACTGTAAAGGGAAAAAATAATGATTACTAAACAATGCAAGGATTATTTATTTATGTACTTACTTATTTTGTAAGGTATTCCACGAATGCAGTGAATGCTGATGCAGAATGCAGATATGGAATAATATCAACAAAGCTATCCCTTGTTTGAGAAAGTGGATGAAAAAAATAATATTTTTGCTGCCTGTAATCAGTTATTTTATGGCCGAATTTAATTTATTTCCTAACTTATGTCAGAGGCTTTATGTTTATAAATGTTTCAACAGTCACTTTATGTTCCAGTTTTTACAGTGGAGAGGTGGTGCCCAGAGAACTCAAAATGTTTTAACTTTTGAATGCTAATGCTTCATGTTTTACCTGTGTGAGATTAAAGGTGGCGCTATTAAGCAACATAATGTTTAGAATGTCAGTTGTAAAGCCAAGCCTCTTTGCCTCTTAGAGAGAGAACGAGCTGACTTTGACACCACAGCTCAAAGAGCCAAACTTAAGTCTTAAGAGAGCACCCAGTTTCTAATATACACTTTGCAGTATGTCACAGAGAGAGAAAGTTGGTGCACATTACAGTAGTGTTTGCATGCCTAGATTTTAGTCCCTCACCCAGACGTAGTGGTTAGACAGAGGAGCTGCGTTTGGAATATACTTGAAGTTATGTGTTGCCATTAATTGTTGTGTCTTTGTATGGGATTCACTCAGAAGGAGACACTTCAAATTTTAGATGTGTTGTCTGGAGTACGGATGAATAAAAGAGAATAAGGATGTGGTAGATCACTTACAGATTGTGCGGCACGTTGAATGACTCGGCTCATCAGCCCAAATGCTCTGTAATGTAACGGCGGCAATTTGCCTCGGTCGAGCAGCTACAGACCCC
>NC_048415.1:13104530-13109494 GCF_013103735.1 Etheostoma cragini | reverse complement strand
CCCCCCCCCCCCCCCCCCCCCACACACACACACACACACACACACACACACACACACACACACACACAGTGGGTACAAGTGCCAGGGAGAACATGGATGTGCCAATAATAAGCACATCTACCTCATGTGTTCAGTTGGGTTTAAGTTAAGCTTAATATGATCATGAAACTACTGTAGGACCTCAGTTAAATACGGTATTAAATGTTAATAGATAGATGATATGTTTAGTAGTTTACTTGGCTCTGTATACTATCCCATGAGATGATACTACACTTTTAAAGATGATAGTCTGTCAGCAGAGTGGGAATTTTAGAACATCAATCCTTACTTACAAGTATAGCAGCAAAGCTGTACTCAATCTGCTCAAATGTAATTCCCCCCCATACACTGAACTCCACTTCACAATGCCAAATATTTTTATTTTGCCTGATTTTATTTATTTAAGAATAGTAATTTTTCATTGGAGTTATGAGATTTTTAATTTTACATAGCAATAAAAGATTTAAACAAAAACGCCTATACTCTTTTTGTCATTTGTTTCCTTAAGGTAGATAATCCCCAGTGTTTTTTTAACACGTTACACTGTTTAAATTAACTATTTCGTTCGCTCTATTTATCCTCTGAACACACAAATGAACCTTAACTCTGAGTATGAAAATTGCAAAGAGAGACAGAGAAGAGAAAATGTAGTATTATATTTTAATATTAGTATTATCTTATTTTTTAAAAAGAATCAGTTTTTTTTTTGCCTGCAATGGACATTTGACATTGTATAGACGGACAGGAAATGAAGACAAAGGGAGAGGTAGATATGCAACAAAGACCCCTGGCAGGAATTGAACCAGGGACATTGTGGTAATTATATGGTATGTTCCCTAAGCATTTACCCAGAATGCCCCTGTTATTGAAACATTAACACATTTTTATTAAGAATCATTGTGTTGTTGCGTAAAAGGTAATAAGGAAAAATGCAGCACTAATGAGCCAAGTTCAAGCTAATTACTGTAAACCTATAGAATTATTCTTTTTTTTGTTGCTTTTTTTCAGCTCATTAGCAAATGTTGTGTTACAATACAGCAAGGCGTAGGAGCTGTGAGACAACTAAATAGGCAAAATAAAGCGGAACTAATTACAAACATTGAACTTAAGTGCTGTGGATCTCTAATGGGTTTGAAACTTCCTGTCCACCTGATGTCCGTAACTTGGGTAGCTCTCAGGCTATCTGGGTCAGCCTCTGACTGATAACGCATTTCACACCAGAGGCCCCTGTGGACAGGTGACAGTCCTGAACTGTCACCTGAGTGCCCCGGCATCCCTTTCTTGTTCCATCTTGACCTAAAAGACGCTTCATTTAGACTTCTAACAGCAGCATGGCATCCATGTTCTTGTGACCTTCCCACCCCTCCATCCTTTTCTCTTTTTATCAGCAGAAGAGGTGCAGGGCGGGACCTTAAGGCTACCCGGCCTCCACCTTAGCCGCGGCCCCTGCAACCAGACGAGAGCGGAGGCTGACATTCTGGCGCTGCGACCCCGGCGTGCTGTCCAAAAATATCTCCCTCAACAGCGCTGTTCTGTTCTGCCTTGTCCTGACCTTTCCACTCGTCACTCTGTGGGCGGCTGTGGCTCAGTGGTAGATCGGTTGCCTGCCAACCGGAAGGTTGGTGGTTCGATCCCCGCCCCTGCAGTCATTGTCGAAGTGTCCTTGGGCAAGACACTTTGCCCCAGGTGCTGCGCATCGGAGTGTGAATGTGTGTGAATGTTTATCTGATGAGCAGGTGGCACCTTGTACGGCAGCCCCGGCCACAGTGTGTGAATGTGTGTGAATGGTGAATGTTTCCTGTAGATGTAAAAGCGCTTTGAGCAGTTGTTAAGACTGGAAAAGCGCTATATAAATACAGCACATTTACATTTACTCTCCTCGGCCACATCCCATCAATTGCTCCATCCCTCTTTCCCCTACCTGCGCGTGGTCCAAGCAGCTTTTGCAGCCAGCCTTTTCTTTTTTAAATCAACACCCAGATGACCCAGTTTCAGGGCCCTGAGCCGACCTCTCTGGCTTGGAGAGTAAAAAAGCGACTGGGAGCTGTGTGAGAGAGGTGGATGGTTCAGATGAGATAAGGAAGTGCGCACGCACACACACACACCCTCGCAGATGGCCAGGCTTAAAAAAAAAAAAAAAACGCTTTTTTCAATCCCTCCTCTTAATCCACTTTTTCAAATGGCATGGAGGGAAAGTGTGCTTTCTTCTGTAATTATGACTGGCTGAGTAAGGTGTCCAGAGGCACGGCTGCCCTCCTTTCCCTCTCAAGCGAAGCTTTAAAAGTGGAGCCTATAGTGGTTTGTGTGCTGTCAAATGACCAAAGTGACCTTTCTTATCTGACAAATATTGCCTGTGTACAGACTGTGTATGAAAAAAGTGTGTCTAGGATTATGTTTCTCTCCTACCCACTGTGTGTAACGGCAGCATGTACTGTGGTGTGCTCTGTCTGTGTGTGTGTGTGTGTGTGGTATGTTCACATATGTTCACTGCTGTGTTTTATTAGTTTTTTCAAGCCTTACACCTGCATGTGTGTCCTGACATTTGTGTGTTGTATGTATGTTTAGTCTCAAAGGGACACATCCAGTGACGTGCTGCAGTACATTATCTGTGGTGCCTTGTTTACGACATCTTTGCTGTCAGCAGGGGTCCTGCCTGCTACTGACACATAAACAAACAGATAAACACATGCAAACCCAGGAGCCTGGATGGTCTTCACTCAGCTTGTCCCAGTGGCTTGGGTTATTTATTTATTATCATTTCCCAAGCTTTTAGTCAGTAGTTAGTCACTCAAATATATGTGTTTATTTATTGCTAGTGAGTGGACAGTTCAGGCAGGATGTAAAATGATTAAAAATACATTTCTGGTTGTTTATTTGCCTAATTCACACGGTGGCTGTACTTGATTTAAAAACTCATAAGGGGGTAACATAATTACAGGATAAGGTTTTAGTTAAATTATGTTGTTTTGTTGTAGGCCTGGATTTGGACTAATGTTGAAATGATGAGTGCACCAATTCCTTAGTAGATCATCATAAAATGAGTAAAGATTTTCATTATCTGTTGTTTAAATCATTTATCAAGCCCATATGATATCTGGTTTCAGCTTCTCGAACATGGACTGTTAGTTCGATCAGTGTTTCCCACAGTGGGAGCACATGGAGATGGGTGCCACGAGAGAAATAAGAGAAATCACTATGAAGGGGTGTCGTTAGGGAACTACTGTGTTAAGACACAAGACTCCATGTAAAGGTGTCACCTTGGGTTTTGTGAAGCAAAACAGATAGAGCAAAGTGCTACGTTAATTAGAACCCATTTTTGGTACTTATTTGGCCTCTGACCCTGCTCATCTTTCAGTTTAGAGCTGAAACAGTAGCTGACTAACAGAAATCAATCTGAAGTTATTTTGATAATCGATGAAGTGTTTCAGTTGTGGAATGATTTGGAAAATATTTGCTGCATATCAAACGTGGGGATTTGAAACTTTTCTTTGTCATATATGACAGTAAACTGAATCTCTGTGGCTGTTTATTGGACCAGACGAGACTTTTGGAATTCCTCCTTGAGCTCTTGGAAATTATAAGTTTTTCAATGTTATCTGACAATTTATAGCCTAAACAATTGTGACAATAACTGTTTATTGCTGGTCTATTCTGATTTGTGTTTCTACAATGAATTCTTCGTCTAAAGACCAGTTGAGGTCATCTCTGCAAGATTTAAATAAATTATCTATTTATATTTGTGATTGACTGACTGACTGGGACACACACACACACACACACACATACACATACACACACACACACACACGGAGCAGGTGATATGTGTTTATTCCTAAAGAGGACGTCACGTTTCTCTCGTTTTTCAACAAGTACAAAAGGCAACATTAATCAAACAACTTCCTATAAAATGTTGCATCTTGTGCTCTGGAAAATAATACTCTTACATTCAATGTGTTTCAGTCTCCATACCCTTGGTTTGCCCTGTTAATTTTACTGCTAAGCCAGTGTTGGTCTGGTTTGCCAGAGTGCTAGTCCTCACAGTGTTTCTTCTTTGATCCATCCATCAGCTTTCTTTCCTTATTTATTATTATTTTGTACGTCTATATACAAGGAGAAGGGTTGTGCTGAGCGTGCATGCTTTGCTTCACATTCACATGTTAAAACACTTTCACACCTGGGAGCTGTTCAGTGACTCCTGGCTGCACAAAGTCTTACAGTGGTTGCCTGAAGAGGGCACTGAGTTCCTCGTTCACCTTCTCTGCCAGACCTTTTAATACACATTCACACACATAAATTTAAACCAGTGACTTTCTACCTATAAACCAACTCCACTAACCTTTATGGACCAGTCGACCCCGGCTGGGCGTACTTCTACGCAGAGCTGCTGAATCAGACTGCACTGCACCTCCTCCAAATGTTAACCTTGGTTTCAACACTCAAGGAGTCTCCTGTACTTTGTTCCAGCCACAGGGAGTTATAGATGAGCACAGTTCTGCATATGGCCATCATTCACAGCCCCGGGCTCCCCCTGAGTGTGTGTCATGAGTGTGTGTAACAAATGGAGCCGAGCACTAAAGGTATTAATGTGAAGGAACGAGGCCTGTGGTGGAAGTACAGCAGGAAGTCACTTTCTCTCCCATCTGGCCCTTAACAAGATGGAGAGGAGCAGGCAGGTGTGAGCGGTGGTCTGCACCTCCGCTGGCTGGATTAGCACTTCTGATGGGAGAGAAGAGAGGAGGACGATCGTCTGCGTAAGGCTGTCATTCTCTCTCCATCCCCTCCCTCGTACAACCCCTCGCTCCCTCTGTGATCACTGCTCTCTGCCCCTCACTCTGCAGCGAGCCTGAGAGGGGAGACTCAAAATGAGAATAAATGAGGTGTGGGGAAGCCGTTTGGGCAGTGTGCCTGTGTGTGTGTGTGTGTGT
>NC_048415.1:13076181-13104488 GCF_013103735.1 Etheostoma cragini | reverse complement strand
GGGCGTGCACGCATGCCTGCGTATGCCTGTACCTGCCTTCTATCATGTTCAGATCTCTTCCTCTAGCTGCAGTGTCTAGCTGTGGAGCCAAAAGAGTGTCCGGGGACTCTTCATCCACTTGCTGCTGAGCACCCCAGGGGATGGATTGAGCCTTGCAGGCTGGGATATTATCAATACAGCCCCTCCAGGCAGCCTGGGGGACAGGAGACGGGGCCACTGACTCACTCTGCCTATTAGTCAACTGCTGAGCATCAGTGTTGGGGGAGGAGGGTTTGGGAACAGCTGGTTTGACTGGAGCCTCTGCCAACCAGACCTCCATCTTTGTCTCATCCAACTCAAAGTATTCCTGTCTCACCTTGTCTTTTCTTGTTTCCTTCTTCCTCATCCTCCAATTTAATCTCCCTTGTCTGGCCTTGCTCCTTCTCTCACAGTGTCTTTATGATCTTCACACCATTATTCCGCTCTTTCTTGCTCATTCCCCTGCCTTTGACGGAGCCAAGATGCTGCCTGCTGGGCACCCAGATATCTCAGTTGGTAGAGCTGGCGGCGATTTATAGAGGTTTACTCCTCGACGCAGCTGGTCCGGGTCCGACTCCAACCTGCGGCCCTTTGCTGCATGTCATTCCTCCGTCTCTCTACCCTTTCATGTCTTCTGTTGTCCTATCAAAATAAGGGCATGGAAATAGCCACAAAAAAAACTTACAAAAAAAGAAAAGGCTGCCTACTGCTGTAATTACACGTGTCCTGCTCTTCTTAAGAGCTTTGTTTTACTGGGTATGCCTTTAGCCCAGTCTTGTCGTGTTGATGTGGCTCGGGAAAGGGAAGTTTGGGGTCCTCTACTGGAGCTGCTGCCCCCGCGACCCGATACCGGATAAGCGGTCGAAGATGGATGGATGGATGGATTGTTGCAGTGTCACCCCTCTGTATTTTAAATTTCTACTTTGTTTTGCAGTTTCTGATATTATATTTGTTTAATAATGAGACTGACCTTGTATTTTCATTTCTGAAAATTGGTAATAGTTCATCCACGCGTTCAAATCACTTATATCAGCGGGCATTCATATATAAAATATCGATGAATCCAATGAATATTTGAGGGTAACAGATGTATGACTCACTAAGATAATGTCAAATATTGGGCATTTTTTTGTGGCTTTCCCCTCTCGTTGCTGCCAACAACACAAATATTAAATCATTTCCAATCTTCACTTCAACCTTGATGATTCACAGTGACAGATGTCTGGCCAATCTGCTCTTAGCGCCTGCACAAAAGAAACTGGAGAAACCCTCAACCAAAAACCACAGTTCAGACTCTGGAGCCAGCAGCCATTTTGAATCCCTCTCAGATGGCTTAAACAGCCATAACTGTGACCTCATCCTCTTCGAAAACAAGAGGAATTTAAAAATGGTGACCTTGCGAACCCTCTTAAAACTGCCTGCTTTTCCCCCTCCTACGTCTGCAATCCCGTTTGCCTTTCTGACTCCACTTCACTCGTCTGACTGTCTCTGTTACGGCTCCCCAGTTCCATTTTGTCCAAGCCATTATCCTGCAACAATAAGCTGGACACAGGTCACTGGTGTTAATGACCTCTCTGGTGATCCTTTGGGTGTCGCTCCACTCTAGTAAAGTGAAGACAAACATGTCTGGTGTGGTAAATATCCCTGAGTGACTCACAAAAAGAGTTTCTCTCCGACAGCTCATGAGAGCCAGAGTATGATCAAAAAAAATCTCGTATATATGTCTGCAGTAATGTTCTGAGCTTGATTTGTTGGCTTGTGTAGCTCCAGCAACATTTTGCTCACGTAGACTAAATGCAGGACTTGTTTTTAAACTGGAGAGGCTAAATAGCATAGTTTTGCAAGATTAGACTTTCCAGATTTAGATTCAGTCAAATTTATGTTTTGGAGTGTTTATATGCGTGTGTGTGCGTGTGTGTGTGTATTTTTCGGGAAATCTGTGTTTGTGTTTCACTGGCAATGTGGTAATTTTGCATTAAATCGCTTTAGTAAATATAGCTGTTATCTTGCTCCCATTATGTCTCAGAAAGCCAGTCTTTTGAAGCTGACATTTTAAAAATGCATACCACAGGAAGATGCACACCACTCAAGGTCCCTCAAACTTCTGTTTCCATTCAGCGGCGGTAAAACTCGTGTCGCAGCTGTTCAAATTACTTTTGAAGTTAAGGTTGAGCATCAAAAGTAGCTTACATGAATTGATGACTAAAAAACAAACTTTCTTTCAAATGCAAGGCTGACGTTAATTAGCCTAGGTACTCAGTGAGTGCAAATTGTTCTAGACTATCTGCAGTGCAGCTTTTCAGCAACTGAACAAGCTCCGTATTCTACAATTAGTGGAGCATTCTCAGAACGTTCGAAACTGAAAATAATTAGCTTCTCAGACTGCTGGTGTGTCTGCAGCTCGCAGCTTGTTAACAGCTTCATCCTTGAACCTGATGCCTTGCTTGCGACACATCACGCCAATAATTTGACATTATCACCATCTAACAGCATGCATGCAGCAAAGGGCTGCAGGTCGAAGTCGAACCCGGGCCAGCTACGTCGAGGAGTTA
Organism: Etheostoma cragini; assembly: GCF_013103735.1. NCBI lineage: Eukaryota > Metazoa > Chordata > Actinopteri > Perciformes > Percidae > Etheostoma > Etheostoma cragini. The sequence goes on along the minus strand of NC_048415.1, from coordinate 13,101,918 downwards.
ACCTTTGTATATGGGCGCCCGCTCTACCAACTGAGTGATTTTTTTAAATTCATTACTAGATGGAGTAAAAATATTTCAAATACACAATATATGATCAGCTTGTAAAATATACTGCTACGTTTAGATTAAAATACCCAGTGGGCTATATAAAGTAGTTCAAATGTCTCCACCTCAACCAGATACAACGTTAAAGTACTGCATACTGGACAAATCAAATTCTGCTGACTGACAGCCGGTCACCTAGCTCTGTAATGATTCTTACATTTATATTTATCTGGTGCGACGAAGAGCGCACAAAGAAATAACTGATTACAAGAAATATTAGACCAAACATTGACCACCTTTTATGAATAATGACTAACAGGTAAACACAGGTTGAGAAAGAAGTGTCTTGTACAGCAATATTATGGGGTTATTACTGTGGGAAGCCTATGTCACACACATGGGCAAAGTACAAGGAGCAGGATAACAAGCACAAGATAGTTTTAACTATTGTTCACGAGTAAATGTGAAAATCCTACCATGTTTACCAAATGATTCTCATAAATATGTACATCACTTATACAGATAGATTATAAGATTGCATCCTGAACAGTACAAGACCAGCAAATAGATTTGTTAGCAGGTTAGCTTTTGAATCACGCTTAAACATCACATTGACTACCAAAAATAGTCCACTTGAAACCAGACAGTCTTCTTTTCTCTGGTCTGCTGTGGGGCTCAATTGACAGCTTTCACACCAACAAACTGCACCAGACAAGCAAACACGCCAGGGTTTAGTTAAGACACACCAAACAGGGTGGGGGTGAAAGCACACCTACATGACAATACTAATAATTCTGTTCTTTTACTTAAAGTGAGACTGTGTATTCTTTGAATTGTATTTGTTGAATACACTACCGAGTTTTTCTGTTACCGTCTTGCTTGCTTTCGTATGACCCCCAGTAGCTTATGTTGGCTAATGTAACAAAAATATTGTTAGATATTAGTAGATATTATAGTAGATCTTATAGTATCTGAAATTACACTGAAAATACTGCTCTCTACTTCTATTCATGTAGCATTTACCTTTTCTGTAATTGTGACTCATCAGCTTTAACCTTTTCAGACCACTGTTCAAATATTATATTAAAAAAAAAGTCAAATTTTGAGACTGGGGGCGTGTGGCACAAAAGTAGAGTAAAAATATCCAGGATAAGTCAAAAAGCGCAGCTTGACTTAGTGTGATCCACTCATTGCGCCTTAATCGGCTGCACATTTGCCGAGCCAGGATGAACAGGTGAAGCTATGTCAAGCCAGGTGTAGATAGCTGGGATAAGTGCTATGTTCACGGCTTTCTTAAGTAGACCACGGTATCGAGCACAGATTTACTGATGCAGAAATGGAGACGACGCATGCGGCATATGTTTCACCCAATGAGCAGCAGCTTCTAATGGAAAGTAACGAGGAGGTGAACATATAATATGCAGAAAGGGAAATACGGCTGTTATCAAACGGAGAGAAAAAGCCCAACAGACTATAGTGGACCAACTGAATGTGTAAGGATGTAAAAATATCTACTTAGCCTACTAGTAACGCCACTTCTCTTTTTTTACAAAGTTGAAGGCTACACTGTTTTAATTGCTTTAAAAATGCTAGTTTCATGTTTCTGTTTTTATGTGATAAATGTGCTGGTTTTACAGCAAAGTGTCTTTGACTAGCCTACCATGTAAAGCACAATATAAATAAAATGTATTATTATTTAGCCTTTGCATAAAAAGTGAGTAGAGGGAATTAATGTTCCTCGGGAAATGGACCCTAAGGACTCTAGGCTTTATTTCAAACCCTTATTCACAACGCAAGAACATGTTTACAACCCTATGCACAAATCTCTATAAGCTATGTCTAATACTAAATATCTTTGTACAATTAATGTTCATACAGAAAAATCACAAAGAGACAAAATGGAAAAAGAAGTAAGTGACTTAAATACACGCTGTGAGCATATGTGTAAAACAATATTAATGTTTTTTTTATTCTTCTGACAGGTAACAGCATCCAAATAAAAAAATTAAGAAGCATTGTGGTGTTGCCGGTGTGATGAATGTAAACTACATTATATACGTATAAAGGCCACGTTATTGGTCCAGGGATGTGAGCCTTATTGAGAAGGTTATGAAACCAATGTAAGTTATAATAAAATATATATTATATGTATAATATATAATAGGCCTACATATTACGGAGTAACACAAACTGCCCTTTATTAGAGAAGGACAAGCAACAAGAAAATGAAATCATGAATGTTTTGGTCTCTGACCAGTCTGCCATTATTATCATCTGGAAATATTGCTGCATTGTCCCACATAATCTCCGCAGCGTCCTGTATAAACCTGAAGCTGCACAGACCACAGACACAGCGCAGCTCATCTCTACTTTTACAGAGAGAGTGGACACTGATGCGACATAGCGGCCGTACGCCAGGCAGTGGCCACCGGGCAACGGCCGCCGGACAGCAGCCGCACGCAAAGCAGCCTCGACACACTACCGTCCCACCGGGAAAAGTCCTGAGTCACCCGATTGCCACTCTGCATCTGGGTGCCTGTGCAACCATTTCTAAACATCTAAACAACTGCTATAGTAGGGGTTTAAATCAAACTCGCAACAACAATAGTGACGAATAAGGCTTGTAAATAAAAAATAAAGCAGAACACATGCAGAAGACAACGGAATAACTTAAACACGTTTATTTGGGATCAGAGCGGCAGCAGATTTAACACGATACATGATACTCCGGGATTAATGTTAGCCGGGTTGTTAGCCTGATCGGGACCAGGCTAGCCGCAAAGAATAAATCTACTTGGTTACTTGGCTGGGGTTTAATTCAATCTGGTTTCTTGCAACAGAGTCAAAGATAAATTCATCCAGGATAACTTGAATATCCCAGCTTAATCCCTTATCTTGGTTTTATGCAACAGGCCCCAGGACGTTTAGCCTACTTGAAATTGAGTATTTTTATAATATGGTCTTGCAACTATTACCTTAAGTGACTATATGTAACATTTAAATGTTTGTGAAGCTCATAAAATTGTCTAAAATGATCTGTAACAACAAACAAGACTAACAGTGAAAAGAACGCCATTTTGATAAAGACTTCAGTAAGGCCTCTTTAGGGGTTTGATTTATCCCATGCTGTCATGTATGGGATAAATGGGGTATGTAGGTATGTAATACCTATATTTATTTCATACATAAAATAACTTTACAATGCTCAACATGGTTGTAGGCTATACATCAGGACATTAATGGTGCAATTTCTAATACTGACAGCTAGTGTTTAAAATAGTTACTGCCGTACAAATTAAAAATACTGAACAGAGTCGTCTCCACCGCCCCCTCCTCCCCAGTTCCAAAGATCACATTGGTTGCAAGGCTACAGCAGAATCCACAACAATGTTGCTAGAAGCTTCTCTCACATAGCCGACATTACTTTACAGCACAGCAGAGTAGCTAATGTTAGATGCTAACTATATTGACAGTCATACAAGCCTTTGCTTACATGGAGGTCTGTACCCAACTGACAGACACACTTTTTTGGCTTAGAATAACGGTGGGAACCGCTAAAAACACAACAACCTTGCCCTCCTATCCGCCGAACGGACAGACACTTTCTAGGCTTAGAATTACAGTAAGTAGCTAAAAATAACACTACCTTGCCGTCCTTACCACCTGACTGAACACACGTTACTGGCTTACAAGTACGGCAACAATTGCTTCCCGATTTACAGCCCCCGTCTCTTGGCCTAAAATATCTCACCATCGTCAGCTATGGCCGCTGAACAGGCTACACGTTGTCAACAGCGATGCCCCGTTTACCTGGTCCTCTGGTAACGTTAGTAGATAGATAGATAGATAGATAGATAGATATTTATTGATCCCCAAAAAATGGGAAATTACAGTGTTACAGCAGCACACAAAATATACATACATACAATATACATGAAATAATAATAATTATAATAACAAAATATAATAATAAAATATAAGAATGTGAGAACAAATATTTAAGTATATACAAGATCGGAAAAACTAAATGTGCAACTGTTTAAATATAAGTATGCTAAAAAATGTAAATGAACCAATCGTTCCGGTTGCCCTTATTGCAATATTGTGGTGTCTCAGAGTGTCATCTAGCAACCAGGGATGAAGTGTTGAAGAGTTTTATTGTCTGTGGTAGGAATGATTTCCTGTAGCGGTCCGTGCGGCATTTAAACTGTCGGAGCCTCTTTGAGAAGCTGCTCCTCCGTTGGACCAGTGTGGGGTTAGGGTTAGTAGTTAGTAGTTAGTAGTTAGCAGGGTTAGCATTGAGGCGTTAGCCAGGACCAGTCGGGATCAATTTACTGGCTGTATCAACTGTTTTTTAAAGTAACCACCTTAGCTATAAAATTAATTAACATTATTAAAAAAATGCCCGTCCTTTGTGGCAGTGATAAATTAGCCTGAAGCCAAGGCGTCCTTTTGGGCTCCAAGCTGTTTTTTTTAGATCAGGCAGAATCTATCTCCGTTAATCCTGTTTGTGTGTTTGTTTGTTGCTTTCATGGAAGTACTAACTTACAATAGCTGTGGCGCACTGGGTTTACAGGTATATCTGGCAACCCGGCCTGGCTATCAAACTGGGCAGTTGATAACACGCAAGCCAAACAGAAAAATACATCATTTCAACTTAGCATGTTTCCTTAATATCTGATGACGCATTGAGGTCAGTTTTGGATTCATTACAGTAAATATATTACATACTGGACCTTTAAATTACGTCCTCATTTCATTTAATGCAGACGTTTTATTCCTTCCCCTATAACATTACTTGTGTAAAGCATCTGTGGGTTTCATGAAATGCGCTATATGAATATACATGTATATGAAATATATATAAAAATAGATATGAAAGTTATTATTAGTTGTTAAAACAAACTCTTAATGCTTTTGTGACACAGTGATACCCGGTTTAGCTCACTATACATCCAGAGTCGGCTAAATTACCATAAGCAACACTGGAAATGCAACAATGCGTTTGTAACTTATTCTTTTATTGCAAATGAATGATTTATTGTCCGAACAAAACATTCATCGCAACTGTATGACCTCCCCATAACGCTAACTCTGTAATCTACAGGGGGGGTTGCTAGAATCAACACAAACTGAAAGTTACATATAGCCACTTTAAGTACTGTAAATGATCTGAATATGTTATCCAACACGGTCAATACCGATACTGTAATAGTCATTTGTTTTGTTAAAGTTCAAATCTACATTCTCCACATTGAAGGAGCTCACTATAGTTATCAATATAATTACTTTAATTGCTGATCTTTTAAAACAACAAAAAATAACTACACTGGAGCTGTTTTACTCTGCTAATTACAGACATAACGGATATCTGTTAGCCTTCAAATGACCTGTCACACACACTCCGAAACATCATAATTAAGATGATTAATTAAAAACATTGCTGTTTCTGAATATTTTACACTACTAATGTAGTGACATTACAGCTAAGTAAGAGCTAGGGCATATGCAACATGTGAGAAAGTACTATAGGATAAATCTGGTGATTCTATTACACATCTTATATATATATATTTTTTTTTTCTTATTGTCAACTAACCATTAGAAGACCAAAACCAACAATGATTTGACTCTACTATTAAAGGAGAATTCCAAGAGGAATAAGCGACCCCAGGCTTTGACTATGCAGAAAGTATTCCGGTCAATTTTTATGTTAATCTTGATTGCTATAAATATGCGAGTACTTTTGATTGAAAAAATCCACATAAAAACGGTAAAGGTAACACTGAGTAGCTGCAGCTACGTGTACAAGCTTCCGCTGAACTAAAACGTCAGTATCGGGGCAGGTTTTAGAGTGCCTTTGTTCCTCTTAACAGACACACAATGCAAATAATATGTCTGTACAACATAAACAGGGGCCTTATGTAACATTAAGATGCGTTTTCAACTCAGACATTGGTTTAATTCTCCTACCCTGTCTTGATCTTGCATGTGGGTAGCTTGCTTGCCTGTTTAGCTGTTAGCTGCTATTGATAAATGGGTTCAGCCAGGCTTTAGTGAAAATCATCAAGCAGCAGTTCCGTGTGTACTTCTAGCTTATCCATTTTGTGTGTGATTGAGGCTTGGCAGTGTCGATCTGTGTGCTAGTTCCCTTAGCCGGGCAGGCAGCCTTTGTCCCAGTCTTCCTCGCCTACCGCAGCTGCCTGCCTTTAGCGACAAATGTAGTTTATTTCCTTCTCAAAACAGGTTATTGAGCACTGTATTATCATGAACTATGTAACTACATGGAAACGGGCTAAATATGTGTATTTGTAGCTCATCCATTTTGTGTGTGATCAAACCCGAGAATACAGACGACGAACTCGCCTCACAAGCCATAGAAAGAACCAGACAGAGAGGTGCAACAGGTAGATGAGGCAGCTGCTCCAAGTGTGAGCTACAGCTGGCAGTGACGTTATTACTACGCAAGCCACATGCATATTTAGCCCGTTTCCATGTAGTTACATAGTTACCGATATGGTCATAACCACTACAGTGCGCAATTACCTATTTTTGAGTAGAAAATAAAGTACAATATGTCCCAGAAGGCATGGAGGACACCCGCTACATCCCCCAGCGCTCGGGGGATTGTTGTCGGCTGCGGGAGGCAAGGAAGGCGGGGACGAAGGCTGCCTGCCCGGCTAAGGGAACTAGCACACGGATCGACACTGCCAAGCATCCTACTCAACAACACCAGATCGTTCATACACAAATTAAATTTCTATTCAGTTTTATTTACAGTATCAATTCATAACAAGGACCCAACAGTTCTAGTATTTTCCTCCAGAGCAAGCAACAAGTGTGACAGTGGCAAGGAAAAACTCCCTTTTAGGAAGAAACCTCGGACAGACCAAGGCTCTTGGTAGGCGGTGTCTGACGTGCCGACAATGTCTGAAAACACATCTTGATGTTACGTAAGGGCCCTGTTCATGTTGTACAGACATATTATTTGCATTGTGTGTCTGTTAAGAGTCACAAAGGCACTCTAAAACCCGACCCTTTAACTGCCGTTTTAGCTCAGGGGAAGCTTGTACACGTAGTTGCGGCTACTACGTGTTGCCAGCACCGATTCAGTTTTTTTTTTTTTCTTTTTTTCAATTGCAAGTACTCGCATATTTATAGCAATCAAGATTAACATAAAAATTTTCCAAAATTCTCCTTTAAGTATTTTCTGCATAGTCAAAGCCTGGAGTAGCTTATTCCTCTTTGCCATAGAGCTTAAAAACACGCAAATGAGTTGCACTGGATGACATGCTCCTTCATTACCATGAATATTTTGAGTAAATCCCAGACACACTGTCCTGCTGCCACAAATACTCAAAACACCCAATATGTATTAATCCATGGTTAAAAAAAGACCAACAAATGCACAATTTACTCATGTTTGAGTTATGGTTGCTAGAAATTACAGTGCCCAGCTACCCTCAAAGCACTGTCAAGCATTTCTCTTGACAACCATACACTGTTGTTTTAATGAAAAATACAAATAATGTATGCTACATACTAAACCCGTACATTTTGAGGGACATTGGACATGAGTGTAGATAGAATGCCAAGCTAGTGGGTAGGAGTGTCAGAACAGCTATAGCCCGGAGCTTCTGGAGCGAGCCTCTATCAGCTGTAGGTGCAGATTTCTTGCAAGAGTCTGTCACTGGAGGATGAATGACCGGATTAATAACCTATTTCTGTTCTCTTTAGTCATCGAGGAATATATGCACTTTGGCTATAGAATCTGCAGCTCTAGGAAGTAATAGTCCTGGTTTGGGGAGTTTGCTGCATCAGAGACTACAAGTAGGCGCATGTGTGACCGAGGTGGTTGGGGCGGGTGGGCGGTGGAGTGGGGTGGGGCGGGGATTTTAACTTGGATTTTAAAATGAGCATTCGTTTGCTGGGCAATCATTTCAAAGATTTAAATGTTACAGATCACCAGAGGTTTTCAGGGGCTTCAAACTCCCTTAATGTAGGAAAGCATTGAACCGCGCTCTTCAAGTGTAGGCAATGATGGATAATTAATCCCAATCCTCTTTCTTTCTTTCTACCCTTGTGAATAACCCACTGCAGTCGTCAGTTTCCCTATTTAAGTAGAAAAAAGAAATCTCCAAGATAGACACAGAGACACACAGACCGAGAGACAGATGGGAAGCAAAAGTTTTTTTTTGCTTTTGGTGTGCTTTTTGTTTCTTTTTTTTGGGGGGGGGGGGGGGGGGGGGGGGGAGAGAGAGAAGGAATACACAAGTTAAAAGCCTGACAAGTAGCCCGATGATGATGCCATCCTCAGACTATGAGCAGATAACCCAACTTTGGGGTGTCATGTTTAAAATTAAAAGATGTGTGAATACTTCCATCCTCAAAATCCAAGCGATTTACTTCACATATTTCAAATCATTTTGAGAGAACTCACGTTTTATTTTGGTATGGCTATTGGCTTTAAATACTACAACATCCATGAACCTCACCTACTGTTGATATTGAGAAGAAAGTCAAAGGCATGGATTTAACGCATCAAAAACTGATCACATATCCGTAATTGAACGGAACTAAATCTATATCAGGTTTCTACAAAACATACACTTTAGCTTCTGCTTACTCACACACACACCCACACACACCCACACACACACACACACACCCACCCACCCACCCACCCACCCACACACACACACACACACAATAGAAATGTATGCTTGGTGATTGTTTAAACCTTGTGCAAATGCGCCTTGGGACTTACCGTTTGTATGTATAGTATACAGGATTGTACAGTGGTAAATCAATGTCCTGTGACTTCTTTAATGGATGTTTTTGCTATTGAATGCCTTTATTAGATGGACAACACTGCTTGCTACCTACTGTAAATTTAAGCCTTGGAAGTCACCCAACTATCTACGCCAGATACACCCAAAACAATTCCACCTAATGTGCAACACTATTAAGTCTCCTGAATTCTAAATCTGAAATCTTTACATGAAATGTATTACTGCATTCAATCAACATTTTGTTTCCTTTGAGATTTTTTTCAGTGCCTCGAGAGATTAGGACTGCAACTAATGATTATTTTCATAGTCGATTAATCTGTTGAATATTGTCTCGATTAATCGATTAGTTGTTGGGTCTATAAAATGTCAGAAAATGATGAAAAATGTGGATGACATCCTTATATGTTGTGACTGTCATAGAGGAGAGAAGAAAGTAGAATATGTTCACATTTAAGAAGCTGTAATCAAAGGTTTTTGTTTTACTTTTGTCTTAAAAAATGACTGAACCCGAATAAGCGATTATCAAAATAGTTGGCAATTAATTTCAAAATTGACAACTAATAGATTAGAAGATAGAGTAGATAGAAGTTAAATCTTTACTACTTGTCAGACAAAACTTTAAACCCCGAACCCAAACCTCTAAGAGCTCCGACACAGTGGAGGCATGTGACTACTGTCTTGCCTGTGGCTTCATATTAGATGGGAATGTGTGTCTCAATGTGTGATAGTGTGGGTGTGTACTGAATTTGCATGTACATGAGTGTGTGCTGTGTCACTGTGTTTCTGTGTGTGTGTTTCAGTGAGAACAACGTGCCCTCTCAGTGCAACTCAAAGTGGATGAGCCCGAGGGGCCCGTAGGGGTTGGTAAAAATAGCCCCGAGGCTGATTAGGAGCGAGGCGGCGGGGGGATTTTAAAAACCTGCTCATTACAGCACCTGTAAGGCCTCTTTAAGTAGCCCTTCTGCAGAGCCCAGCTGCTCACATCTGCCAAGAGCTGTTCGCCATGCCCGTAAACTCCTCTCACGCATCCTCCAGGGGCGGGACATCACAATTTAAGACGTCGACAATGGTGGGTAAAAACTCTGGCCTCAATACATCCCCCAACACAAAAAAGGTAACTTCATCTATGCCAAAGTGGCGTGCTGCTTGGATTTTTAATAACATCCTCATCTTGCTATTACCATTCTCCATATGGAACAGGAAACTTTCACGTTTAACCTTCAAATTAAAAACTAGCTTAATCAAATTTTTCTCGATTTCCCGTATGGAGGCCATAAATGGTGAAAAGCTGAGGAAAGTTTTATGACCGACTGCTTTCACTGCACACCTAGATAAAAAACTGACAGTCTAGAAAAAGAAATGACTTACTACTCCTTTAAAACAATAACACAAACTGCTCAACCATGGTTGATTAAAGTTGTCCTCTATAAAGGGTATACTAACTCCCCGAGAGCGGTGCTTGGCGCCGTTATTGAACCAGCAATCTGTGGGGTCTGAAGAGGCTACGCCCCTCTGTCAAAGTGCTGCTATGAAGTCTCAGCCTGCCATGACCCCGGTTGACTCCCATCAGCCCTCCTGCTGGGACAGTAAAACAAACGAACCCCCCCATAGACAGGCTGTTTAGAAATGTGCGGTACTGAAGCCTGTCCCTGGATGCATCATGGAGGAAGAGACAGAGGACAAGACAGATACAGTAAGAAAACAGACCGGTACTGTAGTAGCAGTGAGAAAATGCTTAACAGCTTTAATCACTGATTACAAATGTGATCAAACTATTCTTGTTAGTTTAGTAAAATATCAAATGTTCTCATAAATCTGCATTATGATGCCAGGCGAGAAAAACTGTTTTTCTTATGCATGAATTACACCACTTTGTAGCATCAATTCATCAGTGCTTCTGCTTCTGATGATTGGATGTTGGTTGTTGTCAGCTCTGTAAGTGAAATAGCTGGATATTTGGTTCCTGGCGTGAGTTTTGGCAAACAGCTGGGTTTGGATTCAGTTCATGGATGTGGTGGACTACTTGACGCTGCTGCCATGTTTTCTGCTGCCTGATGAATTTTTCCATGCGTTTAAATTTTTCTTTTAATTATTCCAATCCATGTGCTATCAGCACGTAGACACAACCTCTATGAAAGTAAGTGGTATTTTAGCTTGCAGGACATACTTGGTGTAAATCAAGTAGGTTTTCAAAAATTCTTCTTCTCATGCTGCTGCAACCATATTTACACTCTGTCTGAGGTGCTCCTTAACCCCGTGCGGGTTTGCTCACAAGTAGTGTAAATCCACACATTCATGTACATTTTCTTTGACTTCAAATATAGTTTAGATGTTTACGAATATCTGTATTCATCCAGTGAAGGTGACCTGCGCCCGATCGCCCTCATCAACACCCAGATGTACTGTACATTTAAACTTCCACACATTTATGACTGAAACCTGCCCAGTAAATTACAGTCATCTTGTGTTTGCAGGCGACTAACCTGTTGCCCCTCCGTATGTACACGCACATGTGTAAGGGTACGATAAACCTCCGTGCCCACAATGTCGTCTCAAAAACAATCTTTCCATCCTTCAATCTACCACCCATCCAGTAATCTTTTGTATCCTTTCTCACTCACACACACTCCAGCCACAGCTGTAGTTTTTTTTTTTTCCCTAATCCCGCTGTCCTCTCATGTTATAACACCTCTGAACTCAAGCCCTAGGAGAGAGGGGGTTCGCCCACACCGTGTTTTCACAGACTGCAGTATCTGGGCCTGTAGACGTCACTCCTACGGTGTCCTGTTTGGGGTCAAGGACACATTAGGAGGATCAAAAAAGAGTCGACATATATCACTTGTTAAAGATAATATACTTTAGGAGAAGTGGATGAATGAGAATAAGATGTTGTGGGGAATGTTTCAAGTTCTGCAAGGCTTCATAGATTTCCTTCACAGTTTTAGAAATCATGCCTTCGTTTCTACTTCCTGAATAATAGTTTTTTGTTCAGTTTCACACAAAAAAACTAAGCATACACTAAACAGAAAGTGCACATCGCAGAAATTATTGATCTTAGTTGCTTCAAGTCCCCCTTCTTTTGCCTTTCCCTTTAGTTTATTTTCCTTTTATCTACTTATTTTATTGCCTCGTCCATCTCTCTCTCTCTCTCCCTCCTGGATCTCAGCCCTCCTGACCTGCTGTGTCCAGAGCACACAAACATATTTTCTGTGATCTCTGCCAGCTGCCTGGCTTAGCTTGGCTCACCCCAGCTCAGCTAAGGCTCCAGCTTTTCTGTTGGCCAATGCTGAATTATACGGCCCCATTGAAACAATCATATGGTCCCCAGCCTTTTGCAGGCATTTCCTGGGTCACCTGAGCAGTGTACAGACCTCCCTCCCCAACATCCTCCTGCTCCCTTCCCGTCGCTGGCTCTTCCTGCCTGGTTCAGAAGGTCCTGAGAGGGGTCAGAGTGGCCTAGCGCGCAAGTGGGAGCCATACTGCGGATATTTATTATTTCATTTTAGTCTTCTCCTGCTCTGGAGAGTAGAGGGACCACTGATGTCTAACGGAGGTTGAAGGATAGTTCACAAAGTGACCATGTGAACTGTTGAACCCTAGAAACAGGGCATGGGTGTGTGTGTGTGTGTGTGTGTGTGTGTGTGTGTGTGTGTGTGTGTGTGTGTGTGTGTGTGTGTGTGTGTGTAAGAGTGAACAGCTCTTAAAAAGGCCCCCTGAAGAGTTTAACTACTATGAGTTTATGTGACATGATAAATTCAGAGGAGAGCAAAAGAACAAGCGGCCACACACAGACAAAACATGGTCACAGATGTGTAATTTTGGAGAGGGATGTGCAGTACCTTTTAAGTAATTGCGTCATTCATTTTATGTTGTTTGGCAAAAGTAACATGTACACCTTTGCACCCCACTCTGTCCTCACAATGTTATTGAAAGGAAATTCCAGTTTCTAAACCTGGGGTCTTATTTTTCGAAGATTTGGACATCATTCCAAAGTTAATTGCGGAGACCTGGGAACACGGTGACATAATTAAAAACAAGTTTGACAGGACAAGAACATGAGCAGTCAGATGATCAGAAAGGGTTTAAACAAGCTCCCTGGATAAAAACAAAAAAAGAAATGGAAGAAAAAATGAAGGTGAACTCTACATTTTTTATGTGAATTGTAGCTTGCTTGGTTTCAACCTGTCTGGTCATCTGACTGCCAGATCTCAGCAATTACTTTGGTAAAGTGCAGAGTTGTCATAACCTCGGGAAACAATGGTCAGAGAAACACAGAAAGAAAATTAAGACCAAAGTTAAAGTTTACACCCACAGAACTTTGCATTTTATTTTTTTCAACTTTAAGGCAAGTTGAGGGAAAACAAAAAGGGAAAACGGTTTGTCATTGAGTTTTAACATTTGTGTAAATGCCTGTATACACATAATATATAATTTGTGAATGTGTGGGGGGAAAATTCAGATTTATCTTGAGTGTGCATCTCATTGCATGTGTTTGTGCTTGCATATTTTGTGTGTGTCTGCAGTGTAAACTGAAGTTTAACCTGTTAGGGGACGTTTCACTGCAGTCTAGCCAATATAAGCTTCTTCCCCAAAGCCAAATGGAGGCTGACTGGGGAGCTGGAGCGCAACAAACCCAAAGCAGCCCAGAGTCCTTACATCATTATAGGGCTGAGAGAGGCAATAAAGCCAGGTCTTTGGAGATTACCTCTGCTGCAGCCAGTGTACAAACCCATTGCTTTCTGCTTTGTGCGAGTGTCTTTTTGTCTGATCTTGTACGACAACATGATAGATTATTTAGTCTTGACGCTGCGTGTGAACTCATACTGGTTTTTATCATATGGAGAACCCTCTGATACATTTATATGTCACTGCTTATTGCCAGTGCATGCTACAACCTAGGGACAAAAGAGAGGAGTTTTTAAAAGAGTGACTACATGCTTTAATTATAGATTGTAACTTGTCACCATGGATGTAAGCTGCCTCAGCACCAAGATGCAACAGATGAAGGTATTGCTTAGCAGAACAAGACAGAGATGGATCCCATCTGCAACCAGTTGCTCCTGGGGAGGAATGAGATTAATGATTTTGCAAACATGATGAATGGCTGAGATCGGTGATGACAGGCTTTGAGTAACGGGTTACAGGTGTAGACTCTCCTAATTCCCAAAACTCTTAAACTCAAATTCTACTCATTCCCCTCCTTTCTTCTTCTGAGGAAACAAGTGCGACAGCCGTTCTTGTCCGCCACTGCCTTTTCTCTGCAGCCAGGCGCGACAGCGTGCCCCGCCTGAGGTTATTAGGCAATGAGTAACCTCTGACCCCTTGAAATAAACACGGTTAGCCACGTCTATGAAGTCTGGCTCTCGGTAGTCACCAGCTGAATCCCTGGGACTTTGCTGCTTGTTTGCTGCACTCAGTCTTTGCCAAGCAGAGAAACAGTTAAGCTGTCACACATCAGAGAAGACAAGTAGCAGCCTTTTGTGCAACACACTACCAGTTGGCCTGATTGTTGGGAAGTAAAAGAAAAATCAAAGGGCTGCGAAAACAGCTGCAGATGGGGTTAGAGTTACAAAATAAAGATGACGAGGACCAGGCCAGACTGTGGTCATTTGTGGGAGACTGACTGTCGAAGTTTACAGCCATTACTGACCGGCGCGTATTCAAGTTTTGACAAGACGTCACCTTTCACTAACGTCTGCCATTGACATTGCTTCTGATCCGGAGTGGCATCCAAACTGAGACGACGACAGAGAACACACTGAAACCCTATTAATGCACCCTGTAATTTCATTTATCATCATTCCTCAACGCAAACACTACCGGTGTTTGGATTGCGTATTTTGCCACCAAGTGTAACATTTCTTTATGGTCTGTCTGGAGACTAAGTGACTGGCTATTTGATGGGTTGTTTTCAGGAAGGGCTGAAACTAATCATTTTCTTTCCAGTGATATGCCTATTTGTTGCTTGGTTAATTGTGAGGGCTATAAAATATCAGAAAATGGTGGGGGAAAAATATCACAATTTCCTTAAATATAAGTTGTTGCTTGTTTTGTCCAACTGTCAATCCAAAAACCAAAAACACTCAAAAGCAGAACATCGTCATTACTAAGAAGATGAAACAACTGCGCGTTATTAAAAAAAGAATTAAAATAGTTGCAGGTTAAAATGGCCATGTATTGTAACATGTAACTGGTTATTCACCATTCATGTTCAATTTATTAATAATCATTGCATAATTACTTCAACTTAGCACAGACGTTTTACGCGAAAAGCTTATTTTGTAATGCTTGAAAAGGTGACATTGTACCGAGCATTATATCCAAAACTTGAAAGAACACTGGGAACACTGTAACAAAACTGCAGTACAAATCTGTCTAAGCTCCTGTTGGTTGGGCAACAATAAATGAACCAATACATTGATTGAAACTTTATTACTCAGTGACCCGTGACAGTGATTATTATATTTATTTATTAATGAGAAAACACTTTATTTTAAAGGACAGCGGATGGTTTTAGACAGTCCTGTGGCATACATGTGGTGTGTGCCATCAGCCGCAATATATTATATGTATGGATAAACGTCAGGAAGAGCTCTAGGTTAAAATGAGAAGAGGAAAGTCTGGGCACTGGACAGATGAAAGGATTAGGTCAAAGTGAAAAAGCTGTTCTTCTCTTATGAGTTCCCCTGCAATGATCCTCTACACATGCTGCACTTTTCCTCAGAGTCAAAATGAAAGACAGCAGCAGGGAGCACACCGGCCTGAATCCAACCACTCTGTAAACGGACCTGACAACCTCTGATATCCCCGAAAGGTCCTCACAGTCTCCCCCGCTCACTCAATCTCCCTTCGTTCTTCTTTCTGAGACCCTGCAGCGAGCAGAGGCTGCTTAGTAGCAACTCTTTTATAGAGTTTATGTCTAGCTTTCAAAATGGAGGACACTCGTACTATCAAACACATCCAAGATCACACTATAGACACTAAGACAAGTTATAAGAGAAAGTTATTCATTCATTCATTCACTTGCTTTAAACATGCTCTGCGTAATGTCCCTTTCTCTATATGTACTGACCGGTGGACAGTGAGTAATATGGCAGGAAACTAAAAAAGAAATGTCCATTTCTTGTGTGTGAATATAAACTTTTGGAATGTAGGACGCTGGCGATCCAAAATGCCCCCACCCACTCTCAGAAGAAAAAGAAGCAGCGGTCACCTTGGATACAGCGAATCTTACCCTCCAATTTTCTTTAGCAATCACACAAACACGTACAGACACAGGCACACACACCTGCAAACACAAACACACTCATGCACAAAGACTTGCCTCAACTCAACTATACTTTCTTTCCCTCTTCGGCACACACAAACACACACACACACACACACACACACACACAACTGCGTACACACACCCGCTGGGAGGCTTTACAGACTGCCTGCCTCGATGTCCAACCTCGCCGTTGCGCAGAGCTCATGAAATCTGGCTGTCATGCGTCCGCTTGACAGGTATCCTTGACAAAGAAAATCCCAATCTATATGCAGCGTGGCAGGCAGAGACCTTGTCAAATGCTAATACATGGGACACTTTAGAGGTTGTTGCCCTTTGTGCCTATTTTTACAAACAGTGTATCTCCCTGGTATTTATGTTTGTGGAGCAGTACTGGAGCAAGCCAGTTGGTGGCGGTGTCTGCACTCGCTTCATCAATCACTCCCTTTCTCTCCCTCTGCCCTCTCTTCTTGTTATTCATTAAAGCGCCTCGGAATAATAAGTCCCCAAGAAACTGGGAACATGTGATGAAGTCGTAGTTAATAATGTATACGCCACTCCCCCCCTTCCATCTTTTTATCCCCACTTCTCCCTCTGCCTCAACTCTCTCCCCATTCAGCCCCCTTCCAACACAACTGCGTGCTCCACCACACTCAATGCGCCCATGCCCTTGCGGTGAATGGGGGTAAACACAAATTAACATATTTATATCTTAAGCCCCCATTCCCAAAAAATTGTGACAACAACGGCAATGTGAATGGGCTCATTTGAAAGCCTTGAGAACACAACTCCTTTCACACTTCAACGCTGCTCTTTAATTATGCTGTCTTAATGTGTCTGTGCACCGTAACGTGCCAAAGTATCCTCCAGAAATGGTCACTTGGATGTTTTGGGGGTTGTGCGTGTCATATAAAGAGGTCCTACACACACACTCTCTTGCTCAGTCTCTCCTGTTGTTGGTGTTTTTGTGTGTGTGTTTGAATATTCCTTATGTAAAAAAAATGGTTTGAGTATATTCGAATATCTACTTTTGAGCATTATGTCCAAAAGAGGGCAAACCAATACAACAAGGGACATAACTACTTGTCAGGTACAGCATATATATAAGGATGGGTTTCATTAAGATTTTATTATATAAATTATTATATAAATGTATTACAACTCTTACCGGTACTGCTTATCAATACGTTACTTTAACATTATTTTTTTAAGGGAAAAAATAAACAAATTAACAACAAAAGTGACGCTCCTTTGTTTTGTCACATATAGTGTCTATCAATTAGTCTTTCTTGAGTGTATTAGTGTGACTTTCTTGAGTAGCAAACTACAAAATTGTTTTGAGCAGATTATAAAAATGTAAAATAAATAAAATGAAAATTTTTATTGCAAAGGAAACTGCCTTTTTTTTTTAGCATCTTTATTTGACTTGGGTGACACATGGCGATAGGTTGCAAAAGGCAGTTCTTACAGTTCTTAGTGGTTCTTCTGCAGAAAAGATCAACATGTTTGCCTTCTCTGGCTGAAGTCGGGACCTCCCCTGGGTTATAGTGTTCACTGCAGCTAACTACCATTACATTTTCTGACCATTTCAGATTCAATTTATGAACGCGCCCACAACAATCATTACTTATAATCATTAAATCATGTTGTCATATAATTTACTTAACTCCGTGTGTGGGCTCCAGGCTGCTAGCATACAGTATACCTGGGGCATTAACAGATGGACTAGCTAGATGGTCAAAAACTGGGGATTTCTCCGTCTGTATATGATGGACTTTACTGAAATGATTTGAAAGATTACTTGTGTTTCCGCCCTTACATACAATATACTGGTTGTACTTCTGGCAACAAGGATTATGTGTCAGCATCAGTTATAGTCAAGTGAAACCAGACTTTTGAATGTTTAGTTTTCTTCGTCATCATTACAAAAGGGTTTTCGTGTGTGTATATGCGCACACACAGCAACGTGTGTGCATGAGTGCTCAGCTGCCCCCACCCCTCGTACACGGGTTCTAAGAGAGACAAAGAGAGAAAGAGAGAGAGAAAGAGAGAGAGAGAGAGAGAGAGAGATCTCTTTTGGATTGGAAATAGCAAAATTGCATCCTAGATGAACGTCGTAAATCAAAACAAAATTGGAGTTGTGATGACATTATTATTGCTTTGATGTAGCAACAACCAGGCTACTTTTTCCACCCTCCAGTACCAATAGCTCTCAATTGGACGTAACACAGACTTTGTAGGGAGCTGAACATCGTTTAGAGAGCAGAGGCCCAGGCCCATGCGAGAACACGTAGGACAGACAGCTGCGGCAGTGCTTCATGTACAATTTGAATATGTATTTGTATTTTGAATAGTCAATCACATCTTGTAGGTCGTAGTGAGAAACCGTACACATTGTGCTGATGCCATGGTGAACGTCACTCATTCACTCTGTACAGTACATACAGGTTGCTGCTCTTTCCCAATGAGCAGGCCCTAAGGGAGACACACTTCCAACGGTACAAATGGGAACAATGAGGACGTCATCGTTCTGCATTGCCGGCTCAATTATTGAAGCTCAAGAATCAATAACAGAGCTCCGGAGTATTTTTATAAGGAGCTGAGTAATGCATACAACTCACGACCCTGTCACAGGAAATGGAGGAAAATACTGTATACACTGTGGAAAAAGCAGGCTCAGGAGACTCCAAATCGATTTAATTCAATTTGGGTCAGCCTGTCTTATTTCAAGATGGGTTTTTTCACTCATGGGCAAGAAAAAGAGAATCTGGACAAAGTGTCTCTTACACTCCTGCCTGCTTCCCCCTTTTTTTCTTCCCTTTCTTCCTTTATTTGTCCTGGAAATAAATGACTTGGGTTACAGGATAAATTATTTATTTCAAAAATTTACTGTATTCTTCATGCTTCTCTCTCAGTCTCTTATAAGCTCCAGATGCAAATGTTACTGTGTCCCGTCCCTATAAATAGCAGCCGCCAGAGGGTTTCTTCCAGGAGTCAGCCACAGTTTCTCCACCATACTAAAATAACCAGGGGAGGGGAGAGTGTTAGAGTAACACTGTGGCAATACAGTCATTCTCACATTCAGTCAGAATACAGAATTTCAGCATGGAGATAAATAAGGAGGGGAGAATGAAGAGAGAAAAAAAAGTTTTGAGTGATTCGTCAGCATGACAGGCAGCAGGCTCCTGATAGGCCGCCTGCCTATCGGTGCTCTGTGTTGATTGGCTGTTGCAACGTGGCCCAGTTTGGTGCGTTTCTTCCCCTCTTGTTTGGAGACTTGAGTTTAATGAATCTCACAACTGTCCATAATGTTGGTAATAAGAACTTCACAATTAGCCTTTAAATGATGGTCTTGTGAATTGAAGTGTTATAAATATAGTGCCTTGCAGCATTATTGGCACCCTGATGATGAGCTAAAGAGAGGCAAATTTAGAAAATTGAGAATACATTATCTTTTTCAGCAAGTTTTTCAGTGATTTCTCTTTAAGTTTTTTTTTTTTTTTTTTTTTAATGTTTTATGCACAGCAAGAGCATTATTGTCTTTTTCCCTAAAAATGTCTATTATTGCTTCAGTGTTTAACATGTTTGTATCTGCGTCATGCATTCCATGCTGTATTATTGGAAGTATTTCAGTGGGTTTTCAGGTATACCGAGCAGCTCTGCCGGTAATGTTCTCGTGGCAGAACCTACATGGCTGAATACAGAATGTTAACCTGTCATGATTTGGAGGAGGAACGTGCACAACTGCCTTACTGTGTCATGACAGAAATACAGACCATTTGTTTTCTCTGACTGTTTTTCTATTGATCTTAAAGAACATTTAAACATTTAAAGTGAGAACCTCATTTTATACATATTTTAATAGTAGTAGTCAAGTCAAGTCAAGTTTATTTCATCCATAAAAATGGAAATTACAGTGCTCACACAGTATAAAAGTAGTGCAATAGTTAAGAATGTTTGGCACACTATTGCTGTATTCAGTGGACTAGATCAAATCAATTACTACAAAAGCTTACAGTACAGAGTACAGAGATCTAGATCGGACACTAAGTTAATTTAATAAAAAGAAAAAACATTTTTTAGAAGCTTCAATTATTGTCACCATCTTTTTATTTAGACAATTTTTTTTTATTAGGTACAGCTGATTGGAAATGTATTATTAATTGTAAAAATTTTATCATTTTTGTTAAAAAGTATAAAAAATTAAAACTTTGCTTGAAACCACAATGTGTAAATCTATACAATGGTTGGTCTATTTAGTGTGTGTGGTTGTCCATTAATGGTGTTTGTTACGAATAAAATGGTTGTATTTCTCTGTTAAAATAATCCGTCACCACTTTTACCGTCTTTTACCACAAATGTAAAAAAAAAAAAATTCAACAGCACTCAAGTAAGAATTTTAAAGATTTAATTGGATCTTTGCGTGAAGGATGGAGGAAGGGGGATGCAGACTTTGTGATACAGGAAAACTCTTGTGGAGGATATGAGGGAATGTGACACGTACCCTCTCCATACGTACTCTCTTTCTGATCCCTTTCACTTTCATTTCAGTGGCACAAAACAAGCAGACACATAAATATCATGCAGGTACACAGATGCATGCACAGTCCCTGCCTCTCTGTCCTCATTAGGGAGGCTGTATTGTTTTACAGCTGATTGTGGGGCCGCACAAAGTGATCCTGATGAAGTCTTTATTTTCCATCCCACCAAACTAATCAATTTCATATTCTCTTCCCCCCCCCCCCCTCCACCCGTCTGTCTATCCCCGCCTCTATCCTTCTGACTCTCCTCTGAAACGCCTGACACAGAGCCAGGAGTGAGACAAACACCCATGGAAATCATTTCAATAAAGACTGCGATCATATAGAACCGTGGAGCTAACACTGTGATAGCAGGATTCATAGCAATTTAATTACCTAAAAGGAACCGGGGGATGAGAAACATCTCCGCCTGTAGTATTCGCTTAACAAAAGACAAATGTGTGAGAAAAACCTGCTTCTCAAGCTAAACACGAGTTATTTATGAAAACATGCATGTGGTTATAGTTCTGGGTATCTCGCAGTCATGTGATTGCATGGGTTTATTCATACATTCAAATCTGTTTTGGAGTGCTAGAACAATATGAGGTAGGGTCACTTCCATGGAATACTATTGGATGAATGAAGATGGAAAAAGTGAGAGAAAAAAATAAATCCAAATGCACACAAAGCCATTTTTCTCATGTAACCACAGAGCAGCCATGCACAACCTAAACATTGACTATACAGCACAATCCAAATGAATGGCTGCCCCTTGTTACATAATGTATTATTTCAAACCAACCTGAATTGCATTTCCTCTGACTGATATCACTGTTGAAAATGCATGAACACTTGTTCACAAGCCCAACCTTTCAGAGCCTGCAGTGGCTCGTCCCTGAAGAGACTGTACTCTTAAATTGTTTAAATCTCTCTCTCTCTCTCTTCCCACAACATGACACAGACATGAGACTCGTGTTCCCCGAGTCCTGAGACAACGGCCTCTAATCCAGTGGTGTTTTCAAAGCAAGATGAATGGGCAATGGAGTGCACACAAGTGCAGATTTTAGTGGGGCAGCTAAGCTATGGTAAAATATTTGGACCCAGCAGAGCACAGATTTAGCTTCTGAAACAGCACGCTCCACTCCACTAGGAGCCATTCTTAGGGTGTGTGAATATATGGATGACACTGACTTTTGTCAAATTAGGTTTGTGCTCATTTCAAATATTTTGCTTGTTGGGGAGAATATAAGGAAAATCTACATGAGATGCAATTTTGACATTGAAAGTACTAGATATCCATTTTTTTTTTTAAATAATAGAAATATATTTAATTAAAACATTGCTGTATAAGAATGACACTGTATTGTTAAAAAAAACTACACACAGTATAATAGAAATACAGATGGGCCGTAGTCATGTACTATTATATACAGTAATATATTTTTGAAAAACATTTTTACTACTCTTGCGTTTACGATTTTAAAATGATAACCATAATTATAATTTAAAAATATATAATTGTATGTATGTATATATATATATATATATAAATAATAATAATAATATTAATAATACTTTTTGTTTTGGTAATATCTTCCTCGTTTTCTCTTCATTCAGCAGGGAAACTAAACTAAATGGATATCTAAACCTATTTTGCCCGTAAAGGCGCTCGCTGCCTGCCATTTGTAGACCTCCGAGCTGCATTAGTTGGCTTGGTGAGCTCCAGCTACGGTACCTCACGGGACCGCAAATAACAGCTCTGCTGAAGGCTCTTTGAGAATGACCGATTGTACATTTGTGGGGGGAAAAGCCCACCGCCGAAAAAGAATTCCATTGTTCACATTCATTGAAACTGGGGCTTTTTCTTTCCCCTTCTTGACTTCAGCGCCATATTTGCAAGTGATGAAAATGAGATTGTGAATTCCAAAGGATATTTCTGTTGAGGGGTGGGCGATATTTATCTCTTTGGGTCTGTTTACCCTTTTCACCAGCAGGAATATTAACAGGAATCCAACATTTAGTGCAGCAGTAATCCCAGTGATTAAGACCTGCTGACAGTTGAAGGTAAAGTTTATTGTTACTCTGGGACCCAGGGTGCGCTGCCATATTAAAAACGGGCTCTGCATGCAGAGCTGGCCGTGAAAGCAGACACAAGAGACGAGGCAAGATCAAAGGGATGCCCAGTGATCTCACCACTACAGTGGTACTGTTCATCTGGGGAATGTGTGTTTGTGTGTGTGCCCTGTGCGAGGGGATCTGTACTGTAATGTAGACTCAGTTGGAAACAAAATAACACCATTAGCAGTAATGTAGATGGAAATAAAGATGTAGATAAAATATGGCCTTCACTTGGTCATATTAAGACATCACAACCAAGAATATGTCAATAATTAAAATTAAGAAAATAAATAAAAACCCTAGAAAAAAATCCTAATTGTAATGATATTTACCTTCTTTAGTAACGCTTCTCGGCTGTTCAACTGTGACTTTATGTCACGTTACATTAGTAAATAAACTACATGTTGATAATAAATTACATGTTAGAGGTATACTTATTTATTCCGGTGCATTTCCTGTGCGTATTGTGCAAAAACTATGTCCAAATACACACGCAAAAAGCACTTGACCTGACCTTCACATTGCCCCGACGTTAGAAAAACACAAAGAAACAAAACAAAACAAAACAAGAAAAGACAAAAGAAATGAGTGGTTTGAGGTCACAAAAACAGGACCCACACAGCACATTGCAATTGCACTAACATTTATTAAAAAAGCCCAGCATCCATTTTTTGGGCTCTCCCACCCAATGACCAATCAGCTGCTCAGGTTGGAAGATGAAAATGCCATTTTTCCTGCAGGCAGCCCCAGGCATGTCATTAGGAGAGGAATTTGATGCCCTGTACAAGCTCTTGGAACTATCAAGTGCAGTAAAAGTGAAAACTCATCAGTTTTTCTCCAAATTTCACCATGTCCTTGACTTGAGTGTGTGTGTGAGAGAGAAAGAGAGAGAGAAAGAGATACAAAGAGGGCCTATAGGATTAGGCCTTTAGGTGTCACTGTACTTTCAAGAATCCGTCCTGCCCCCTCACACAAACACTCACACTGTAACAAAATGGTGTCACGTTGGGGTATCTATTGTTCAAGAACGCTGGGTTTGGCTTTCAGTCTGTCGTGGCAGCACAGAGAGGGCCCTGTGCTCCACTGAGTTCCCTTCTCAGGGGACGTGTGATTAATGGGCGAAGAAACAACTTTGGAGTTGTTCACAAAATCAAATTTCTCACTGACACGTCAATACGGACCAACTTTGACTGCTGCAGAGTTTTGTTGTCCACAGTGAGCGCGTTTAGCTCTTTTTTTCCACCCCAAAAGTTGAGTCTCATTCCTTTTTTTCCCCAGTTCTTTTTAAATCACAAATGTTCCGCATTCCCATAACCGCAGGAAATCTGCAAGAGTGCCGGAGCACTATCGAGCAACAACTTGGTTTATAAGGTGTAATTGCCACAAATTATACTCGCGTTTACTTGTAATATACCTTGTAATTCCATTCTCGCAGAATAAAATGCCTTTTTGAAAAAACGCGGGGGAAAGAAGAAAAAAAAAACAAGACATGAAAAGAGACTTTTAAAGTCTCAACGTTACACATTGAACACTGCAAGAACAAAGCCCTGCCATAAATACATCCATATGCTTTCTGTTTGTGGCTACGCATATTCCTATTCAAGGAAAAACATGCGGTTTTATGCTGAGACTTTCTATTCAGAAAATAACCTTTGTAGATGGGAAGATTTGAAACAGTTCCTCTCTCTCTCTCTCTCGCTCTCTCATGATTTTACTGCTATATCACCCGAGATAGAGATCTGCCGTCTGTGCTGCATTCAAGACTAATCAGCCCTAGCATTGTTATGTTAACAGTCAGACAATCCTCTGCCAAAAAAGGCATACACAGGGCCTGAGCAACAGCAACAACAAACACAGCCCCAATTAATACTAATTTGTAAAAACATACTAATAAACACAACAGAGACGATTTTGAGTCTGTGATATGGGGTGTGTGTGTGTGTGTGTGTGTGGGGGGGGGGGGGGGGGGGGGGGGGGGGGGGGGGGGGGGGGGTGGAAAGCAGACCTATAAAAACTCTCTACAGGTCTCTAAAATCAAATTTGTGTAGTTATTTGTTGGCGCTCCTCATGGCAAGAAAATGTAATTCTGGTTGGCTGCTGTTAGGATGGGTCCGGGCCACTCTTTGTGTTGCTGAGAGCAGCCGGAGAAAGCTGCAGATGGAGCTACAACACCCATTGGAGTCCCACCGGGGAACATTAAAAATATAACGAGAGGTTACCAGGTCTAGGCAGGATGGACATGCGCCATCTGACATGCTCAATACAATTCAAGTAAATCTCGCCCATACTGTACCACATGCAGCTAGCTATTCCCAACATGTAGATTACATGAATTATAATGTTTGCTCTTTACCCTCCCCACCTGCTTTGTTGCATCACCATTGCAATGTTTTCTTTATCACAGAAAAAGCCAATGTTGTTTTGGAACAAACACCTCAGAGCCGAGCTGAAGAACACTTCTGACAAGATTTGGGCAAAGTGAGGACACGGTGCTCTGCCCTCCTCTGTTTGGAATTTTGATACGAGCCCTCAAATCAACGAAGATGGTAAGCAGCAAGCAGAAACAGCGGTTTTCCCCCTTTGCATCCTCTCTCTCCCTTCTATTCCCATTGTTTTTTCCCCTCTCCCTTTCTACTTTGTGCTTCTGTTGGAAATTAGCTGGAAGACAAAGACGCCATGTGTTGCGACATGGCATGCTTACTGTACCGGTGAGGTTGGGATTTCCGGTGCACAACCTTCCAGGCATGGTTACACGGCTAATTAAAACTCTTTTGGATTCTTTCTACATCTCTGCTGACGGGGCTGTTTGGGGCGAGACTTTAAGAGACAAATGTAGCTTGACACATTTTTATGGGGTACGAGGCCGATGTGGTTACTGAGCATGTGTAAGAGAGAAGGAGCAAAAGAATAAGGATGTTCAAGGAGGTGTGTGTGTGTGTGTGTGTGTGTGTGTGTGTGTGTGTGTGTGTGTGTGTGTGTGTGTGTGTGTGTGTGT
>NC_048415.1:13022283-13076081 GCF_013103735.1 Etheostoma cragini | reverse complement strand
AGAGAGAGAGAGAGAGAGAGAGAGAGAGAGGTAGTGACGGAGAATCCGGGGAGGAATCATGAGATGGAGGGAGGGGAGAAATAGAGAGCTACAGTACAGGCAAGAAAAGGAGTGACCTTTTCTCCAACAGCCTATCTTCATGAGCAGATATTGTTATCAATGTATTACTCCCTGGATGGCCACTAGAGCTACAATAACGCCATTGCACTGACAGTCCATCATCATAGGACAAAGAGGGGCGCTAACACCGACATCCTATGGGGCATTGGGTTGCAACTGATTGCACTCATAAATGAGCATGGCTCTCATAAAATCATGTGGTAACTGCTTAGCGGTGCACAGGGTGATGGCTTTTGTTATCTACAGCTCGAGTGCCACGCGGCTGTCTGTCTGTTGTAGCGTCCGGGTGGCCGGGTTGTGTTTTCAGATGAGAAGTTAATCATGCATCCATTGAAATGTGTTACTGCAACATGGACGATGGAAGAGGAAAGCACTTAACTCATTTATTTTTACCATTTCGTTGTTTATTTCGATATGAGAATTTTTACCAACAATAATTTTCCTCTCATTTAAATTTATTTAACTTTCTTCTTTGGGCATTCGTTTTTTTAGAAAGAGTCGGCAATGCTGTGCGATTATTAAGATTTATTGTGGCAGCTGGAAAGGAAAGAGCTCTGATGGGTTTCGATCTTAGAAAGGAGGCAGGCTCCCGAGGCGGCGGACCACGTAACTATCCCTGGACACATGTTTATCAATTTTTTTTTTATATGTGCCAATAAATACCCCTCAATTGTTTATGACATCAGCTGGGTGTGTGCATGGTAAAACCTTAAGGTTGCCGTCAGAACATGAAACACTCTGTAGCAAATTTAGAAATAAACAAAAACAAATATCAAGGAATACCAAGGGAGACTGCGGGACTCAGATGTTTCTCTTCTGCCCTTAGATAACTTTTCTTGCATAAAAATTAGCATTCACTACTATCCCCTAAAGCTTGAGAGTGGTTCATGTTCCTAAATTTTGACTGAACTGTCATGGACCGGAAGTACAGAGATATGTGAATGCTAAATGGAGTTGCATTAAAAACCTACATAAAAATATGCACCATTAGGTTTTTCCACCAATTACTTGTCCATTTTGATGAGCCAGTGATGGCTGTCTTCCCATGCCCTGACACAAACCTTGTGGTGCTGTGGAATGACAGTCATATTTACCAAGACACAAAGGGATTAATAATATTAACACGATTAATCATCGTGGTGATCTATGTAAATGTGTACCAAGCAGGAAGCTCCTCTACCCCAGACACAATTTGAAATTTAAGGAGACCTGAGAGGAACTCAGGGATCAAGCTACTGAATGTGTTGATGGTATTAGTCCTCAGTTTGTTGGATTAAGTCCCTCGCCGTGCCTATTGCTGGTTTGGGTGAGTGACACCAGCCCATTAACTTCACATAGGAGTTTTTTGTATTTTATTTTGTATTTTATTTTTTTTTTAAGGAATTCAAAGCAACCCGCTAAATGACCACACTGCTATGAATATGGAGTATGTTTGGACTGCTACCTGTCTTTTGGGGATTCAAAAGCGAACCAGAAAGAGGAAGTGAGCAGAGAAGAGACAGAGAGAAGCCTGGTATTTGGGTCAAGGAAAAACCTTTCGGAAAAAGAAAAGCAGCAAAAAAAAAGTAAAGTAATCCCTTCTAACGCAAGCTACTTAAATCATTATTGAGCTCTTTTCAGGGCAACGTTTTACTTCCACCCTTAATCTATTCACTTTCAGTTCCTGAGCAAAGCATCCCTGTTCACTTATTGCTGCAGAGTGAGGTGACGTGCTGACTTTAGAGAACAACTTAACGGAGAAAAACTGTGGTTCTGTGCCAGTAACCAGAAAGATATTGACACCTGTGAGGAAATTCCTTACCAATTACGAATAGAATAATTACCTTTGAAGTTGCAAGCTGAAAAATACAGTCTCTGTAGCTTTCACATTTCCCCTCACATAACCTCGTGCCCTACCAAACAACTGCGTACTTTCCTCCTAGTCCTTACACTCAGGGGATTAGGGGAGGTAATTCTACAAAGACCATGCCTTGCGCTCTCCTCCTCATCGTTCAGTGACTGATACATTAGGGAAGTGGGACCCTGACCCACTCCTGACTTAGGGAAATTGCTGTGACCCCTCTGCACTTTTGGGAGGAAGCTAGACCTGGCACATAGGTGTGTGGCAGTCTCTTCTGACCCCAAGGACCTTTAGCTGGCCTAACCCCTCTGGCCATTCATTCAGTCTCACACTCTCTCTCGCACGCGCACTCTCTCTCTCGCACGTGCACACACACACACACACACACACACACACACACACACACACACACACACACACACACACACACACACACACACACACACACACACACACACACACACACACACACACACACACACACACACACACACACACACACACACCTCCTGCTGCTGCTAGATGGATTGGGTTACCCCTTAGAAGCGATGGCTGCCTCTGTTTTGCACTCTCTCCCCGTTTTCATCCTGGGAGCCGAGGAATGCCCCAGTCATTAACACCAGCAGCCTGCCTGTGCCGGCAGCTAAAAGGTCTGCATTCATGAGAGCCATCCTGAAAACCAGATGTGCTTGTGCTGTGAGAATGTGTGTATATTTGTGTGCATGTGTATATGCGGTGGCTGGAGCGTGATTCCAAGTGTTTCGGAGCAGCAGATCAGGCCATGTGTGTGCCTGAGCCCCCAGGGCCCGCGTGGTGCACAGGTCACCGCAGACGAGGTGGGGTGGGAGGAAAACACATGCACGCAAAAACAGCTTTGTGCATTTAACATTTCATCCAACTAACATACCTCCCAAAAAAAGGGATGACCTTGTTTTATTTGTTTCTATAATTTGTTTTAATATTTCAAATACATTTTCCAACAAAATTACAAGTTAATTAAATTAGAAAAAAGCATATGTCCCCAGTTTCTCAAGAGGTATCTAGACTTGCGGTTATTTTCGGTTGCATTTGCCAACATTTTGAGATGGCACCCTCTGAGAGACCCACTACAAACTAGTTTCTAATGAAAACTGTTGACAGCTGGGTCTGTGATTAATTACACTGATTATATGAAGCAACCAGGACATTGTTTCTGAAAAGACACATCCTTGACAACGTTTTCCAATATAATATTCCAGTAGGGTTGCCGCAGGAAAGAGCTCAAAACCTGATCAAATAAAAAACACACCAATGCCTATATGCTGACTGGGTGCGATTTAAAAGATTTGGTCTACCCATCAGACGTTTTCTATTGGGCTCTCCAGGGTGTGTAATATTTATCATTTTCAACAAATATGATTTCTCTAAATTTAGTCTGTGGGATTCAACAAAGTAATCTTCACTTGCTAAATATCATACCTGGGAAATAGAGCTGAATGTTATTAAACACACCATAGGACGCCTTGAAATACTATCAACAGCTCTAATTAGGGAGTTTTAATTCTTGTCTTTAATTCACTTTACCCACACAAATCCAAGACTGAAGATACAAAATGCTGCCAACTAATCTTTGCCACCCACAGAAAAACAACACCGCTGCCAGAACTAAAACAAAATGAAAATACATTGAATACGTTTCAGAGTCAATTAATTTCTTCCAGTGAGAGCCTTGCTAACACTGAGCAGAACAGTCCCATTTTGAAGCGGCAATCCATTTTGGCTAAGTGATGTCATGCAG
Source organism: Etheostoma cragini (assembly GCF_013103735.1). NCBI lineage: Eukaryota > Metazoa > Chordata > Actinopteri > Perciformes > Percidae > Etheostoma > Etheostoma cragini. Next base: position 13,072,344 of record NC_048415.1, on the reverse strand, counting down.
CCTGTCACGTTAGTCTGTGTGAAGCAGTGGGCCTATTCCTCATCTCAGCGGCCGCTTGCTCATGGTGGGGACAGACGACATTTCTTTCTCATTTGTAAGAAAATAACAGGGCCAGAAACGGCACTGGCAGCCAAACAGAAAGTGCGCATAGAGCTACACTCAACCAAGGACGCCAGCCAGTCTTTGTTTGTTTTTTATTCTTTCTCTCACTTTTTTTTATTTTTAGTAACACTAAAAGAGCTGTGTAAATGTGCTCTGATATTACTGGGCTTATATCACTTTTTGAGTTGATCTTAGGAGTTTTAAACTGGACATGTGTTCAAGGCAATCAGGCAGTCATTTCCACCTGACTCCACAAAAACTGCAGCAGTGACTTTAGATAGGGAATAGCAAACCCCTTAGCCCATGTCGGTACAGTCACATATCTCTCCTCTATATCCCAATTTTCATGAACTGTACACGGAAATCATTACGCCAGAGACGGCTTCATTATATGCTTGCACAGAGCTCAATGGCAGGATATTGCATTGAGAAGCATATAACAGCCAAGCAATTTGAGATGGCAGCTGGGCATGCAGGTATTGTAATTTTAATTCTCCTCTCAATTCCCACGTCCCTGTACAGTGGGCTGTTGTTCTCCCCAAACAAGTTTTGAGGTAACATTTCTTTGAACATGCTCTGTGTGCTAAAACTATGAGGCTCAAATTATAAACTACGTATGGCACTTCTTATTTCCATTCTACGCACTTTCATGCATACCTTCAATAAAACTGTCAAATGTATCACACATGGACCGTGAGAATAAAAGAAATAAACAAATACATGCAAATACCTTTTTTCCTGCTGAGGTACAGTACACTTTAAAAATAATTACCTGGCAACCAAGCCACCGCTGCACAGTAGAATTTAGCAAAGTACAATCACTAGGAAGTCAGAAGGAAGCATTATAGAAAAATTGTGAGCTTTTTTTTTTAGCTTGAGTTTAATTCAAATACTTCATAGCTTCTGCTTCCATCACCACATTTGTGGACTAAAATGCCTCCCTGTTATCCACCATCTAAATGGCCATTAGCTGCTCTAACCCAATTAGCAGAACAAGATCCAACACAGCTTTCCATTGTCCTTCCATCACAGGAAACAGAGGAGGTTTGCTGCATTCTGATCAAATGTATGGTGATTAATGACAGCGCTCTCACTGTGTTGACAGGCTGTAACAGCTCTACAAATTCAGACCCACATTGGCGCTACACATATTTGTCTGTATAACTGACACTTGAATGAATAAATTGGGCATTTGCTCCATCACCAACCTGACTACCTGTACCAAAATGTTTTCCCAAATGAACAATAGGAGTGAGATGCTGTCAGGCCAACATTCCCTGCTTGGCATGCCACATCTGTGCATCGGGAATAATGACCAGGCTAAAAATATTAGAAACTCAACAGCAAATTGCTTAAAGGTCGTTTTAATTATACGGACGGGCTGTCGAGCAGTCACACTTGACTGGAAATAGAAACAAATGATGTAATGGCTGAATGAGGAAGTGCTATCCACCGAGCTTGGTGAGAAACACCAAAGGAAGCTCCTGGGTGAGACGATAAAGTGTAGAAAATGTAGCGTGGAGAACATGGACTTCAATTCTGCATCCAAAATCGATGAGAAATACAGTCCGTCCGAAAATTCTGACCTACATCCATGTGCAAGTTTTCTCACACTTTCTCTGGAGAAAAAAAGTGAAAAGGCCAAAAGTTCTGTGAGAGTTGTTGAAATCTGAGGCAAGTGGGTGAAATGGATTAGATCCACAGCGGGAGAGCATGTCTGTGTATGTGGGTCATTTTATTGGTCTCAAACATGTTTTATTTACAGTTTTCTCTACTCAAAACATGTATGCGCTCTGAACATAATGCTGTGTCAGCCTTTTTTTCCATGAATGGTTGAGAACACATGAGCTCACGAACATGACTTGAAAGCTTACTGTACTACATTAAAGAAAGAAACACAGTGGTCAAGTCATGTATTTGTTTGTCAAAAATAGGAGGATGAATTGCATTAAAACGTGCAAAGGTACAATTAATCCCAAAAACTAAATAAATCACATCCACTATGGTGCCGGTAGCAGGGAAAACCCCTGGATGAAATAAAAGAAGACCAGAGCAACACAGCTAGACTGTTAGACAACTAGAGTTAACAGATGAACAGAAAGAACAGGAGGAAGAGAGAAAAACTCTCTCTGCCTTTGAGGTGTATTTAAATGATCCCCATTTGAAAAAAATTTAAGTTTGAAGCACTTATCAAGCCATAAATCTCTGGCCCAAGAATTAAAAAAAGTATAAAAGAAATAAACACCCAACGTCATGCTGCTTTAAATGTCTGCCGTCTTTTCCCCACACCGCAGGAGTTCAAAAGAATAATAACTTTGCCCTCACTCATCACCGCCCAGAGAAGCGTTAGGGCAGCTCATATTGTTTTTTTTCTCCCTTTATTCTTTTTTTATTTATTTTTTTATTAGTAACACTAATCTGGTTATTAAGGGCAGCAGAAATTTGCATAGCTATAGTACAACTGTGAACCAGGATAGTAATTCAAGTGACAGCGGCATTGCAGTAAGACAACTCACATCTGTCTGATGACACTCCCCGGCATCTCTACCAGATCACGTGCTGTGACCAGAAGGCAAAAGAGACGTTAATTGAGAAACATTGTGTGGGAGGGTAAAAAGAAAAAAGTGTGACAGAGTGCATGGGATTATTCAAGATCAATATGTTGTTATTTACATATATATATATATATATATATATATATATATATATATATATATATATATATATATATATATGCGTGTGTGTGTGTGTTTTAGTTTAGCTGCAGTAGAAATAAGCTTTAAAACAAAGCCTAACATTCAGGGGGAAAAGGTTATAGCCTATGCCCCAGCTCAATGTTACAAATCCTGCATCCTAAGAAGTACTAAGTAAAGAAATGTCATCCAGGGAAAAATCTAAAAACAAAAAAGAGGGAGAGTCCAGAAGGTCAAGAGACAGTTAGAGTGATAGCCCGAAGGGAAGAGGATGGACGGTGGGTAGTGGTAAAGTGGTGGAGTGGTACTGTAAGGCCACTGATGGAGAACAGATGGAAAGAGCAGGGGGTTATGATTAGTGTTACATGGGGACTGGGCCTCTGCAGTGCTTAGTGTCTAGTGGTGGTTGGCCCTTAGGCTGAGTCCTCAGCACTCATTCCCCTCCCATAGTACCACCATCACTAGCCAGAAAATCCCAGCATGCCTGTCGGTTCTTCCATCCGCTCAGTGCTGTGCAACACTGAAATCGTTTCTCAACATTCTTGTTCTGGCATGAAAGAGATGTCCTGTTGGCATGACTGTCCCTCAAGGAATTACACGGTTGGTCTCATCATTTTACATCTCCTCCTGTTTATTTTGATGCTGCATGTTTGTCACATTATTACCACAGATATTGCCTTTGTTTAGCATTTTTATGTATACATTTACTTTATTATTATTATTATTTTTATTTCTTTCTACGCCCAATCTCTTCCCCCTCCCCACCGGCAACCTCAATTCAACCATCACTCAGCACAGCACAATTTCAGCCAGAGCCTCAGCCGGCCGAATTAGGGTAACTTGAGCTGATCCAGATTGTAATCAAAGAGAAAATAATGAGTGCAGGACAAAGACTGTGATATTACTCTAGCTGGCTTAACATTTCTCTCCCTTTTTTCCTTTCTGTCTGCTTCTCCTTCCTAAGAATCCAGAGAAACAAACAAACAGCAGGATGGGGCGTGGGGTGGGGGGGGTAAGAGCTAAAGAGAGAAGTAAGAGCTAAACAGAGGGAGCCAGAGAGTGGGGCACTGCCTGTACTAGCCGCCACAGCCGGGGACTTGCAAATGAACTAATCACCTGAGGGGATTCTTCTCCGCTTACTTAAACAACCAGTAAGTTAAACACACATGCTTCACAGTCATGATGGTGTAGGTCTGTGTGTGTGTGCGCGTGTGGATGTCCTTGTGGGTATGTGAGCATTTGTGACCTGCTGCCTAACTGACTAAGGCAAGCAGCAGGCCGTCAAAACAAGGCATCTGTTCCAGCGAATCCTGGCAGAGACAGAGACAGTTAGTGAGATGAACTGGGAGGGAAGCTGGAGCCAGGGATGAGATCAGTATACGGTGGCCCCCATTTGAGGTTTTCTGATTGTTTTTCTTTGCAATAATACAGGGAAACTAAATGATATGTGACTGCAATTTGTAAGAAAAACATGGGGCCTGCTGCAAATTAGGCGTGCTGCAGTACTTCTACCTCTTTTGCCATGTAAATATAAGTGGCTTTGGGTTGTGACAAGTAGACAGAAAAAGAAAACAGAGTAATAAATAGGAGCTTTAAAAAAGTGAAGAACTGCAAAAGTTTTTCAATTATATTTTTGATATGCTTGTCTCTGATTCTTGCTACTGCCAATGTTGGAGGTACCAAGAAATGTGCCTAAGTAATTGAAAAACTTAAAAGAATTAACCAGCTAACAGTAATGTCTCTGAAGCCCTATCGTAAATAGAAAAAAAATCATGTCACTTACCAATTTTGCCATGTATCTGCATTGTAGTATTTTGTACCAAAGCTGGCAAAACGTCACGTCTGAATTCTTCCATTCCAACCATCCAGCCTAGTCTTCTCGCGGAGTTACTGGCTGACAATACCGTGGTGCAGGCACGGAGGCAGCTGCCCAACCAACATAAGAAATTCTGTAAATTTCACACTCTGCTGCCTGCCAAAAAAAAAAACCCTGGGCCCAGATTCTGTGATTTGGCCTCTTGAGTCTCATTCCAATCTTCCCCCCGCCTGCCACCAACAGAGGACCCTGTTCCTGCTGCATCCCTGTTTGGATGCTGCTCCCAGAAAACAAGTCACCGACTATAAGGTCACTTCAAACAAGTCGGAACAAGCTCAGATCTGTGGCACTGTGCAATCTGCATCATGCTCAGAGAAGCCGCGAGGAAACCAATTACAAGACATGACTAAAGAGAAACAGCATTAAAAAATAAAAAACACAATTAAAGCAATGCTAAATATCGAGTCAATGTGAGGAAATATTCTAATAATTCTAATAGTTATGGCCAGTGTTATCATATTATATGTGGAGACCAGATAGTTTGGAACTGGCTCTTACACAACATCTATTATTGCACAGGGCCTTATCTGAGAGACTCCAGTATTCACATACTGTAGGTGCCCGATGGGTTGTCATCTGCTCGACTGCCAGGCTGCATCAATTTCCTTTTTTAGTTTCTCTCTATTGTGAGGACATCTTTCTAACAGAGAAATCATGAAAACGTTTTTTTCCCAAGAAGAACAGGACCTTCCCTTTAATTCTATCTGGCCAGCATTTACTTTAGAGATGAGCTGTAGGCTGCTGACACTATCAGGGGATTGTTATGCATTTTGATGCTCCGATGCCTAGAGGGGGCCGAGGAAATGTATTGATGGGAAATAGAGGTCCTGAGTCAAGCAATTTATAGGTCCTTCTCTTTCCCATATGGGAAACAAAGTTAAGTGAATCTCAATAAGCACTGTGGTGCGCAGTTTCCAGCTGGGGCCCTGCTGCTGGCCTCTTCGAGGAGTGTTTACAAATGCTTGTGTCGGATACGTAGACTATATATTAAATGCTTTAAACGTCATGATAAAATGGATAAACAGCAATATAATTGTGAATGAATGCAATTTTGGGAGTGATGATGAAATAAATGAAATAGAAGTAAAAATAGAGTGTGTGTGTGTGTGTGTGTGTGTGTGTGTGTGTGTGTGTGTGTGTGTGTGTGTGTGTGTTGTCTGTTGTATATTTTTGGCATCCCCTTTTTTTCTATTCACCACTAAAGTGAAATAAATACCAAGTTTTCCCAACCAAGCTTCAAGATTACTTGCCTTTTTTTTTAGCATAAGCATTTTTCTACCGTACAATTTTCAAGCACAAGGAAACCACTAAACATTACATCCCACAATTGAATTACCTCTCTATTTCCATGTCATTGGGGAGTTAATAGCTGGTTACATGTTACTGTTACATGTTATGTGACATATTTATTGTGCCACTGGCTGCTCGACACATCAGTGCTTCAAACCTGGAGGGTCACCAAGCCCCGGGAAACAAAACTGTAAATTAAAAGGTGGATACAATTTTTACCTCAACATAAAAATAATTGTACAGGGTTAAAAAGTGGCAATCTAAGATTAATCTGAAATGGTTTAAAAAAATAAGCCATTACATTTTTCTGTTTAAAATATAAAAAGTAAGGATTTTTTTTTTTTTTTTAATATTCTGTCAAGCAGAACACAGATATATATATATATATATTAAAAAAAAAAATCTATAAAAATACGACGCCCATTTGTCATTCAGTTTGGCAACAGAGTGTCTGTTGCCAAACTGAATGACAAATGGGCATCGTGTTTTTGTTGGTTAATTCACAATTCTTTCTGGTTTCATTTGGATGACGGCAGCCTCTTCTAAGGGCAGCCAGTGGGCTTCAATCAGGAGCTGGATTTGTTTTGCAGCATCCCGGTAATTAACTGATTGATAATTTCTGGGTTGGTTTTCCTTAATTACGGGGCTGATTGTAAATGAACATGGTGATCCAGTGAATTGGAAGCGACCTACACAACATGGAACACCTCTTTCAGATTTCTGCCATGTCTGGGCACCGCCCACACTCTGTTGTGGCTGCAAAAATGACGTTAAAAGAATATTCCCCTGCCTGGCCCCCTTTACCACACTTATATTATCCTCTTAGATACAAGGCATTCTGGAATATATTGTGCTGTCTAAACTTGATGTATAATTATATACAGTTAAAGTTTATGATGAACATTTTTTATTGATTGATAAATGATTGATTTATATGATTTGGTTTATTTATTTCAAAACATCTATCCATCCTAAAAAGTGTGTTTAAGGAATGTTTTGATGATAGGCATCTGTATGAAAGCACAGCAAAAAAATTATAAAAGTGAAAGAAAATATATATTTTTAACCCAGTACTACATCACTGTATAGGCCAAGCATGTGATGGAGTGACATCGTTTCAACAGGGGGAGCCACCCTGCTGTCATGGACTGGGGTTTTAACAAGACAACATGACTTTCTGCCTAACAGGTAAACCCGCACAGTAGTGGGGTTTTCTCCGCCTGTATAGAGAGAGATAAGCAGGTTGACTGTACAGATCCAGGCACAACCTTAGGGTCGGTGAATTTCCAGGAGGTGAAACAACATTAGCACTTTATGCAACAGCTCAGAAAACTATTACCCTGTGTCATGGGAGAACTTTGTATTTTTTACATTTTAAGTGCTTGGCATTATAGCTTAACTTGGCAGAAGTAGCTGGACTACAAGTGATATACATTGACAAAATGGCCTGAGGGGATTGCAGTTTGTATATGAGCCAGGCAGATGATTGAAGGAGTTCAAGAGTCACGCTGTCATGTGGAGGAGTGTTCTGCAGCAGCTACAATCAAGGCCTTTATGGCGGCCATTACTCCCAGCTGATGGGGAGAGCGGAACCTCCTCATTACGGCTGCCTGACAGGGATCAAGGCCAGTAAAACCTCCACAACCTCTCAGCTACCCGTGACCCAGTTGCTCACCTTCCAGTTACATCAACACCATGGCCAGGAGAAAGGATGAGGAAGAGAATCAAAAACAAAGATGGCATTCTTTACACACTCTTTTCCCAGTATTTCCTCGTAATCCTCATAAATGAGAATCAGATGTAAGGCAACAGTGTTTGTAATAGCTAGTAATAGAAATATCAATTTCAACACTTGTGGTACTTCTGAGGTACAGGGCTTCTTTTTTCCGGGGATTGCTCCTTGGCAAAGCACAGGTGAGCTATGCTTCACAGGAATTTCTCGTCTCTTTATTTCAACATCTCCTGGAAAGGTATGTGGAAAATCTTTTGATAGCTGAGGGGGAAAACTCAAATTTAGACCAGGATAGTGTACAGGGAAGCATATGTCTGCAATTCAGTTTTAAGTCCAGATGATGTCACAATGGAGTTTTGTTTACTGTATCATCAACATTGGAGCATGCTTTGGCAATGCTTGTACATTTGCAGAACGATCACAAAATCTGTTCACATGTGAAAGTGTTTTTCTATTTCTGAGAATCTAGACGTTTTCCAAATGACTCATTGTTTATTGTCTGAAATGAATCAAGAGCTTAAGATTTTAAGCAACCTATTTATGCTTTATCTTTATCAACGGTTGAGTTGAACGGGACGAGCATGTTCCAGTAATAGAGTTTGCTTGTGAGTGGCCCCAAATGCCAAAAAATGTAAGAAATTCTGAAGTTGAAAAGGCTTTTTCAGACAGCGCAGCAGGGACAAAATGCATTTACTGAAAACCTGTATCTCCTTGAGCTGCTGTCTTAATCTAAAAAAATAAAATAAAAAAAAACTTCCACTGCCTCTCTATTCTATGAGAGACCAAGGAGCCGTCCATCACCATTTTCCTCAGTGCTTTACCGCCCAAACTGCTCTCTCAATATAGAAATGAGTACTGTGGGTCTGCCCAGATGTTTCTGGCCTCTGAAGAACTGTACACAATGAGGTATACTCAACACCCATTACTGCATTCTTCTCAGCTGAATGGAAGCAAAGTGCGGATTGTTTTTATTGATAAAATGTATCAAAATGTGGGATTTCTTTTTCAGACTGATATAAACAATTAATTAAAACAATTATTTTTTTAAATTAATTGTGTTTAATGTTATTATCTTTTTCATAATTGAGTTAGGGCTGCAACAATTATTTTCTTGATTAATTAATAATTGGTCATGGGAATATAAGCAAAAAAATGTATGTCACATTAGGTCATATTTTTCCAGTTAAAATGCACTCTATACAGTACATGACTATACAGTAATGCACAAGTAAGGGATCTGTCAGTTGGAACTCGTGTGATTTATTCAAAGCACTCCACGTGAAACAAAATGAATGTGATTTGAATCATAAAAGAGTGCAAATAAAACAAACCAACAAGCCGCTCAAAAATCCCTTAATTTTGTATTCATACCATCAAATCCAACCGAACCCTCATAGGTTAAGTCTCGGTCAACATGCTCTCCTTTCAGAGTTAACAGAATCAACAGTAAATTATACATGAGAAACAAGCTTCTACCTAACCCATTAAAAACACCCTAACCTGCAGGTCAGGCGGCAGACAGCAATAACAGAATCTACCATCGCACCTTTCCTAGTCATGTCAACTGAGATAATAAGGGCCTCGGTTGGGGGCATGACATGAACACATTCTGATACTGCAGCTGAACAAGGGAGGGGCCACTGAGCGTCCCTGTCGAGAGCCAAAGAATAGAAATACAGTCGTTGAATAGCCATGCAGACAAATCCAGCACCACTGTGCCCTCAGACAATAGGTGTGGTGCTAATCCCCCTTCATGGGGTCTGCATCCCCTGTCATGCCCAGTGGTGAACCATGCTGAGACGCTGCGTTGGCGACTGACACCTTGACAAAGGCAGCGTCCCGGGCCACTGTTGGGCCTGTGTGCTCTGCACTGCTGTGCATGGAATCTGCATTGTGGGGGGGGGGGGGGGAAGAGATGAGCAATGTGTTAAACAATAAGCTGCCGGGGTACTGAAACCCCCGTTAAGAGGCTCGGTGTGGCCACCCATCAAAAACCCTTGAGCTCAGCATTCAAATCTGGCAGACAGTCCAGCCCACGCCCATCCCCTCGGCCCATCCACCCCTATCAGTCTTGTGTCTGGGTTGGGCCTGGCTGGGCCTGCTCTTCTGTCCTCTGCTCTGCTCTGGTGGCTCCGACAGCTGTTACCGGGGAAGGTTATTCACTCAGCGCATCTCTTCATACACACACAATGACCCCCACACCCCCCGCCTGTCTAGCCAACCAGCTCTTACGCTCTGCGACCAACAGACAAGGTGGAGAAAACGAGCTGACAGTGTCACTCGTCCGCCACTTGCATTTCACGCTACATATGCGCTCGGAGACGGCTCTTTTTTGTCCCCAAATAACCGAGCTGACTGAAATACAGTGACATCGATTGTATTTTTTTTTATTTTACACTTTAAAGGCAAGATGGCAGAAAAACAGGTCAAACACCGCGCAGATGTGGTGCAACTGAAAATGGCTGCTGCGGAGGGGCGTGTTCTTCAGAATGGAGGGCTGCAATAGCACTGAGCAGAGACGGGTGGCGCTCCTACTATACTTACAATACAGCCCATCATCACATAGTAATGTACAGCTTCTTACTGGTCTGGGAATATTAACATTAGGTGCCAATTTCTTTATTCCTTATTAACAGAAATTATTATTATAATTTTGTTCTTAAAAAGAAATGCTCAGCACACACACTCCATGATGACCATGATTAAGTTTTTACCTTTTAACACTTGTGAAGATGCATTTAACATAGAAAAGCAAAATTATTTTTCAAAGATTGTATCAAACATATTTCTTCCATTTTCTATCATTTCCAGCCTCTGCAGCTCTGTATTGGGTTATTTCTTTATTCACTTTTTCTGGTGAGCCAATTAATGTGCCTCTGTGGCAAACTGCGTATCTGACTATGCCTCAGACTTGAGCCTTGTAAGAGTATGTTTGCTAACGTTTTGGAACGCTCTGTGAAAACCACAAACGCATTCTTTTGCTAATTCACTGTGACAAGACTAACCAGCCTGTTGCCCTGTTGTAAAGATCAAAAAAGCATGCAGGGTCAGTTTTCTGTTTCCTTCTGTTTGGTTTTATCAGTCATGCTGCAGAATTAATGCTTCTACTTTAGATATTCTGCTCTTGGTGTGAGCTACCATAGCCTTCATTATTTTTAATGTATCTTCTCCCCGCTCACTGGAATTGTTTCACGTGCAGCGCACTTGCAATGATCTATCTTTTATGGAGTCTTTTAGTGCAGAGGATTGAGTTTGTTGTTATTTACAGATAAAAGAGATGTATTTATGGTATGGCACAGTAGTTGATCTTTCTGTGCTGTGCTGATGTGGCGTACAGTTTGCTTATTGGAAAATAATGAGTAATAATGGCCAACTACTCATTAAAATTCATCTGTTGAGCCTGTTTTTTCAGCTTGGTATTGAGCTTGAATAAAAGGACATGGAAAAAGAAGAATATTATCTAATTATATTGATAATTATATGAAAAAGTAGTTGTACGACCTGGATATCTATATACACTTAATGAGCATGTAATAATGCCCTCAATTGAGCCAAATTATGACTTTACCATAATTAAAGAAAACTGTTTACTGTACCAGAAAGATATTCAGTGTGCTGCTTCTATATATGTATTCTAATGAAAAGGGCTGGTATGTATGACCTGAGGATCTACATCCCTAATGAGCATGTGATCATGCTTTTGACAGACCTACTTTAAGACTTGATAATGCAAACAACATTAACTAGTAAAAAGCTGTTTACTGTATCACACACATGGACAATGTTACATTGAAAATAAATATTGCATACAGGATGTTATGTGAGCATAGCCTCTTCTCCATTCGCACATTTCTCTTACTCAAAAAAAACAATGCATAAGAAACGGTTACACATGCACACAGTACAAACAAGTTCATTAACACTATTTATACTGAACACATTTGTGTACATTTAAAGCAGTAAATGCACATGTTTAGATAGAACAATGACTAATCAATATTCACAGCCGTATCCTTCACGGTTATCGTCGTCATCATTTTTACCATCAGCAATGTCTCCATCCACACTCTTTTTCTTGGAGAAGCATCATTACCACATCCAGTTTCTTTAGCTCAGTCCGCTGAGCAGGAACACACACACACACACAAAGTAAATAGCGAGCACATAATGCATGTACACTTACACATGCATGCAGCCATAAAATCACGTAGTCTTCTCTCTCACGTGGCAGGGCCGGTCACACATTGCTCTCTCTGCCTCTATCCCTGACGGCAAAGCTATACTGTCAGTTTACCTTGCCCCAGGACATCTATGGGACAGCCTATCAGCCTTCTCCCCTCTGCCAAAGACATGTAGTCCTGTTTATCAACTAATTGACTCTCAGAGGAAGGCTAAGATTGACAGTGTCGCTCCCAATCACTTAAGTCCTTTTTAGCCAAGCAACCCCTGCACACCGTCACCTGTTAATCACACATTGCGGCAGACTTACTTTACTGATAAGCACAGCTTCACCTCACACTTTAGTCAAATACAGCCAAGAGGAAAGCCGTTAGAAGCCAATCACGTCTTCTTATTTGAGGCGATGACTTTCTTGGCCACTTTTTCCCAGTTCTGTCTCACATATACAATCATTGAGATTTGGAGAGGCTAGAGGGCGGAACATGTCCTGACAAATCAAAACAAGCCTGAGGTTTCACTTGTTTCGTATTCCAGTCAGTCGTGATCAAATGAAGCAGCGCTTATTTTGTCCAGCGTGGCAGGACAATTACGAAAGGCCCGGTGCTGCCAACAGTTGACAGAAGTGTTGAGATAACATACATTGTTGAGTGAATTTATTATGCGTTGACGGATGGAAAGACAGACTGGAGTTGTTATAACAAATCTAAAAAGAAAACGACAGGATTGATTGAGACTAATTGACAGCAGGAGAAAGTAGTGGTGGAAATAAAAAAATAAAAATTCAAGGGGATGTGTTTGATTTTTTTTCCCCTGCCACTTAGTTGTCATCACCTGACAGGAAGCAACTTTCCGTTTGGCGATACACGCTGTGCATCTGACATCTCTCCTAAAGCCCAACCTGCCTCTCATGTTGGCAGAGGATGGGGTAAGAGGGCATCGGGTGGGAGTGCGAGCCAAGATGGCCCTTGTCCTCGTCTGTCGGAGATTATTTCGTGGGTCGCGACTGGCGTGCTGACGCTTTGTCACGCGCCACTTGCTGTGATGTCACCAAGGCCACCCTGGCAGAACTCTGGCCAGCTGGGTGCCGTCACCAAGCCTCATCACGTCTCAACTAAGCAGTCCATGACTTTTTAAAACCCTGCGGGGGGAGAGATATTTATAGAGCTGCATAGTTGCGTATCCAGCAAGGATATTGGAAAATAGTAGCATTAGAAACAGGTAAACAAATCACTCCGGGCTCCTGGATAAAACTCCTGGCGGTCAGGATGAGACGGAAAGAGGGAGAGTGGCCGTTTAATCAAGGTTTTGATAGATATACAGTAAGTTCCACACATGCACGAGTGAAGCACCTCCCTTTTATCACTTGTTTGATATCCGTGATTGCCTTTGTCCTGGCTCTCAAGGGTCTTGGGTTGTATTCCAAGTTTGCAAAAAGCCAGCTTCTGTCCTTTTTGTAATTCTTTCAATATCGCTACAAGTAAATCAAAGCATCTTTCTCTTCCCTATTGAACTTGTTTGTCAGTGTCTGACAAAAATAATTTTTTCATCAAGGAATTATTGTTGGGGCTGAGACTCTTTGTAGGTGCTTTTCTCACATGTCTGGAGTCTGGTGAACATGTAACTCAGATTTTCAGCATGCATCCTCATAATAGGAGTAATCTGCTGCACAAGAGAACTATCAAGACCTGGACACTTGACTGTTGGGGTGCCAAAAGTCTTTATTAATTCTCTTAGCCAGTTTGTTTGAGCTGTGCTTTACTTCAAACACGCACAAAGACAGAGGACTCACCTAGGGAGAAGAAAGGTTGTCTGCAGCTGAGAGAATCTGATTTCCACCCTCTTGTATCCATCTCCATAAGCCATCACTTGAGGAAATCCTCCTCACTGCTCAAAGTACTTCAGCTCATTATGCGCTAATGATCTGTCTGCTTTTTCAAAGTGTCCACTTTGATTACACAAGTACAGACACAAACTTCTTTGCACAGAACACAGTTAAAGTACATAGGAATACGTTTTAACTTGTGTCAAAGAGCTACTGAAGGTTCTTAATGGGCAGGAGAACAGGAATGAAGAACATTTTGACAAAACCTTCAAAAAGAGCCACAAGATTTCCTCTTCTCCACATAACAGATTTAAAAGTAAAATATGTTAAGGTAACCTTTACTGCAACACACACACACACACACACACACACACACACACACACACACACACACACACACACACACACACACACACACACACACACACACACACACACACACCTGAAGACGTTGGCCTGACCTAGAGAAATTTCTTCCTTTAACATCTCAAAATTTACTTGTTGCTATCTGTAAAGTGTCTCGAGATAACTCATGTTATGAATTGATACTATAAATAAAATTGAATTGTATTGAATTAAAGCCCCTGACACACCGACCAGATGGCTTACTGGCGGCAGAAAAGGCAGTTTGACTGATCAGTCTCCCAGAGTTGGTCAAAAAAGTACCTCAGCACACACCAAAGCGACGAGACGTAATACATCTCCATAACAGCAGGTGGCAATAATCTGTATTGTTGCCCAAAAATGATAACCGGCAGCTGATTCGACGAACACATCACGTGGGTCTGGTTTCTCCGGGAATTCAAAACCAGACTGTCATGGCGGCTTGTTCAGAATACAATCTCATATTTTACTATATTTTACTCACCAAAAAGTGTGTTTCTGAAAGCATTTTAAGCGAGAAACAGGCCATGCAGCTGTTGAATCTGTCCTAATTTCAGATCGGGATTTCATCAGATTTTGAGAGACTCTAGTCCCACTCACCCTGCGCCTCGTTTCCGGGTTTCCACTCCACCAATAGGATTGGTCATTTGAGTCTGACTGCCGACAGTGCCCGCCTTCCGACGGCCCCTCCAGACCACTCTGGACGGACGACGGCACGGAACACACTGAACGGACATGAGTCACAGATCTCGCCAGACCGTCCGACGGCCGATTATCAGGTTGGTGTGTCACAGCCCTAAGTGTGTGTGTGTGTTTCTGTGAGTGTGTGTTGCAAGTGTGGAGGTGTGAGTGTCCGTTAGAAGGGGAGGGGGTAATCTCATTCTCCTTTTCAATCTGGTAATTACCTTGACAGCATGACAAATGGACACGATCAGCTGTCTGCCTCCATAAGACACAAATATGCCCTATTACACCCTTCTATGTGGGATTCCACTCGGCAAAAAAGACATTAGAGAATAGCGATTTAAGTGGAAATCAAGTTGAGAAGAGTTTTGTCTGATATTAAGAGCTGCATGTGTGTTCGAAAAAGCCACAGAGAGCGAGAGATGGCAAAAATCAACGTGAGCCATGTGTAGACACATATATACAAACATATAATATACAGTGGACACACACTAAGGCAGATGCTCCTGTTTATTTGATAGCAGTCCTCTCTTCTACTTCTACACTTTGGCTCTCCCACAGTCTGCCCCCCCCCTGTTATGCTTAATGGCACTGAGGAGTCGACTTGTCTAAGTAGAGCCTACTGTATATCACTGCACTGTCTCTCCCCATATCTGTCCATCCCTCCCCTCTTTTCTCCCTCCATCCCTACCGCCATTAATCTATCCCTCCATCCCTCTATCTTGAATACCTGATTTGGCTGAGAGCTTTTCACTTCACTACGCTGCTGCCTGTTCCTGAGACTTAGTGCAGGGTGATTTGCAGTGCACCAATTTAAAACATATACGCATTATTGGAGATTTAGCCAATTATATGCACACGTACAGTATACACAAGAAGTAGCTCTAAAAGCATGGACTGACCTGTGGTGGCTTTCTGTCTAACAGCAAATATGATGTGTTTCATTCATATCTGATTTTGGGGCCCTGTGGTTGCTGTGTTACAATAAAGTAGACACTAAAACTCCAGGTAGTCAATTTAATTTAGTTATGTGCAGCTCTACATTAAAACAATACTGCATCATAGCATCCAGAGACAGCATCTCCAGACAATGGAATGCATAAGATATCATCTTGAAAGGATATTTTTGAGAGCATTAGAACAAAATAAATACACAAAATAATCCCTTCCTGGCAAAGCAACCAGGCGTGCTCCGGTTACTGATATTTACACAGTACAAAATAATAACAATGCTAATGTCAATAGAAACACAATAATGTTCCAATCTGATTACGGAGCCCGTGTGTGTATGGCGAGTAGAAAATTTAATTTGAAATTTGAGAACTTGCCTCTGTCTGTAATGTATTATGGTGGGGGCTGGGTGGTGGTGGTGGTGGGGGAGAGGGTGGAATTTAATAAACACGCCAAAAAATTTTAAAATGCATATTGGCCCGAGATAAGGTGGAGACTGTCCTTTTTTCTAAAGTAATTATGAGATTTTGTTATATCTGTCATTAGTCAAACTGACAGCTGGTCCCTGCAGGCTGGACTTGTCCCATTCTCTTCGCCTGCTCACCTATCTGGGAAGGAACCCCATAATGAATGTTTACAACACACAGGTAACAGAGTAAATATTGGATTCATCAATTATGAAGGTTGAGGGAACTGGCAATCAAATACCATGATTATTGTTACCATCGGGGGCAACATGAGCCCTGACAGTGGCTGGCAGTCACACAGGATGCACAGTACAAGTACAGACACTCACACACACTCACGCACACAAGCACACACGCACGCACGCACGCACGCACACGCCCGCCCTCTCACCTTGTCATTTTGTGGAGCTGTCTCACCCTCACCAGATAGGGCAGAAAAAGCTTGTTAACATTGTGTTGGGGGAAAACGGAGCGAACAGGAGAGAGATAATGAGAGAGAGAAAACAAGGGAAATGGAGAGAAAAGACATTTAAATGATACTGTTATCATGAAGGGCAGTTGCTCTCAAAGCAAAGGTTGGTAAAAATTTATATGGCTTACATTTCCAAAAAGAGGTATAAATATTTATTACCTTCCCTGTGCCTGGGTGAGCAATGATTACTTTCAAAATAAATGACAAACAAGGGGCTTTGGTTCCTTTGTCAATGGTGGTGTGGTCCTTTGTTGTTAAACTTATTTAATCAACGAGGTGGAGAAAAATAGCTTGTGCTGCTATTGTTACTTACTCAGTAAGTGTGTGTGTTTTCTATGCTTCATAATAGTCTGGAGACTTCATTTGTGTGGCGCTCAAAAGAACTGCATGTCTAGGCATGGTGACTTGGACTCCCTCTCTCTAACTTTGTGCTGATGTCTGCGCCTATCATGTTTTGACAGCATCTCTCTCTAGCTATTCCACATTTTGGACAGCAGGACCCACGGCTCAGAGACGGTAAACTGACACCATATCCCAATTTCCCAAAAACTCCCTCATTACAGCAAAGGATTGCTGATGGGGCTTTGAAACCATCCGATGTTTCAGATGAGGCAGGGACAGTTGTACAGGCGCTCCCCTGTCCCCTTAGCTTTTGCTTGCTCAATTAAAATGTTCCAGCGTGAGCAAGACCTGCAGGTGCTTACAGACACTGATAGCAATGCTATTTGTACCCTTTTTTCTTTTGTTTCCATTTTCTCCACAAACACATTGAACATGTCTTGCAGATTGCATTTTGCAGGCTAAGTGTCCCCTAGCATCTGTTTTAGCCTCTGAAGAAAGCTGAAGGGAGTTGGGAGCGGAGCAGGTGCCGGCAGTATGTAAACCTTATCACTATGTTCCTCCACTGTTTGAGCCTCGATCCGACGGCTGCTACTCTACTTGAAACAGCTGAATACAAGAGGGGGGTCATTAACATGTAATTACACACAACCAAGTATTCACACTCATACACACACAGAAAAAACTACAGCACTAGCAGCACTGCCGAATATACTCTAACTCCTCCTCCCACAGGGACCAATCTATGTTTTTATGTTGAACACCTGTTACCTGCTGTGCATGTATCTCATAGTGGGAGTGGTGCACGCAAACCAGACTGAGGAGTGAAATTACGCCATCGCCTCAGGTTAATGTAACCTAAAAAAAAACATGGACCACAAGATAGTCAACCAAGTTTTTAGGGAAAAAAAGTTGGTCTGTTATGGTCAAATTTGTGAATTAACTGGAGGCTCACCATATATGGCCATAATGACTCCATATTAGAATAGTGGTACAGCTGTGCCTCAGCCATTGAGTTTGCTAAGTTGCCAAAGGCTGGGAACACACACTCTCTCTCACACACACACACACACACACACACACACACACACACACACACACACACACACACTCGTGCATATATGGCAAGCTAATAAATTGCCCTGACACACCCTTTGGCAGCAGCACAACCCACCACAACCACATCCCCCTCGCCCACAACCAGCCTCCTCCTAATTTAGCTGGGTTTAAAAAGTGCGACAGGCTCCCCCCATGCAGACTCCATTTCCAAGGCAGGAAGCAAGGAGCTGGGAAGAGAAGGAGGATTGTCATACAGTAGGATGGAAGATCTGGAAGTTGGATTAAACTCTTTGCACTATTGGAAAGCCCATCTGGCCTGAAACTACTGGGAGAGGCTGGTCAAAAAGCT
The DNA here is from genome assembly GCF_013103735.1 of Etheostoma cragini. NCBI lineage: Eukaryota > Metazoa > Chordata > Actinopteri > Perciformes > Percidae > Etheostoma > Etheostoma cragini. The sequence goes on along the minus strand of NC_048415.1, from coordinate 13,053,945 downwards.
GGAGGATGTCACATGCAAAGAGACGTACAGTACACACATAGGAGAGCACATATATCTGCTTTTTGTACCTTGTTAACTGTCATGACATAAGCCAGGTTTGGTGGCTTTCTTCATTTTGACAACTCTACAAAACTGAAAAAAAGATTAAATAGCACTGCAACACAGGCACATTAACTGTTAGTCAAACTGCCAGTCTTTTAAGGAGTTGACTTGAGATGTTTATTAAATTCAGAGTAGTAGTGGTGTAAAGCAGTTCCCCTTTCTGACCTGGACTATTACCAGCAATCAGGCGCCTTTGGGCCAGGCACTTGATGGCCAGCAGATATTTTATATTTGTACAGGCAAGGTCTGTAAATGTCTGTAAAGAGTCAGCAAGCTCAAACTAATTCGGCCATGTTATAGGACCACATCTATTGGCAAAGAATATACCTATTCCAAAAGGTCCCACTCGAGGGAGCGATCCACATGGCTCCGCATGACACAGAGTTCATACACCTTTTCTGAGGTCAAATTTAAGCACTTTCGAGGTCCATTTTAAATCTTTTTCCAGCACCTTACACCACCGTAAATTACATACCAATACATAGTCAAAATGAGTTAGTGTTTTTGTAACAGTAAAAGACATAATGCTATAAACAGCCAAAATTGTGTTTCATAATAGCAGAAGGATCAGATATTTAAGCAAAACACAAGTTTTATTTTTCAAAATGTATTACTGTCTAAGTACACTTTGCTTGCTATCTAACCTGCCTGAGTCAATGTAAGTGGGAGGATTTGAGCCAAATGACATGCAGCTGGGTCATTCTGTGTCAAACCAGACTAAATCCAGGAAACAACTGCACCCTCTTAGATTTTGTTCAAAGTTTATGCTAACCTTAATGTCAGTCTTAATGTCAGGGCATGCTGTACAAGGCTGTAATGTTTCAGTCATATTGACAGTCTCTCTATCTAACCTGAATAATACCTTCCATTATATTAATGTCCAGATATTGCTTCCCAGATAATGTGATTTTCAAGCTGTAAAACTAAAGTAATTTCAAGAGATGAAAATATGAAGACATGGTATGAACAGAAATATTTTACAGGCCTTGGTTTTGGGACACATTCTTGATATGTACAAGGTTTGATCAAAATCTGAGACAGCAACAACAACATGTAATTCCATTTTAACCCAGAAAACTCTGGCAGTGACCAGGCACCTGCCTGAAAAATAGCCTATATTCATTTTTTTTTAAAGAACGGTGCCGTTAAATCACTGGTTTCAGTTAACTACAGTACACTCTGGATGGTTTCAAGATGACGGTAGGTAGCTGACATTAGCAGATAAGCGCGTTGAAAAAAATCTAGAGGAAACACTGCTATACTAACATTACATTATTACACAAAGCGGGATTAACAACTCCATGTGCCCTGGGCAACAAGAGTCAAGTAAACCATTGGCTACAGTGTTGCATGTAGTTTAAAGTCAAGATCATGTTTATTGTTTCACAATCAACTATATCAACATTTTGATGCACTACTATATATTATAATTATTTTAACAAATTAGCCTTATAACTGACCTCTTTATCTGCCTCCTCCTGATCATTCTCTACCTCTGTCCCTCTCTCTGAATCTGCGGCCTCCTCTTCCTCCCTGTCATCTTCATCTTCCTCCTCCTGATCACTAACTGCTTCTGTCCCTCTCTCTGAATCTGCAGCCTCCTCTTCATCCCTCACAGTCAATTCTTCCTTTCCCTCTTCTCTTTAACTTATTTCTGCATCTCTCTCTGTGGTCTTCTCCTGCTCTAACTCGCCTGGTCTATCCAGTTTACTGCCTTCTCCTTCTTCATTTCCCTCCTCCTCTTCCTTGTGTGCAATACAAATGATTGGTCTCAGCACGCACTTTGTAGTGTTTTGTAAGGTAACGCCACCAAAACAGCAACCCTCTTAATATTATGAATCCGTTTGGCCTTACAATATGAAACCAACTTTACCATGGTCTGTGACAGCTCGTCCTCACTCATTACACAGATTGCTACACACACTGTTTTTGACTAGATTTATCATAACATTTTTATTGAACAGGTTGCAAAAATCAAATACAAATGCATGCATTTTCAAGCATAGTATTGAAAATTCAAGCACTTTTCAAGGATTTTAAGCACCCGTACAAATCTGTGCGCAGCAAAAGGGCACAGAATGCACATGCACTAAAAAAAGCAAAGTGCACGCTTTGTGTACTGTATGTATGTGCTGTATTACACACATTTGACATAAAAGGAGTTAAAACCACATGTAAAGCTGTGAGGTATAAGTTTCAATTACTTCAATGATTCTATGTTCTCTCGAGTAATTCAGTGGGTAAAAGTTGAGACATGTGTTTGAGAATGGCAAGTGGAACTTTTGAGGCCTAAAAGTCACATCATCACCAGTCTTAAGTACTACACAAACAGCGTTTACATCTGTCGACACTGGCTCTACATCTTTGACGTCACATGGCATCGTTAGAGCAGAGCAGGGCAGTGCAGTGAGAGGTATTAACCCCTGGGGATGTAAAACTGAAGTGAACCTGGTGAAGCGTGAGGCTACCCTGAACAAAGTCTGCCTGAATTGAGATCTCTCTCTCTCTCTCTCTCTCTCTCTCTCTCTCTCTCTCTCTCTCTCTCTCTCTCTCTCTCTCTCTCTCTCTCTCTCTCTCTCTCTCTCTCTCTCTCTCTCTCTCTCTCTCTCTCTCTCTCTCTCTCTCTCTCTCTCTCTCTCTCTCTCTCTCTCTCTCTCTCTCTCTCACACTTTTACACCCTAAAATACACTAACTGCACTTCTCGGTTTAGTATGGCAAGGTAAGGTGACTGTGCTCAGGGGGACATTTTAAACTAAATTGTAAATGGCCCGGGTGCAGCTGTTCTAGTCTGAAAGAGTTAGCAAGAAAGGAGGTCATTGAATCACCCCTCATTCTTCAGCATTGGCAGTCTCTGTAAGGCAGTATGGAAGACGTCCATCCTCCTGAGACTTCAGTTTTGACAGACTCGTTAGTCAGCACACACACCACTTGACTATATGTAACCATTTATATCTATTCACCTCAGTGCTGGCCATGGTGTCAATAAGAACTTAACAGAGTCTTGTAAAATGCCAAGCAATAGAACTAGATTGAAGGGTTATTTGAAGGCTGACTGTTCCTTGAAAAATGGAATTATAAAGCATGAACAGACTTACACATGTACACGCACAGACACATTTTGTTACCTTTCTCAATTTATTTAAAGTGACAGCTGGGTAAGTAACACCACCAGGAGCGTGGACGCCACGATGAGATCCAGACCTCATGGGCACCATCATGTCTAACAAGTTTAGCATTAATTGCAGCCTTTGGGGATATTTGTTCTTGAATTAATTAGTCTTCATCAACTCAGGGCTCAGCAAATGTGAGAAAACAACTAACTTAGCGAAGGGTGGTGGCCTGTCTCTTATATTATGTTGTTTCTTTACTCCGCAGACATCACTGTCTGGTTCACCATCATCAATCTCTCCACTGGCTTGTCTTCATAAAAAGTCCCCAGTGAACACCGCAGCATGGCAGGCAACGTTACCTGACAATGTAACACCATAACCTTCAAATACATGTGAATTGTTCCTTTTTTCAAAAATGTCAGCCTAAATGGCTGTATCGTAATAACACAAGGAGAAAGCAAGACCAACCACGCACTAACACAGAAACAAACTTGAGAAGAAGAAACAGCCAGCGAGCACCAACGAGGACCAGACCCCTGGCAGCATCAAACAGCACTATGCTTTGTATTCAGATCCACAGCCAGAGGAAACAACATTGGAGCAATGTTCAGGACAGTTACGTACTACAGTTCAGTATACAGAAAATAACACCGACAATGCTGAGGTTAGGGCTTTAATGTCCTGTGGGGCCCTCCTTGCCATAAAGAGAAATGATTCTGCGAGGTGCTTCGAATACAAAATAAAAAACCAAAACACCAAATTCTGTTAACATAAGAGATACATAACAATATGTCCCTATTTAATTGTAGCTATCTGTCCAAATATATAAGAAACACTTGTGCGCAATATCCATTTCCTAATTATTACGTTGTCGATCTGTTGAATTTGTGCAGGTTAGTAAAGGGAGGCAGCTGAATTCATAGAGGAAAGGCAGCCTGACATACCTCACAAACACTACAGCAGTCCATTTGCTGGCCTTCAGTCCCCATTTGAGATTAATTTGTCGGGGGCTTTTAGTTTTTTTTTTTTTTAGCTGGCCTTACACTTTTTTGCTTGGGAAAACAGCAGCTGCTGCAGGCCCCAAAAGAGTGTCAAGTGGCACTTTGAAAAGTGAGGCTAAGCAGAGACCTACTGTAGCGAGATAGCTAACTTCATATTTGATATTGTTTTGTTAGGATTTAACAGAGTACTAAGTACTCCCCAAGACAAGGTAAAGTTTCTTTTGCTGTGCAGAATACAGAAACTCAAGAGAATTTATCATAACAAGGAAACCTTTGGGTTGATTCAAAAGCAAAATACTTTTGCATCAATGGACCGCCGGGTTGCTGATACAGTACCTGTAAAAACATAAACCCAGCAAGCTACAGCTGTAACGTTAATACAGTAATGAAAGCAGTAAACCAACGAACAGGATCAACAGAGATGGATTCTCTCTTACCTGGAAAAAAACAGCATGTTTCTAACATAAAATTGAAGCTGTATTTGAAAGATTAGAGCCCAAAAAGATGCGGAGTTGGGTAATTTCATCCTGAACAGGTAAGCATTAGCTTCATGCTAATTTATCACGGTTACAAGGGACAGGCGTTTTATTTAATTTCAACATTTAAGTACTCACATTGATTTATATAGCTAGAGAACCCGATTTAATTACTTGCAAAAAAAATTGAGACACAGCCATTAAAGTGATCCCAGTGCGGCTGGCTAACCCCGCCATGCAAACCCTGCTAAGTGCTATTTAACGTTACCGGAAGACCAGGCCAGCGGGCCACAGCGGTTTACAACGTGTAGCCGGTTCAGCGACCATAACCGACCACAACAAGATTTTTTAAGCCAGGAGAGGGGGCTCTAAATCGGGAATTGAGGACTGTGAGTTTGCAGTGTGTTCAGCGATTGATGTCAGAATTCAATAAGTCAATAAAGTGTGTTCAGTCCGGTGGAGAGGACGGCAAGGTAGTGTCATTTGTAGCGGCTCCTACTGTCATTCTAAACCGAAAAGGTGTGCCTGTGAGCTGGGTACACGGCGCCACATGAGCACGGGCTTTTATGACTGTCAATATAGCCAGCATCTAACGTTAGCTACTCCGGTGCGCTGTGAGACAAGCATCTAGCAACATTGTTGTGGATGCTGCGTTTCCAGCCTGGCAACCAACGTGAACTTCGAGTCTGGAGAGGAGGGGGCGGGGGAGAGGACTCTCTTCAGTATTTTGGATTTGTAATGCAGTAACTATTTTAAACAATAGCTGTCAGTATTACATATTCCACATATAAAGTGTAGTTGAGTATATTATCCACATTTATTTTAATATTATACGTAATATTATTGCTGTTAGCTCAGTCCATCACAAACAATATTTTGGGTGACATTTAGTCTGACATATGAATAAGGCAGATGACAAATTACTAAATGTAGTGGATGGTAAGTTATATGTGAACACTTTTAAACAGTAATCATAACAGGAGTCTAAGCTGCACTAAGATCTGACATTAAAAACATAGTAGTCTTACAACTACTGACTAGACAACCACAATAAAAAGAGAGACATTTTCACTTAATGTGGAAAACCCATGCAACCTTTTTTGTTTGACATTTGTACAAAAAAATTGTACGTCCTAACAGAGGTGGTGCAGAGAGAGAAAACAGACATGTTTCACCATGTTCAACAAAGTGAAGTAGGCGCATGTAAAAAAATAAATAACCCTGGCAGAAACAAGTATTTCAAGGGGAGAATAATAATGGTGAAAAAGGTGGAAAGTCAAGCAAGTCATATGTGAAAGTTTCCTTTCTCACTTCTTTTCGGCACGACCACTTGGGGCGATCGCCTGCTGAATTCATGCTCGGTCAACTTTGAATCGGCAGTCACGTACGTCCTTTAAAAACCGGCACGCCAAACATGGCTATCAGCTTTCCTTCAGCTGCTGTCTATCAATGTCATACTGGATCAACAATGCAGAACCCTTTCTGACTCTCTGCTCCCCTGCTGCACAACTGCAACTACTCCACCTTTACACCTTGTCTCTCTCTACACACTGAGTATTGTCAAGGGCAGGTTGTGAACTCAGGTGCACTCAGGTGCAGTCTAGTTGACTTATTTATTTTTTTGTGTAACAAGCACACAGATCAATATGAGTATTCTGCTGCGAAATGACGCTGGTCAAGAGACAGATTAGGGCTGACGCAGCTTGGTGCTGCTCAACTACCCCTTCTCACACGGTTTGTTGTAGGCACACAATTGATCATGCACACATAACACACGCTCACAGAATAATTGAGAGAAAACATTTTGGGAAGATGTATATCTTCGATATAGCGATAGGTTTTCTGACAGGCATGCACTCAGTTTAATAGGCACATACTATATTGCAAGGAATCCTACAAACATGAGGGTTGTTATTTTTAGTTTTTCAAGGCCAGCTTTGAGGCTGTTTGTGGTTCTCTTGAATTGTCTTGCTATTATTAAGAGTCACACAACCTTCCAAGAATCTCTGGCACTTCATTTAAATGAGATTCAAATCAAACCGCCTTACACCTTCTATCGGTCAGCACAGAGCATATTATACTTTTATAACAATGTAGGTCTTGTCACATAGAAAGTGAAAACGGATCCAGATTGACCACTTTGAAGCAGTGCTGTCAGCCTAACCAACGCAGACATGACACATTTCTTGACAACTGAGAATGTGATTAATTTATTTACACTCCTGCAAGAGAAACTGCATTCTGATTATTTTTTTATGTTCTCCCCTTTTCCTAACTTTACCCCCTAAGTTAACTTTAACCAGCCTGGTTCTATGTGAAAAACATATTCTGAATTATGTATTGTAGTGCTGGAGAGATGTCCCGGTCTACAAATTATATCCTACAGACTAAAGAAAAAAATCTTTGTTTGGTACCGATCCTCGCAAAAATCACACTATAATCTTTTAAATTTTAATCTTTTTTAATGAACATGAGAATAGTGATACAAAAATGATCAATCCCTCCAACATTTATGAATAATATCGCAATTGCAATATCACTATAAAGAATCATAATTAGATATACCTAGTATGCAGTTAGAATGTCATTAAGAGAGCAGGTAACATGAGCGAGAATTTATTGAGTGGGTGAAGTTGGACCCTATAATAATAATAATAATAATAATAATAATAATAATAATAATAATGTAATATAATTTATTTATTTATAGAGCGCTTTCAATCAAAAGGCTCGCTCACCAATTGTTTTCTTCCTAACCTTTGGTACAGTCAGAAGTCATGACCCGTGGGAGCTCAGCAACCGTGTAGGCACATAAGAATTCAAAAGATCAAAACCTTTAAATCAGGGAGCCAGTACAGTGAGGCCAGCACAGGGGTTAAATGTATGTATTTAGATGATCCAGTGAGAATACGTGCTGCAGCCTTCTTGACCATCTGCAGACCTTTCAAACTTTTCTTAGGCAGCCCCGAGAACAGTACATTACAATAGTCCAGCCTAGATATAAAAAAGGCATGAATAAGGACCTCAGCATCTTTAAGTGGCAATATTGAGCTAATCTTTGCAAATTTTCACAGATGAAAGAAAGCTACTTCTATTATTTAGCCTTAGAGTATTTTTTACTCTATCCTTGCGCTGAATAACCAAATATTCAATGGACAGAGTGAAATTGTCATACAAATGACCTAATCTAGCTGGTCCATCAGCTATCATCTCAGTTTTTGCTCAGCTGGGTAGAAGGAAGTTTGCTGATAACCAGCTTCTTACAGCAGCCAAGCAAGTTGATAACTTAAACAAATCAGATGCATTTTCTGCAATAACTGGCACATATATTTGTAAATCATCAGCATAGCAATGAAAAGCAATCTCAAAAAAACAAATGATTTGACCCAATGGCACTAAGTATATAAAAAACAACGACCCAAGAACTGAACCCTGTGGAACCCCGTGCTGAAGTGGGGAAGATTCAGACAATTTGTAGTTATAAAACAAACATTGAGATCTTTCTAAAAAGGTAGGATCTCAACCACTTAAGCACCTGGGCAGAAATGCAGGAGTATTTCTCCATTCTGTCCAAAAGAATACTGTGGTCCACAATATCAAAACCCGCGCTACGATCTAACAACAAAAGGATAGATGTTAAGACTGAGTCAGCAGCCAGTAATAGATTGTTTAACATCCTTTGTGAGTGCTGTTTAAGTGACAGATATATTTAAAGCTGATTTGAGACTACTTTCTGAAAGACTTTAGATAAAAAGGCCAAATTAGAAACAGGTCAATAATTTTCCAACGAGTTTACAGTATATCCATATTTTGTTTCTTCAATAATGGTTTAACCACCGCAGATTTGAGGCAAGCCGGAAAAACAGCTAAAACATACAATCCTTATATTGGCCATAGTTCTTTAACGACCCAGGCAGGCAATCATCCAGAGAACAAGTGGTACCTCTTGCAGTCACAACAATTTTAGTTAAGTCAACCAAAGAAATCGTCTCAAACTCAGAGTGGCCCTGTCCTGTAGAAGATGGTCCTGTGATAGCGCAGTCTAATCCCCCAACATCTGACTGGGGTATCATAGTGCGGATGTCCTCAACTCCCTTATAGAAATACATCATAAAATCATGTGCTGACAAATCCATACTAATTACTGGCTGCTGACACTGTTTATGTCTATCAACAGTTTCAAATGAAAGTCTGGGGTTATGCATATTATTCATAATCACATTAGAAATAAAGACTGCCTTTGGAGAAGCCATCCTAGACTTCTAGGTAGTCAGACTATCATGCCATGCCGTATAATAAACTTCAAGCTTAGTATGGCGCCACTGACGTTCAACCTTTCTGCAGCTCTTTTTGAGAGTCAGTAACTCCTCATTTAGCCAAGGTGTATGATTTTTTGGAGAACACTTGCGTGTCTTGGCTCGGGCCACACATTCCAACAAATCCTGAAGTGCACCATTAAAGTTGTCTGTGAGACAGTCCAGCGAAAAGGCTTTGCTAAAGACTGGATCCATCACATCTGGTAGTTTCAAATTAAAGTCATGTAAAGCATTAGTGTTAATATAACGAGATAACCTTGTCTTCTGCACCATTTTCCCCATAAATTAGAGACAGACATGCCAAATAATATCAGCGAGTGATCTAAATTTGAGAAGGCACTGATATTAACTGACAAAGACAAACCATAGTATAAAACTAAATCTAATTTACTGTATGTCCATGCTGATGTGTATGTTCAGACACAAATTTTGTGGAACTAAAAGACTAAATGACGTTTAAAAAGTCTTTAACTAATGGCTTATCATCACAGTAAATATGGATATTACAACAATTATAACAATTAAAATCCTCTCATACTGCAAAATAAATCTAGATAAAGTCGGCAAACTCAGAAATAAAATTGTCATTGTACTTAGGTGGACGATATATTGCAGCAATCCAAACCACAGAAGTTTTAATTAAAGTAAAAAGCTTCGATTTAAAACTAGAATAAGGATCACAGTTGGAAATCTTTTTGCATTTAAAATTGTCCTTAAAAAGTGAGACAAAAAAAAAGTGTCTTTTACAATGGACATTCATAAGAGCCATTAAGACGTTTATTTCTCCATTGGCCGGCGACGTAATGCAATCCAATACATGCAGGTTATACACACACACACACACACACTAACAAAAAACACACCACCTCCTTTCAATTCCTTTAGGGCTGCAACAGCTGCTCGGACTCCGGACGCGCTGGGTAAACAGGTTGAATGCACCGCTGCCGATGCACCAAATCCAAATGATTATAGCAAGTAGACACACCAACAATCCAGTCCATATAAGACCTTCTCAGCAATGCCTTTAACTTCACACGCTTGCCAGAACGTGTACCGTGAGCACGCCGACCACGTCTCCTGCGAAATCTCGCCTGGGGCAGAAAAGTTGACTCCCGGCGTCGAAGTTCCTCTTGTACCATAACCAGGGAGACTGGAGGATTTGCAGCATGTCCACCCTCAATATTGGAAAGCTTCCCAAAAGAATCCAAGATTTCGAACAGTGCCAGTCGCTCATAAACCAGTGATGATTTAGTGTTATTAACAAGCAGAGACACCACCAGAAGCATTACAAATGGCAGAAAAAAGGATGATGGGGCAAAAAAAAGAGCAGTGAAACGGCATGCCATGACAATCGGCGGCATCTTGACTCCACCAAGAGTAACTTCCACCACAGGGAACCAAGCATTTACAGTGTTTTATCATATCCCCCATAATAAAGCTATAAAGAAGCAAAAAAAATGCATTAGTTTTTTAACCAACCTCAAGCTTGTAGCCCATCTCTCATTGTCCACTTTGTAGCAAATGTCAGCCTCAGTGTTACTGTTAAAACAGTGTTATTGACGAAATTATTTGGATTTCAGACTTAAGACGTGAGAAAAACACACGTCTCTGGATGCTGAAAAGTCATATTGCTCTTCTTGATACCATGGGAACCCAAACACTCATATCAAAGTTGAAATTGGCAGCTGGGACCCCACGGCCCCTCCATCTCCCAGTTTGCAGGAATACCTCTCAGTTTCACTTAGAGTGCATCTCCCATAAAATATGGGCTCCATCATCACCAAGGACGACAGGCCAATATGTCGGGACGCCATTCTCACCGGAGAAGAGCACTGGTTCCTCAACGACCCATAACAATACCCTCCAAAAACAGTGAAGTCTGAAGGGACGGCGTTTAAGAGGGGAGCTGACTCTCTTCAAAGCTCTTATTACACTTTTACATTAAATTTCAGCTTGAGTGTCAGATGAGTTTCCAGCCCTCTACTGACACAGCGAGACAGTGTGCAGAAAAGAATAGGAGGGGGAGTGATAGAGACTGCATAGGTGTCACAACAGAAGAAAAAACGGCCAAAAAACTAAACTAGGAACCACTTTTTTTGCCAGCACACTGGCTATGCAGAAGAGTTATCCCTCTGGCCATTCTCCGTTGAAGGCATTCTGCCCAAGCCCTTTCCTTTCACAGGAAAGGAACAGCATGTTATTTACACCTAATTGCAACTGTCAGCAGCTAACATTAGTTCTAAAAGAACAGTAATGTGACATGACTACAAAATAAACTCCTTTCTCCCCATCCTTTGAAGGACATCTGCAAGGCCCATTAACATACTGTAAGGTAAGCAGTGGAGCCTAGCAAGCGGCCGGGAGTAGCACCGGCAGTGCCACCTTTGAAAAAGACAAATAAAATATATTGCCTGCGCTGACGAGGGATGGTAGGTGCACAGAGAAGCATATGTAGTAGTTAATGGTATGTCACTGACGGGGAGGAGAGGTCAGACCAAACAACTGCACAGGGAAGCTTACCACCTCACAGTAAACACACTCCCCACACAACAAAGCCTGGTGTATGTCATCATTTTAGAGCGAGTGGAATAAATTCACTGGTGGCCGGAATGTCCATAGCTGGGCCTAGTAAAAAAAAATAAAAAAATAAAATAAAAAGGGCCTCAGTGAATCCATAAATAAAACCTGCTTGCTGGTCTTTTTCCTTTCCTTTCATCAACTACTGTGCTATGCACATCGCCTTTGAAAAATGAGGAACCGCAAAGTAAAAAGACGAATAAAGGAGACCAAACTTATTCCCTCTGCTACTACATCATTAACTACTAGAACAGGAAATGAACCTTGGTTACTTCCACTGAACACGACAAAACAGAACATACAAAAGGAGCTGCATCAAAGGTTTGCTGTGTGGTAAATGTGTCTGTGTCACAATATTAATTCCATCCCTGCAGAAAGAATTATTCAAGTCCAATATTCTCTTAGTTGTTTAAGCCATTTAGGGCTTCAGTTATCACCCTTAAAAAGGAGAGACTGGTGGGGACTGCAACTCTGTGCAGAACAATGGCCTTATTATTTGCCCTGATTTCCCAGGGTTCCATATTTTACTCCTTTGATGACTCCAACTGACAGGACGACTGTGTCATGTTGTAGTTTCATTCGCCTGCTTAAACATTTTAACAATGACTGTCCATCTGTGGGAGTTCACTAATTAGCACATTTGCTTTCACAGAGACAGTAAGAATGTGTCGAGAGATCCTGAAGACTATAATAGAGCTAGTGTGACTTTTGTCTTGTCAAGATGGATGAAACAATATCCCACAAGAAAGAACCTCAAGTTCTTCTTTTCCCAGAGTGGCGCCAAAATAAGATCAGATAATACAAACTTTACTTATAACCAAACAACTGTGTTTCTGCTCCTTAGCTTTGAAAACTAACAATCATACAACCTTGAATAGGTGTTTATTGTGCTGGCGGCCTTTCATCAACTTTCTTAAACTACTCAGCTCTTTCCTGCTGTTTCTTTGTCTTAATTTTCACTTGGAAACAGCTGTCAAGTATTTATCATTAGAGAACTTTCATAAATATAGACTGCTGCTCTTTCCTGATTGTCACCTTTGAATTGTGATTCACTATTCAGCATACCGCCTATGTAGAATTGAGAGAAATGTGACTTGCAGACAACTGATGAGAGGCCAACGATTCAATTCTAAACCGATTATCAATGCTTTTTGTAATGTACATTTCCATGCATGATTTAAAAAAAAATACATATAAATCTGAGTTTGTTAGATTTTGACATATACAGTATTTGTCACACACCAATTTTAATTAACCTTTTTTTTTGCCTACTGTGGTTTTTATTTTGTAGTCATTCCATGCTTAAGCCTTAAACATGCTTGACAAAGTCACCTCTCAGTAATCTTCCATGTCAGAGACTCAGTCATGTTTAAAGGTGGAGAATTGGCTTCTTAGAACATGAAACATGAGGTGGTCAGACGTAATGCAATAAAGTAGATGAACAGCCTTTTGTGTTTTGCCTAATTATTTTATGCATGTCTTATTAGATCATGTGTATTTACATATGTACAAAACTTTTTTTTTCTTTTGGCCATTGTTGTTTTTTTCCTGCAGTCTTGCCTAAACTCTAAGTTGTAGTTCATTATCCCATCCTCTTTCAGTCGACTATTGCCTTATCGGAATCAAGCATCGAATCGTTCTAGAGAGAATCACCATGCATCTAACAATCTTTTTTTTCCCCACCACTAACAAGACGCATGTTTGTCAGCAGCAACTGGAATCAATTTAGCAAATGTTTATCACTTGGTTATGTGACAACAAAATCTATGTAGTGCACATATAAACCGGGAGTCAAAAGAGAACCACAGCCCCAAATGGGCCAAGTACCCAAGGCCATCTTATACAAAAGAATCAGGTTGTTGGAATTTGTTGGTGACTTTATGCTCAAGCTCCATCAGTGCTCAGCCACACCTCAGAACATTAACTTACACTGACTGCCTTGTTTAGCTGAGGTGTTCAGCAGCTCTGGCTCCAAAATACAGGCCTACAGTGTAGGCTGTACGCCATAATTTAGCTGCCAGTGTCGCCTAGCAACACCAACCACATTTGCGTCTGTGTAACATCCTGAGGTTATTTGTATTATTTACGTGGCCTTCTTGTTTGATTTGCATGTGAAAGGAAGGCTCCAAACATCCTCAAATCTGTCAATATGCCAGACTAAATTACTGTTTTCTTAAAGTGAAATATATTTGTAACTTATGTTTACAATAGTACATTAGACACTAATGTAAAGGTGCATGTTCCAAAACCTTTAGAGTTTCACATTACTGTCTATGTGTCTAAGAAAGAACATATTTTAGACAAATTTTCCCAATGACCCATAATTTGGAGCCAGATGGGGTAAACCAACATGTACAGGTGCATTTGGATTAGGTAAAAAGAGGAAAAGTTGTAAAGTCCCCATTTACAAAAATATCTATAGTCCATAAAAATGACTGGGAATACTGAGTAGATGCGGATCATGTCAGTGTTTCCCATTAATTACCTATGCTGTGGCGGGCCAGTAAATACAGTCAGCCAGTTGCTCATTCGGGCCAGTGCTCCAAAAAGTAAAAATAATTTAATTTAAATAATTTTCCAGACATTGCTTAACGAGCGACATTACGTTACTACGTCTGCTCTTCTCGCCTGTCTGTCTCCAACATTAGCGGCAGTCTGTTTGACCACAAATTACTTTCTTCTTTAGTTTTGGGTTGTTGGAAAATAAAAATCTTGACAATGACTACATTTAAATTAAGGTCAAATAAAACTATACACTGAATTTCACTTTAGCATTTAAATAATATATTAGCTGGTAGGGTTGGGTAAAATATTATACTTTTAATAGTGTTTCGATATTTTCTGTAGCAATACTGCATTGATACACAGACACCAAGTATGGATCTACTACTATATACAGTGGGGAGAACAAGTATTTGATACACTGCCGGTTTTGCAGGTTTTCCTACTTACAAAGCATGTAGGGGTCTGTAATTTTATCACAGGTGCACTTCAACTGTGAGAGACGGAATCTAAAACAAAAATCCAGAAAAATCACATTGTAAGATTTAAAAATAATTAATTTGCATTTTATTACATAACAAAAGTATTTGATACATCATCTTTCCGGTGTGCCCCATTCACGTAGTATCACATTTTCACTATCAAGGTTAAACTCTGCAAATAATCTACAATTCACATGTATGCATCAACTGTGGTGTTCCGTTACACTGTAGGCTCAACATTACTAATCATTTTTGATCACTATAATGTGGAAAACATTACACTTCACAACGTTTTGTATCCATATCATGATTGCATTATTGTACAAATTAGCAGTAAAAGCAGTTGCCTATGTAAGTCAATCCTACATTTTCAAAGGGGGTGCTTGCGCAAAAAAATGACCATATGCCCATACTGATTCACCCTTGCATTGTATTCACTTTTGGTATAAAAATTTTATTTCATAATCTTACTTCATAATCTATTAAAAAATATTGTCTTCATCTCAATTTCAAACAATTGATATAAAATAGTATTTGTTTAGGGAATGCAATCATTCTCTACTAGAACACAATTGAAAATGGAAAATGTTTTTTTTGTCATAAGGTTATAATTCATGTTAAAAGTGGTCATATCCAGAATAATTTTCTGGATTGAGTCAGGAATACGTGTCTATCACAGAAAATAAGGTAAGGCCATTGATTTTAAAGTGGAAAAAAATGTACTTATGAAATGGGTCAATTAGACGCGAATACCATACAAGGGTTGAACAACTGGACTGGGGGGCAAATGTAGTCTATACCCAAGTCCCGGATGTGGAAGACCCCCCCCACTGAAATACTAAATATAATGTTAATTAATTATTATGTACTTATGAATTATGTTCTTAACAAAAAAAGTGTGAAATAACTCTTAAATAGGTCTTATATTTTAGATTCCTCAAAGCAGCCACCCTTTGCTTTTTTGATAGCGCTGCAAACCCCTGGTGTTCTCTCAGTGAGCTTAGTCGCCTGAAATGGTTTTTACTTCACAGGTTTGCCTTGTCATCTAAGCCGGAAAAAAACCTGTATATGGTATATTATGTGTAGAGCACAAAATAGTTTACAAGACAACAAAGATCTAGGCTGTTAATTTTGCTTAAAGTGCACCAGATGCGGCGGCCGGATAGCTCAGTCGGTAGAGCGGGCTCCCATATAAACAGGTTTACTCCTCGACGCAGCGGGCCCGGTTTTGACTCCAACCTGCGGCCCCTTGCAGCATGTCATTCCCCCATCTCTGTTGCCTTTCATGTCTTCACCTTTCCAGTCAAAATAAAAGGCTGAAAATGCCCAAGAAAATAATATTAAAACATAAAAGTGCACCGGATGAATGCATTTACCTTTAAAATGTACAAAACACTTATTTTGGTGGAGCGTACCCGCAGACACCCCTTCAGGGTCCAAGGACCACCCACAACAGTTTTTACACTCTCCTGTTGAAAACACTGCATGTCCTGAAAACTGTCTAGTATATCTGCTTTTAAATATCTACAACTGACTAATTAGAAGAGGTATACATACAGTATATGAATATAATTTGCTATACATTATGTTAAGAATATGGTCTTACTGCAGAGATCAATTATGTTACACAAGAGCATGCCTTCAGACTTGGTTGTTCTCTGTCATTAAAAGGCTAGGACTTAGACATTTTTCCAGACTGACACATTTACTTATCATGTCCTAAGTGGGTATGTGGATCTCCATTTTTAGCTCCCTTCTCCCAGGCGAGGCCATTGACTTCCACGGAAGCGAAACCTTCTGCCGACTCGGTTACTGCAGGCCATCTGGCCTCAGTTCAAAGTCTCGCGGATAGAAGGGAGTCTCTTCCAGAGGGCCTGTACTGCACAATGTGAAACAGCCATGTCTTAATATCACTAAACCCCAGCGGGACAACCGCTTCTGCAACTCCAAGCCCACTCAAATTAAGTGTCATAACATTAAATACCTGGACACATACAGTCACTTAGTGTAGGTAGATGAATTAACAACAAATTAGAGGATGTGAGACTTAAATTGCATGTTAGGAAATGTATCAGTGACCCAGTGAAAATTGTTTAATTATTCAATTCAGAGGCCCACTATTTCTTAAATCAATGAACTTTAGGGATTTAATGGTACTGTTTTTTCAAGGCCGATACCAATAGCAATTATCAGAAGTTAATGAAACCGATAACCGATATGCATATACAGTGAAATGGAAATCTTTAAGTCAAAATTAAGATTTTGGAATGTTACAAACTCAGACACAAAACTTTCAACATAATACACAGTAAAAGAGAGTGAGATAGTGTCATGGGCGGGACATTAAGTCAGACTCTGTGGTGAGTGAAAGTGAAGCAGAGGGACAGACTTAGAGATGTAGCGGTCTATCCCTAATTAACTCCACAAAATGAATGGCACATAAACATGACCATTAAGTGTATTGTGCTGTATATTGGTCGGTAAACACAGTGTTACTGATTGTAGGTTTCTCAGAGAGAAGATGGCGGGTAATGCTGATACACATGTATTTCTCATTGTCTGAGGCCGCAAAAGGCTTCTTTCCTCTACTCTCCAACCTCCCACAGGGAAATGAGAAGACCAGTAGACAGAATACAGGGAGGAATTCTGGGAACGGAAATGGTGGAGAGATTCACAGTAGGTGAAAGTCAAAGTTAACACATTGTTACGTCTGGTTAAAAGCAAAAAAATAAATAAATAAAACACATTTACACACATTACATGTTCTTTTCTGTTGATCCACTCATTTATTAATTGACTAATTGTTTCTCTAATTAATATCCTAAATTAAATCAACAAACAGGCTCAAATGAAAATATTAGTGTGTAGACATTTTTTGAACTGAATTGTGCTTAACATTAACTTCCCTGCCTATAATACTATTTTAAATCTCCTAATTATTAACTTGAACAGTTAGGTTTGGTTCACTCACATAGATATAAATCACATACATAACATAAATGGTATAAGAAACAATAACAGTGTGTCAACTTAATTCACACTGTGGTCGTCTTAATTCATTTCTAGTCAATACTGACCAAAAACAGGTAGGTTGAAGCATTAGCTTATTACACAAATCCTTTTTACATTCTATTTTATACTTTGTTTTTAGGTCCCACTTTAACAATGATGTACTGCACAGATGTAAGGAACATGACATTAAATCTTCTACCTTGGGGTTTATAAAATCTCTTGTTTACACGTGACCTTGTGGTTGAACAATGCGTTTGCCATACGGTCATGTTAAAATACATTATATCTCCAGGGAGGGGTGTGAGTCCAATTTCTGAAACAGCCTCCATCCCTCAGTCCTCTTATCGTCATCATCAAAAGAAAACACCTCTTTTACGGTAGTGTATGGAATAGTCATTTTAAGGCTTCCTTTTTTCTGAGGTAAGCTCTTTCTGAGAGGATTGAGGCAATGAGAGATCAAGACGATTTGTAACCGTGAAGTCAGTCATATATCCACGACCCTTTAAATGTATTAAAAGAGCAGAAAACCAAGGGAAGAGTTATGTTGTGCTTCCAAACCAAAAAACACATATAAGAGTCTCCCTACTAAATTGTACCAATCTTTTTCATCTCCTTTCAAAAAGTAATGTGCCTACATTGTGACAAGTGTAGTGCACAAAAATTACACATCATCCACTGTATTGACGCTAACTTGAAAGAGCACGTGGATGGAGCAATTCAAATTTCTGCTGGTTTTACACAATATGGTTGACACTTGACGGTGGTACTGCACATATAAGCATACCAATGCACCAACAATGCCAGAGATCAAGACGACAGCGAGCAGGCAACCATAAATGTACACAATACACAAGCTGACTACCGCTGCAACAATGCTATAAAAACAACTTTCTTTAAAGCTACACTCCATTAGGCACACCTGTGTAACCTAAAGCAATTCAATAAAACAGCTATGCCATAGATTTTATCTCTAAAAAGTAGGGATCAACCACTTAGCCAATGACAGATATGGGCTGCCAATTTTCTTGGGCCAATATTTGGAGCCAATACTGCTTTTGCTTCCTAAATTTACATCATAAAAATGTAAAACCTGGCGCACTGGATTTTTTTTTTCGGAATCTGCTCTGCCATTTCTTGATCTGCAATCATCATACATTCATATCACCCAAAATATTATCATGTGGATGGGTGCACTGCATATGGTTAACTGTGCAAGGGTAAAAGGCTTTAATCAACATCTAGAACACAGCCTTATGGATTGCTTGCTGACATATTACAAGACAGATATAAGCAGGTCATCACTAAACGTCCTTTGTCAACACATTTAAACAATAGAAGAAAACAATAAACCTGAAAAGTAGCCATTGAAATAAAGGGCTTGATTTGTAATTTAACACTGCCGTGGTACTACTGGTGGAGGGGCAGTGCATGGTCAGCCCGTGAACTTCAGCGTCTGCAGTAATACAGAGCTGCCTGTGTACGCCTGTCCGTAATTTATGCCAAGAAAAAACTATCGGCAAACGCAGCAGCCATCTATTGGCCAATGCCGATACACGTAAAAACGCAAATATGGGCCCTATTAAATTGGCCTATCACTACTACTAATCCCTACTGTGCATGTTGTACTGGAATGTGTTATATTGAGAGGTGTCATTTTCATTTCTTCCTTAAATGATACTGCCTTTTAGTGTGCAAGCCTGCATTGTGTAATGACAATAAAGTGGAACCTTGAGATGCATCAAATGTTAAAACTTTGTTGAAGACCTACATTTTCCTATATGTTCCCTTTGAACAGAATAAAAGCTAGCCGTTGTATAGAAGTTAGTGGGAATGACATTTCTCGAATGTCATATCCAGGTATAATATGTGCTTTTGGTTTTTCTTTTTTTCTGGTCTAGATGAATACCTCTATGACCTTCAGCTTGCTTACTGAAAAGAAAATCCTTTAGGGAAATACTATGCCATATAGAAATTAATCTTGCATGGCAAGATAAAAACTTATTTGATAAATTACCATTGCCCTGACATCTCTCCACAAAAGTTTAACCATTATGTTACTTTAATGAACCCTCAAAAACTCATAGCTACAGTTAAGTGTCTGCCCTTTAGCTGCTTACAAATACAGTCTTTTACAGTCTCACTGAGAGGCACCATTAGGGAAAATAAGTCAATACTATCCTTGGAAAATGGTTTGTGGAACAGTCCCTTATACTGCCGAACCAGTCCATGTAAATAATAACCTAAAAGTCTGAACCTATGAACCAATTTCCATGTGTTTAGCTCTGATGGAAGCTTGCAGGAGTAATTTAGGAGGTGTATTTAGCTGTTGTTATTGGAGAAGATAATGTTTTTTAAGCAGCAGCATGTGGAACAATCACATGTGGCGAACATAATGCTGCTTAGATATACAAAGTCTCTTGTGCTTTGTTGCTACATTGCAACAACACCATTAAATCCAATGAGAGGAAATGCATTAAAAAAGTGCTCTTTGGAGAACTTTTTAGTTTCCCACACATGCTCAATTTGCACAAATGGGGCATACACATTTTGAAAAGAGGAAATAGTTGCTCAAACAAACAAAACAAAGAAAAAACACCAAAGAGCAGTAGGAACAATCAACAAGTATGTGCTTTGGTCCTTGGACCGTAACTGTATCGAAGTAGGGAGTGTGGTATCAGTCTCACCATGGCTGATTACATAGCTTAATGGTCTTGGCTTCACCTCATGTTTTACAAGCCCAAATGGTCCCAGTGGTCTGATAAATCATCGGCATATTGAGTCAGACTGCTCCAACGATTTGCCATTCCCAGGTTCCTGACTAGGGGAGCAGACCATATAGCCGGCCAGTGTAAATAACTGTACTTTTACTTGACCTTAACTGGTCACATAACATTTTTTTTTTCTGTTGCACCTTGTAAGACATAGTTGTCAGCTTGAAATCTTGTGTCTCTTTGCTGGAGTCTCAAAACAGCCAAAGAAAAGGCATGATGGTTCCGCTCTGAATCTTTATTAAAGCACAATGCGTTGCCAAGAAAACATCCACCGCTCTACAGGTGGTCTGTGTGGGGGAATGAAGCTGTGAAAAGGTTACTGGTGACAACTCCACACACTGCTCGTTATGCATCTTAATGTTTGAGTGCTCCTTGCATACAAGGAAATGTAAACATTATGTGCTGCAGGTAGTGCAGGTGTTATTATCGTCTTTATTTAAAATCACAAGGGAAATAATTTAAGATTCAAACAAGACAACATTTTGACATATGTAACCTTCCTTTCCAGTGGACTGTAAAAACAAGGAAAATGTTAAATAAAATTCAGTTTCTGCCACCTTAACAAAAGGTAGCCTAACATAGCTAATCATTTCCACAAGAAGGCTAACTGATACTACAGCACTAAAGCACTAACTACCAACGTACAACTTTGTTCTATCGCTTAAAAAAGTGTGATCCGTTGCAAGGCTCCAGACTTGGAGGTGTATTTGTGTATTGGAGACAGATATACAGTGGTGTGAAAAAGTGTTTGCCCCCTTCCTCATTTCCTGTTCCTTTGCATGTTCGTCACACTTAATTGTTTCGGAACATCAAACCAATTTAAACAATAGTCAAGGACAACACAAGTAAACACAAAATGCAATTTGTAAATGAAGGTGTTTATTATTAAAGGTGAAAAAAAATCAAAACCATCATGGCCCTGTGTGAAAAAGTGATTGCCCCCTAAACCTAATAACTGGTTGGGCCACCCTTAGCAGCATCAACTGCAACCAAGCGTTTGCGATAACGTGCAATGAGGATTTTACAGCGTCCTGGAGGAATTTTGGCCCACTCATCTTTGCAGAATTGTCCTAATTTAGTTACATTAGAGGGTTTTCGAGCATGAACGGCCATTTTAAGGTCATACCACAACATCTCAATAGGATTCAGGTCAGGACTTTGGCTAGGCAACTCCAAAGTCTTCATTTTGTTTTTCTTCAGCCATTCGGTGGTGGACTTGCTGGTGCGTTTAGGATCATTGTCCTGCTGCAGAACCCAAGTTCGTTTCAGCTCGAGTACACAAACAGATGGTCAGACATTCTCCTTCAGGATCTTTTGGTAGACAGCAGAATTCATAGTTCCTTTTATCACGGCAAGTCTTCCAGGTCCTGAAGCAGCAAAACAGCCCCAGACCATCACACTACCACCACCATATTTTACTGTTGGTATAATGTTCTTTTTATGAAATGCAGTGTTCCTTCTACGCCAGATATACTTGGACACACACCTTGCAAAGAGTTCCACTTTTGTCTCATCGGTCCACAAAATGTTGTCCCAAAAGTCTCGGGGATCATCAAGATGTGTTGTGGAGAAATTGAGACGAGCTTTGATGTTCTTTTTGCTCAGCAGTGGTTTTCTCCTTGGAACTCTGCCATGCAGGCCATTTTTGCCCAGTCTTTTTCTGATGGTGGAGGCATGAACGCTGACCTTAACTGAGGCAAGTGAGGCCTGCAGTTCTTTGGACGTTGTTGGGGGTCTTTTGTGACCTCTTGGATGACTCGTCGCTGCGCTCTTGGGGTAATTTTGGGCGGCCGGCCACTCCTGGAAAAGTTCACCACTGTTCCATGTCTTCGGCTTTTGTGGATAATGGCTCTCACTGTGGTTCGCTGGATTCCCAAAGCTTTGGAAATGGCTTTATAACCCTTTCCAGACTGATAGATCTCAATTACTTTCTTTCTCAATTGTTCCTCAATTTCTTTGGGTCTCTGCATGATGTGTAGCTTTTAAGGATCTTCTGGTGGACCTTACTGTGTCAAGCAGCTTCTATTTAAGTGATGCCTTGATTGTGAACAGGTGTGGCAATAATCAGGCCTGGGTGTGGCTAGAGAAATTGAACTCAGGTGTGGACAACCACAGTTATAGTATGTTTTAACAAGGGGGGCAATCACTTTTTTTCAAACAGGGCCATGATGGTTAGGATTTTTTTTCACATTTAATAATAAACACCTTCATTTACAAATTGCATTTTGTGTTTACTTGTGTTGTCCTTGACTATTGTTTAAATTGGTTTGATGTTCCGAAACACGTAAGTGTGACAAACATGCAAAGGTACAGGAAATGAGGAAGGAGGCAAACACTTTTTCACACCACTGTAACCTTCTACGTGCGTATGAACAATAAGCAGGCGAACCAGTGTGCTAGTGCCAAAGTCAACAATTTTTAGATATGTCTATATCATCTCTAGAATTACTTTTGTTTTTGTTATATATCGTTGCAGCCCTATGGTATAGTTATACCACTGTTCTTTATTAACCAAAACAAATACTAGATGCATTTTATTATTTAACTTTAATATGAAACTATATTCCCATTTTATAATAACGGACAATTAATTTTAATTTATTTAGAATATACTGTGGGCATGACATTTGTTGTGAGTGATCGGATCACAAGTGGACAGCTCTAGGTACGTGTCTCCAAATCTCCCAACGTCTCCAAATGCATCTTGAGTGACGGATCTCACTTTCCAGCTCTATGTGCAAATAAACACAAAAAATATTTTCTGTTTGCACATAGGCTGGGTGTGTGTGAGTTTATTTGTTATAGTTAATTTGTAATTGTTAGCGATTAATCGCACATTTCTATCTATTCTAAATGTTACGGCTATATATATATATTCAAAAACAACAAAACGGATGAGATAAAGCCGTTTTCCCACATACAGGTAATTCACTTGTTCCTCGCTAAAAGTTTAAATCATTTTAACGTTATTGCGTAACCTTGTATCTATTTTCACCTGTTGCTGAGTAACGTACATTAACTTTCCATGGTCTCTTGAATGTAGCATACCTGTAGCAAGCGCCTTGGTAGTAACTAGCGGTAAAAACAAACGTAGAAGAGGAGCTCCATGCTACAAAGCGGCTAGTTGTTTAAGCAACTACAGACCTCCATCACAGCTCGATCGTATCAGCGGAATTTAGTAGATGTGTTGAGCCGCAAAAGAGTTTCTCAACACCGCCTCTGGCGCCCCGCATGGTGCTCCTTCAGGTCAGCGGTAGCTGGTGGTTCAGTTATCCGAGAATACTGTAGGTGACTCTCAGCCGACAACAGAGCACCATGAGCTATTGGTCATTTCAGCGGAGATTACAGATAAATAATAAAACGACTAGTGTGCGCCGTGCCTGTTTTGTCCCTGGTCTAGCTAGATCCGATTTGATCTTGTAGTTTTTCTCGTTACTAGTTTTTGCGACAGAATTTGAAAAAACTACAAAGTTTGCTAGCCAAAAAAGAATGTTAATGTTTCGATAAATAATTTGACGCCGTTAAAATGGGTTTGAGTTAACACCCTTAATAACATGTTTAACTGACAGCACTAGTTACTATACGTATCTGGTTTGTTACGTTTCATATCTGCTTATAGGAGTTATGTTAAGGAACTGCTGACGAAGACTCAATATTTCCAGATTTTGTTGCTTCCCAATGAAAACATTTAAATAAAAAAATAACCAGGGACTTTTATTGTGAAGAATTTATAGGAAATAAAACAGCCGCTGCTTAAACACACGTCGGCATACTCCGTGGAAATATGTCTGGCAATGCAAGACTAATAAATAACTAAATGAAAAGTTGCAAGGTAAGAGCAGGAATGTTTGTAGTAATATCCTAAAAAATTCTGAATTCAGATTAGTTTTATGAAACTAAAAATAACAATTTTGTATACCGGCGGCTGCCTTTTTCAAGCAACAGCTGGGCACAGAGCTCCAGACAGCTGGGATATTAGAGCAGGCAGCACCGGAACAAAAACACAGATCCATCACCGACAGTATGAAACACACAATTCAATCTCAGTGGTATTTCTATGACATTAGAAATACTTTGAAGAAGTGCATAGTTTCGCTCACAGTTGAGTAGGTGGTCCTTAATGTGGCCCAGGACATATACTTGTACACACTGCTATAAGAATGTGGCCATATGTGGCCCAGACCACCTCCGAATGTGGTCTTAGTGATTGGATCTAAAACGTGTTCTCAATGCATCCTGAGTGCGTTTGTACCCTTACTTAGAGCTGCCCACTTGTGATCCGATCAATCAAAACTGATTACAATACTAGGTCAAAGGGGGGCTTGTGAAACCTTAGACAATGCATGGAATCCATCCTTTTTTTGTGGTAATTTGGTAAAAAAGAATATTCTGATATAGACATTTTTATAAGGGGTCAAATTTGACCCGAGGACAACAGGAGGGTTAAGGGTTTCTGGATTATTATTTTTTTAAATATACATTGTCCGATCGGAATATCGTATTTTTAAATAACAAAATATTTGTATCGGTCTTAAAAAATCCTTTATTGATCGTGCTCTACTTAAAATATGTCTGCATGAGTGTGTAAAAGGTATTATATATATATAAAGAAGTTTTTAAAAAAAGTAAGCAGAACTGATTAGCCATATTGTTATCAAGTTACTGTTACACCAGGACAAGTAATCGATTTCCAACCAAGATGATAATATTTCACAATCTAGCCCATTGCACCCAGCTATGTGTAATGGATGAGAACACAGTGAAACTATAAAAGGCCTTTGTAATGAGCCACAATAGGGCCCTTGGATAGTGGAGGTATTTCCATATACAATATTCTGGATACCATTTGATATGGATTAGCAACCATGCAGAACCTTTAGAGGTCACCAGTCCCTCCACTGCACATTTCAGACAAAGTTGCTGGCAGCAGACTTCAAAGGGTTTTTTGCAAGTCAAGGAAAGGATTTAAAGACAACCATGATTCTGCTTCAAGCTCCAATAGTGTAAACAGAAAGTTCACCAGCAGAAAGCAGTATGATATTTAAGCCTCCATTTCAGATATGTTTTGAAGCTACGTGGACTTCTTCCTATCCATACAAGTGAGTCAACAGAAAGATAAAAGGAATATCTCAGTAACATTGTGTAAAACCCAGACACAAACAAAGCAGAAAACTTTGAAACTATGAATTAAAATGCCAGTGAAAGCGAGCGTGTTTTAAGGAAAAGAAAAACATTAGCGCAATCATTGAGGCTATGAGAAATCACATTGGTGAAGGGAGCAAAGTAACACATTTGCAGAATGGCCAAAGGCAAAGAAAGCGCAAAATGCGCAGTCTAATTCTGAGCTTAAATCTCCGAGAATCAAGACAATTTTAATGTAATTAAGACCTAAACAAATTTTCCCCAATGGGTACGATTAATGGGGAACTTATTACAGCCTATGGCACCCAAGGGAGTAATACATTCATACTAATCTCATGGCTGTCAGCCTAGGGGCTTCATTGCAATTGAAATGCCTTCATATTAAGGGCAAGAGTAGACAGAAGGTAGGGAGTCCAGGGAGTTAAAATTAGAGGTACAATAAATTAGCAGCACTGCTGCTTATGAAGTCAAAACAAACGACAGCCTGGAACTACACAATAACATGCAATAGCTGCATTTTAATTAGGCTTTATATACCATGCAGTTACAGGGGGGAAAACTAGTGTTTGACAAAGACACAAAGAGGTTAAGTATGTTTGTGGAGGGTCATTTTAGCCCCATATTGCTTTACATAAAAGCAACCACAGATGAAGACAGATAACAGTAAACAAGAAAAAAGGAACCCATATTACAGGAAACAGTGCCGCATCTTGTGCACATCTTGCTTGTGTCTGTGTGTGTTTGTGAATGTCGGAATGGGAATACCGGGCAAGACCATAAAAAACCCAAGGACAGACGGAATCACAACATCTACCAAGGCTGGGCAGTTTAGTAGCGTTACATTCCATATAATGATTATGTATCACCACTGTATGACAAATCACCACTTTTGGCATTGTGGTTGCATTAATTGCTTGCACACAACCAGCTCCATTACCCCAGCTGGGCGGAGTTAAAAGCGTGCAAATAAAAAATGCCTCTCAAATCTTTCAGTCTGCAGACAAACTGGAGACAGTGGCATTGACAAAAAAGTTAATGTCAGAAGAGAGCCGGTGATTAATGACTCTTTACCTGAAAGCCTCGAGTGTGTCTATAGCACAGAAACAGTCTTCACATGGAGAACAGAGCGCACAGATCATAATCGGACATTGAGGCTAAATGGTTTGCATGTCTGATGTTGGATTCTGTGGGTAAATCTAGGCAGAGGCACCTCAAACAGGAATCCACAGGATCTTCATCCTCAAATGCAAATCCATTATTGTTCCACAATAACACAATCATCTGGACACTTAAGACAAGTTGAAAGTGTCTTTATTTCTAGTTTATCACAACTCCACATTTAATAGAGATGACTCTGTTAAGTGGATAAAATGGCAGAAAACACTTCAATTTAATAACCCTCGAGTAAAAGGAGGTCGCAAATCAAAAGTGCAATAATTGGGATCAGTTTTCGTTAAGCTAGCATGAAGTCATTAAAACATTCTCTGACTGTGGTGCAGGCAGTGGTTGGCAAAAAAAGAGTTCGAGTATTTTCACTGCTAAAAAAAAAAGTACCTTGTTAGGTAAACTTAAAGAGGAGACAATAACGCTAATGACAAACAGTAATCACTACCAATGCCTGGATGCTTATTTAGCAGAGTTGCCAGTTAATTTAATGGTTTTCTTAATGAAATCACCACATAAAGTTGTCGGACTCTTTGAGTGTTTTTTTAAATTTTATTTTAAATGGTATATGATTATTACTTTAGATGTTAGACAATGAAAACAAGATGTTTAAATGGTTGTAAGCGCTTTATTACGTATCACCTTTGCCACTCATTCATTTGCCAGTCAATCATTACGTTTTTTTAAAATTATTATTATAATTATTATTATTCTTGATTAATCTTTCATCATATTGTAACGCAAGTGGCCTGGGAGAATGCTACACTTGTTTTCAGGCTTTAGATAATCTAGCTGGGATGGAGACTTTGGTCAATCAAAGGTCATTTCAGAGAGAGAGCGAGAGAATGTTCCTATTGGCTGTTCTGTGCCTGCATTGCCCATGCAACAGAGACACTTTGCTTTAAGGGATCACAAGCCAAAGAAGTTGTAAATCACCTACTAGTCAATTGTTCAGAAAAACTACGCTATAACAGAGTGCTGCTTTTCAAAAGTTTTAAAACTAGACTCAAGGAACGGATGCTTCAAAGAACCTCTGTGTTTGAGCAACTGTATACACCACAGCTGTAGTTAATAGTAACTTAAAACAATAATTCAACAGAATAAGTACCATACTGATTACAGAGCTTACAGTGTTGAATTTAACCTGGCCAATTAACCTTGTGGAGATCTCCGTAAATGTTTCCTCCTGCTCAATGAGTATTTGCACAATCCTCCCATACATCCTGTTGTTGTTTGCATTAATGTCAGAAATGCTCCGTTTCCAACACAGAGTAACACTGCCCACATTATTAACAAACAAATTGCTCCTCGGTTCCGTATGAAGGCTGGAGCGTAGATGCATATGGTATAGTTGGCCTCCTAAACGTCAACCTAATGGGCTAAATTGCTTTCATTGAATGACCATCATTATGTCTAGGAAGAGAAAAGAAACTGGATAGATGAGATGATAGTGGAGATGTGCATTTGAATTTGTCAGAGCTACATTACATTACCCATGTATTTGTGCTATTATACAGGTGAAACTCTGGTTGTTTCCTAGGAACTAAAATGACAACATGCATCATACCAATGCTCTTTAATGTGTGACTGTTGCTTCTGGGGTCAACTAGAGGGATTACTGGTACAAGTTGTTTTTTGAATAACAAAAAAACACAGAAAGTGAATGAATTCCAGGATACATCTGTTGGTTACACCACCGCCATTTGACCCGGACAACGTAACAACACAAATACACAGTGGGGGGAAATCGATAGAGCATGGTATCACGATATTTTCCGTGGCAATACTGTAGCATACACAGACTCCAAGTATTGATCCATTATTAAGCATGTGTTGGTCAGTTTGTCTGCTTGACAATCCCATTTTTTCAGCAGTAGAATTGAGGTGAGATGAAAAAACCTTTCCTTTTGGGGACATCATATGAAATTGGGAAATAATTGAAGCTGGAAAAAAGGTAATAAATTGCAATATAAAGATAAAAGCTGCAAATGTAAAGAGTGTCTGTTTGTATTTGATTGCTCAGAAATGTGAAAAAAGAAAAGAAAAGGGAGACTGGATTTTGTTTTCTTAGACGTGACTTTTTGTGGTAGGGGAACCTCCCGGAGCTTGACAAGAGGATCAACACCAAGGCGTCATCTTCCAAAGCAAATAATGATTATGATTCTCCAAAAAGCCACATTATTATTAGAAAGTGTCCAGCAACATATGCTTTCAGTCTAGGGATTCAATACTCAAAGAAACAGCAAAGGTATTTTCAGATCTGTGGAAAACGAGGCAATGGTTTTGAGAAAAATCAAAAGGCATCCTTTGGTGGTTACACCGCAATCTTCAAACAGCTTTGTCTTTGGATGAAGAGACATGCTGGCTTTTCCATCGCTAATGTGTTTTCCACTGTCTTTGTGACAGACCCAGCATCTGTGTCAAATTATGCCCGCAAAAGCAAAGCAGCGGCATTGTGTTTAAGATGGAGGTTTGCTTGCTAGAGCACTTTGCATATTCCCATGAAGCCTGTAGAGTGAACCCTGCAGCCGATGCAAGCCCAATCAGAAAACACCTAATAACAGTCACTGACAGTAATCAGAAGGATATGTTGCAATCACTGCTACCCAGCAAGAGTCTTGTTCACTGGAAACAGCATGAGGTTTAGCTATCGCACAGCAAGAAGCTCACCCTCCACTGTCAAAATCAATGCTTTTTGACTTACTTATTAATAAACATGGCCAATTAAGACACAAACTATTTGCCAACACTTTGTAACAAGTTGCTCTGTAACAGTGGACTATCGGTGTTAATACATTAATAATAATATGTTTATTTATATAGCACCATTCAAGAACAGACATCACCAAGTGTATTATAACAAAAGAGCAACATCTTAACACATTTATAATCACATAATCATTCCACACCATCTTATCAATATTCCTTCATAGATTTGTATGACAACAATGACTATGTTGTGAAGAGTATTAATAAAGTGAAAATACTAATGCCTTAGGAATTGTTTCCCAAGGTTATTGTTGGTCTGAGATTGTGGTTACCTTTTACATGATTTAGATACGTGAAACTTCCCTGTTTCACTGTCATTTAGTTAGTTTTGGTGATGAAGGGATCAAACCATTTCAGGCAGGTGTGGACAATATGAGAAATGGTAGTTCTTCACTATTCTGTCTGACTCCAGGGAATGTTTATCCCCGAGCTGTAACTTTAAACTGGTCACTTAATATTTCCAAGCAGTCTCCCCAAGGCAAAGAGCGGCCATAAACACACACACACACACACACACACACACACACAGGTACTGGCAAAGGTAGCAGCGCTTTAGAAGCCGTCTGCCTTTCCATTCAGGGAGACAGGCTCATCTGTCTCTCACCAGATCATGTTCCAGTGCCAGCAAAGAGGAATAACAAGCAGTTAAGTATTTTCTTCTGCTTGACCCATGACATGTGGCTCCCAGGCTGATATGAAGACAAAAAAGAGAGAAATCTCAAGGCCAGAGCACCAAAACATTGTCCTGTCAGCACACCGGTTCTGTGAGAAGTCCCTGACTTGTCAGCATGGAGTTTGGGAGCTGGTGATGTTGCCTCCTCTTCTTTAAAAAGGAGAAGAAGAATGACTGGCTTTTGTCTGTTTATTGTCTGACCCTGAGCCGTGAACACAGACATTGTTTGGCATCTAGAACATTGTTCAGAGATTTACTATGTGCTCACGGATTTCCAGTTCTTGTGGCATTAAAATGTGTACTGGGTAACAGTGGTGGTTGTACATTATGTATGAATTCTGCCGCACCTTTATAATCAGCAACCATTGCAGAATGTTTGAAGATGTTGCGCTTCTACGCATGAACTTTGCCTTATAAAAATGAGAAAATAAATGTAATTGTTTGTTTGAAATGTTGCCTTATAACTAAAAAGAGGATGTACAGTGTTTACAACAGTCCCTTTTTTCTTCTAGTTTTCTACATCTGCACTCAGTCACAACGTAATGTAATATGAAGCAGAATTTAGAGAAGCTGCATTTACAACATACTGTAGCATTTCTGCGCATGAGATGGTTTTGATTACATAGCGGTCACTTTCACTCAGGATTAAAAAAAACAATTTAACGTAAATGAAGCAAATTAGGTCTGTGTAATGTTTTTACAATGTGTGAAATCTGTTACCAACAGAGATGGTACACCAACAAAGATTGTTATGATTCATTCTCAGAGGATAAGCAATACAGTATGTCTTACTCTTATTAATTTGCTTATTTTGATTCATTTTGAACAGTGGAAACAATTCAATTATCTTTTATACAAGAAACATATGGACAGAAAAAAGTATTTGTAATCTTAAAAGCTTGATTATACAGCTTTCTGGTTTTGTACAACGTATTATTTCAAGCTGTGTGACAGATACTCATATCCATAACAAATAAATCCTTCACCTGGAATTCATGACAAATGCCTTAGTGTCCAGAGTAGTAGAAGAAGAAGAAGAAGCGAAAGAAAGTCAACCGCACTACAGCTCATGATCATTTTTTATAACAGAGGAACAAAAAAGTTCACAATTTGTTGTAACATGATATGTTACCTGTGCTTGAGAGTTTGGGCTCACTAAAAAGTTTAATGAAATGGTTCTGGGAGGGTCAAATGCTCTTACACCCGCCCAGGCTCACCTTTAGACAGCTATTGCTATCATTCAAAGCTAAATTCATGAACTTAGATGCCCTAGCTAATGTTTCTAAATATACTTCTGCTACTGTGTTCTGCAACACAAACACAAAACATAAACATAAAATTCATATTGTTCTTTTTTTGCTGTGGTTGCACTCTTCCATCAAACCTAAAAGTTGTAATCTACATGTATCTAATGTAAACTACAGGTGAATTTTACGTGCAAATAAAACTATCCTCAAAGACCTATACTTTATGGCAGGAATATTTTCCAGTTACAGTGGGTACGGAAAGTATTCAGACCCCTTTAAATTTTTCACTCTTTGTTTCATTGCAGCCATTTTCCAAAA
>NC_048415.1:12991180-13022183 GCF_013103735.1 Etheostoma cragini | reverse complement strand
GGAAAAAGGCTGCAATGAAACAAAGAGTGAAAAATTTAAAGGGGTCTGAATACTTTCCGTACCCACTGTATATGGATAGCAAATCCCCATGGTACCCTCCGTAGTGTAACTGTAACTGGCAGGAGTTGTGTGCAGCCACTGGTGATGTCACAGTATGACAATTCTTAAGGGCAATACACACCACCTGCGTCTCGTACCCTCGTGTCATTAGATTCCTCTGGCGCACACTCGACACGGCATGCAGACAGAAAAATTGTCGCTGCATTATAACCAGGATGTGTGCATCTAGGGAGCTAACATGATAAAATGACTATTATTTTGGAGCATTGATGCTGGGGAAATAGGGTGGCGTGTCTTGACACAGTGACATGCATCAACTTGCAATGACACATGTCTTGACGCTACGAGAAATCAGAAAGTGTAGCTGTTTTGACAGAGTGCATACGCTGCCCAGGTGCATTGCCCTTTAGAGACAGCCAAATGATTACAGAATTCCTTCAGATTGTGAGGCTGCGTAATGAAGCGACAGCCCAAATCAAGTTCGACCAACACTCAGGTTACCCAGAAGAATTGAGAAAGAAATTGAGGCTTGCATCGTCTCTACTTAAAGCCCTTTACTGGCATGTGCAACAGATTCTACAGCTGAGCCAGGCTATTTTGTCTCAGTCCTTGGCAGGGGCTGCTCAACAGGCGGGTAAGGTTTTTTTATTTATTTTTTACTTTGGTGTTCAAAAACCATGCTTGTAAAAACCAACTGTCACTATGTCCACTTGCTTTTTAAAACATTGAAACAAACAATTTATGTTAATTCATAATAAATAATAATTATTGTAGATGTAATCTTAGCCCCCTGCCCGTCAAATGCTTAGCTACATCCCTGCATCAAATGTGCAGAGCGGAGTCTGCTGCGGTGTGGTGGCCCTGCGTCCCGGCAAAGACCGGAGCGACTGAGCTGCCCCCTCAGAGGCTCTGAAGGGGAAGTCGGTTTCCCCAGGTTAAATTTAAACACGTTTAATTTAAAGTTAAATATTTAATAAATGTAGTGTATGCTACAAGGCGAGTCAGCATCAACAACAGTGCAATCTATTGAGTTATCCAAAAGTCACATTGCTCCCTCATGATTTGTAAGAGCATTCTGCCCTTTGATTAGTATTGATTTTAGTAAAGACAAGAACAGTATAATACAAAATATTACAAACTGGTATCTTTGACTTCATAAGGTTTACAGAGGGTCGCCGTTTCAGTGGGGTTACGTTACAACACAATACACAGTGATAGACTGATCATATGTATACGATTACCTAAAGAGTCCTATAAAATCCACTTCCTCTCAACTATCCCTGTAATAAGGCTTCCCAAACAAAACCAGGTGACATCAAACTGTAACGGTCAAACTGGGAAAACAACAAATACAATGGGATTAAGAAGGCTAGTCTAAACATAAATGTTGTGGGCATGTAATAAATCTCTTTGTTAGGCTATGTTTTAGCTACAGGGCCCTACAGTGTAATGTAATACAAGGATGACCAGAGCTTTTCACATCTTGAGGTTTGCAGGCCAGGATAGTATATTGGATGAAGACGAAAAGTGGGGATATTGTCAGCCAAGAAAATCTAAGTAGTGCACAAGAGGAAGAGGAGGAGAGACATGAAGAAGAAGAAGAAGAAGAAGAAGAAGAAGGCAGTAAACTGGGGAGAACAGGTGGTTTAGAGAAGGAGAAGACCACAGAAGGAGATGCAGAAACAAGTGAAAAAGAAGAGGGAAAGGAAGAATTGACTGTGATGGAGGAAGAGGAGGCTGCAGAGTGATCAGGAGGAGGCCGCTGAAAATGACAGGGAGAAAGAGGCCTAGCAAACTTTGTCGTTTTTTTTCACATGCTGTTGCAACATCTAGTAACGTTACAAAAACTACAACACCACACTGCATGTAGTTTGACCAGAAACAAAACAAAAGGCACACCCACACACTTGTTTGGGCTTGAGAGCCGGCCAAAGAGTAGTAACGTTACGTTTTGAATGGATGGCGAGTGCCAGACAAAATGGCTGCCAATGAGATTCTGGAAGATTCTTTTTAAAAGTTGCCAAATGGTTCCATTGATAAGACCAAAGTGATCTGTGTGTTTTGTCGTTGTAAACTGAGCTATCATTGCGGCACGTCCCGTCTGAAATACCAGTCAATGGCCAAGCACACAGCTGATGCAAATTCTCCGCCCCCTCGTCCGGGTATTTTTTCCAGCAGTTTATTGATTGACAGTTATGTTGCGAGAGAGATTATTTGCTCAAAGTGTGAATGTAACGTGTGACATTGAACATTACAGTTGGCTATATGCCAATGGTGTTTTCAATAAAAAAAAAAAAATTTGCACGAAGCAAGCCCATCCACTTTTCCATGTTAAGAGCATTAAAATGACAAAAAAAATTATGGGACAAAAAAGAATTCAAGAGACATTTAGAATAGATAAAAATCTGTGATTAACTGCGAGTTAACTATAACATTTATGAGATATCGCGATTAAATATTTTAAATAGTTTGACAGCACTACTTTACACACATACTTAGATTTGACCAATTGTTTGATTATAACTACTGATAAAATAAGAAACATTCTCTTCTATTTTCAGTTTGTAAATTTGTCTGTATCAGTAAATATGATTAGGGCATTTAATTAAATTTCAGCTAAATTCCATTTTATTGATAGTATCAAATTGTAGCAAGAGTTCACGCTTCTCAAGACACTTTACAGATAGAGTAGGTCTAGACCACATTCTATACTTTACAAGACCCAACAATTTCCCCAAGAGCAAGCATTTGGGGCAACAGTGGAGAGAAAAAAAAAAACTCAGACAGACCCAGGCTCTTGGTGGGCTGCCATCTGCCGCTGTAGGTTGGGACACAGATACAGAGAGAATTACGATTCATAATAATTATAGCATTTGATGACCGGTGGCAATTATACTAACAATAACATAGATAATATAAGATAATGGAACTATGACTAGCAATAACAGTTGTAGCAGTTCAGGGCGTAGCTGGGTGTTGGGAAGCATAGTAGGGCGTAGCAGTGTGTTTACATATGGGGGTTTCCATGCACCGTCTTCCCCTGCCACCATCTCTCACTCCCCCTTTGCCACCTCATGTAAAATTTTCAAGATCCACTACTGGTCCTTGGTATAATTTACCCATTTCAGTGGTTGTTATTATCACCTTGTGTTGAACAATAATTTAAGTCAAAGGGATGACACCATTTCAAATGCTGGACATTTTATCATTAATCTCCAGGGAGATAGTGAGAGAGGCAAATGAAACTGAAGTGAGAGGAGGAGATGTGGAAATAAGACACCGGCTCTTTTTCCCCCCCATTTCATTCCGGTCCATTTCACAAACATCCACATTTTAAATGTGGTGTGAAGGTAAGAGCTCAGAGCATTAGGAATGTACTGTAGACAAAAGAGATCGTAAAAAGATGGGGCAGAGGCTGGGGAGAAGCCATTGTCAGCAACAGTGGAATTTATACTGAAAGCAGTTCCATTGCTCTGTGCACACAAGAGGTGAGGTAAGGGTGACGATATGTGTATGTGATTGTTAGTACATTGGGGCATGTTTGTGACGGTGAGGTTGTTTCGTACATTGGCGTAATGTGGTACAATTCAGTCCGGCACTCGGAGAACACGCCATTGCCTGCTGTCATTCTCCTTTGCACTGGGAAGTTTTGATGCATTTTTAATCCAGAGGTTACCATGGAAATGGAGGTTTTTTTGGCGCAGGTTGGGGACACAAGGTGAAAGTAGCTGAAACCTGTTTATTGGTTTCATCAACTGCCAAGGGCCAGAAGACATTGAATCTGAAGGCGTGAGCCTCAACAAACACACTTCTCGGACCTTCCAACTAAATAATTTATGTATAAAACCCAACTATTCCATGCTTGTATTGAAATCATATTTAATTGTGTGATGCTTTAATGGGAAATAAATTTGCTGCTAATGTTAATTTAGATTTTTTCTTCTTCTGACCAATGTTGCCGTCCCCCAATCTCAACCAACAAGCAGGCAACAGAGACCCAGTTTCCCCAACCAGGACACTTGGACATACTTTCTGCACGCAATGCCTCATCTACAGTATATAGTGTCATGCCAAGTAGCTCTCCGCTGTGAGCACCGTCCTGTGGAGCTGGGCAATATATCAATATCATACTGATATTGAGACTAGATATCATCTTAGATTTTGGATATCATAATATGGCAATAGTGGGGTCTTTTCCTGATTTAATGGCTGCATTACAGTAAAGTGATGTCAATTTCTGAACTTACCAGACTGTTGCCTTTGCCCAGTTAGTCATTATATCCACATTACTGATGATTATTTATTAAAAAGCTCATTGTGTAAATATTTTGTGAAAGCACAACAGCAACAGTCAATACCACAATATTGAGAGGTATTTGCTCAAAAAATCGTGATATTGGATTTTCTCCATGTCGCCCAGCCCTACCGTTCAGCAGAGTGCTACAAATTAAGCAGAGAAAGAGCTTAAAGGGCAAAGTTTTGTACCGGCGAGTTAACTAGCAGTTACGGACTAGATTGCACAGCATATTTTGCTTTAACAATGTAAAAGACATTAAATTACTTTTTTATTCTTGTTTTATTTATATTACCAATTAATATTATTAATATGGTTAACTTTAAACTGGTAATTATTGACATCCCTAGTGAAAAGATGATTACTTTTGGTCAGTTATGTTATCTTCTACTAAGACCACATCAGAATGGAAACTACAGAAATTTAAATAGAAATCTTGACTTAAAAAATTGACAAAATAAGGTTTGTTGTAAACATTTTGCCTTTAACTGTATACATGTT
This sequence comes from Etheostoma cragini, assembly GCF_013103735.1. Taxonomy (NCBI): domain Eukaryota; kingdom Metazoa; phylum Chordata; class Actinopteri; order Perciformes; family Percidae; genus Etheostoma; species Etheostoma cragini. The sequence continues at coordinate 13,017,328 of NC_048415.1, read as the reverse complement.
GTTATTTGTTTTATTGATTCATCAAGTTCACACCCTTGAGCACTGTGGCCAATGAATCATCTCAATATATTTTGACCAGTGAGATAAATGACCAGGTTCAAAGGTCATTGATTGTAAGGCAGAGGTGTGGGATAAAACTGCGAGGCTAGTGGAACATAACTAACACTCAGCGCCTGAAGGACAAGACAAAGAAGCACAAAGTGATCTTGGCTTAAATAGTGCACGGTTATGAAGACGTGTCTCCAAGAGAAGTGTGTGCTGTCTGTGGAAAAAAAGAAAAAACCTTCCTTTGGGTTGTCCAACAACCTAAGCTACGACACTGTTTCTGACGAGGAGGTGGACCAGAGTGTCACTGCTAAATTTACATTCTTCCCATTTCAGGTTTTATTTTCGAATCTGCTCAGAATTTATTGTCACTGATGTCAGTTGAGTGTTTGTTTTGGTGACGCGCCAACAGCATCTGAAAGTGTGTCTGAGAAAAATGGGAAAAGCATCACCAAGGAGGACAAAGCACAACTCCACTAAGCCTCAAGGGTCCCTCAGGCCATATTTTAAGGAGGCTAGAGGGTGAATATAGCTGTGTATACTCCGCTTGTATCTTCTATGTCTCCCACTGGTTGGAAATGCCTGACTAGATGCTAATAAGCTTGCTCTGTCATGCTTAGACTGTCAGACCTGGTGCAACTGCATGTTAAGATAAAGAGCCTACATTTGGTAATGCCAAATCCCAAAGGTCCTAGATGCCACTTGAGTTTTAGCATATGAATGAGCATAAGTAATGCAAATATATTTTCAGAAAACTTTTGCCTGTCCTTTTTTATCGGAAAAACTTCTACCTCAACATAAATCCATCTACGTTCCAAGCTGCTGTTTCTGCCTGGAGATAGCTTTTGTTCATGGCTGGCTGGCCTTACATTTTGTGGTTTGTGATTGGCAGTGTCCAGTGGGCCAGTTCCTTGAAGACTCCCCCTGTACTGTCTAGAGGTCCTCTGCTATTGATTTCCTGCTTGCGCTCGCTGCTTGACCTGCCAATCAATGGTCAGAACAGTGGAATGTCATTGGGAGCAAGTTGACGACGTGTGATGCTTGGCAGACATGTAACTGATGGCACTGAACGAGCAAAACATATTAGGGAGAGAGCGAGGGGAAAAGGCAGCCAGCAGACAAAGGGCGCATACACTGAACCTGGTCTTTGTAAGTGACAAAAAAAAGTAAAGTTAATCTTAAATTAAAAAGCAATGACGTGCTTATACACGGGTAGTCTCTGAAATACAATCACTTTAGAGCGAATCCCCTCACGCCAGGCAATGATTCAGTCGTGGGCTTTTTAACTTCTTCTGTTCAGTGCAAGCAAGTGTGACTTACTGTACTCATTCGATCCAAGTAACAAGTGATTAGCTGTGAAGAATAAATCTTCAGCAAAATTCATTTAAACTGTGAACAGTGGAGTGAAAACTATTCATCATACCCCAAGAGTTTTGCTGTGTGATTTTGGAGATGGACTCAAGGGGAGGCCCAGAATAAATAAATAAATAACATTTTCTTCAAAGAACCACAGTGTGTGGGACTACACTTTCTAATTCAGTGATTTCGTGGCAGTGCCAATCAGTGTGCTCCATGTGTGACAGCGGACTTCATGAGACAAGTGGCAAGTAAATTCTGGTGGCAATGATTAAAACACTTCAACATTGGCAAAGCTGCAACCAGAGCTGGATTTTATACTCAAAGTTAAGAGGAACATGAACCTCTGACTTTATTGTAGGAGATATGCGACTTTAGTGTTATATTAGATCAATGTTGCCTCCAAAGTTGGACCCAGTACAGACCAAAAATTATTTAACTTTCAGCACCTGGGAGCGCGTAATCACAAGCTCATCTGTCCTCTCTGGGCTCTCTGCATATTGACAGAGAGTGGAGCTCCCACACACACATGCACGCAAACAGAGGCGCGGTCAGAGTAGACTCGAGCAAAGCACGTCAGTTCTAGAGTTTTTTCGACATCACAGTGAGTCACGGCAATGCCGATAAAGTTGTCATTTGAAACTCTTCTTTGTCGTTTACTATCCTTTGCATTTAAGTTAGTTCAATAGTAGTCTGTACACAATGTCATTTATTTATTTATTTATTTATTTATTATCTATAACGTGTTCATGTTGTAGAAAAAAGGTTTCTCTAATTTTTTATCCCAGTTGGGACTGATACCAGTCCTGAGTATCTTAGTGGCGCACTCCTATCCAAAAGCATAACCAGCGGTACTCTGAGTGAGCAGAGTTACCAAAAACTTTAAATTTTGATAACTGTTTTGATTCCCAATTAAGGTGGAAAATAGAAGTTTTGCGTTTAATTTATTTGTTGATGTTGCAATGGATTTGAAAACATACGGTATCGAAAATAAACAATATTTAGGAACCGGTGTCAAAACCGAGGTATTGAAATTGGCAGCGGATTGAAAGATTTTGAATGGATGGATGTCAGAGTTTCAATCTGACCAACACAAGGGGTGTGGAAAAAATTCAATTTACTTTCATGAATCGATTCAAGCTCTACCGATTAAAAATTGATTCATAGAATTCCAAAAATCCATTTTTGGTTTGTAAAGGCGTGTATTCTATCACATGGGAAAAGAAATGCATGTACATGCTTTTAATTGTTTTTTTAAATGAGAATGTTTTTGTTTGAAAATGGATATTGAATCACGACGCTTTCTGAATCGTGCACCCCTCAACACAGGGGACCCATATGGATGCACAGTTTGTAAGAATAAAACTAATAACGTGACAATACAAAAAAAGACAAGATTAAGAAACAAATCTAAATCTCAGATATCCACATTAAGTTGCTACTTTACTCCTTTAGAATGAAACATACACATGATACCAAGATTATTCCAGTGAGCATACATAATTCTCTAATATTAATTACTATTGTGAGGAATTTTGTAAGAGCTTTTGTTCCTTTTGCCCTGAAGTAGATGACTCACTGAACAAATTCAATGTTTTAAATAAATCCATTGCCACTTGGTTTGAAATTACAATACATTAAAGATCTTAGACATATTTACTGAGACATTTTAAATGCCTTTATAAAGTTTTAATTGTATTGCTAAGGAAAATTGGGTGTGTTATCCCTACAGGAGAGCTCATGTTTCTATTGCTGCCGTGTTTTTGAACAATTCAGTATCATTTGAATTGTAAATGTCGCCAATTACCTTCTGACATAGTTAACAGAGTTAAGCGAGAAAATATAATCAATTTTTCATCAGCTTGTTGTTGTAATGGTTGCTTCTCCCCATTAATGTGGCCTGCTGTAATCCTTATGGACCAGTCTGCATGAAATATATATCTCCATAAATACTTTATAGTCTATACATATAAACATCAGTAGTCTACTTTGCTTCCCACACTTTTAAAAACATCACCGTTTGAGTCAAAAAAGAATTTGTAATCTTCGCTAAATAAAAACAATATTTTGTAATTGCATTAACAATAACTTCAAGATATTGAGCTGTGTTCATTTTCTCACTATGGGGGTTATCCTTTTTCAGTCAAATAAGCACAAAAAATGTGTGACGCTCCATTCTCAATAAGCAATTTTAAACTTTTTTTTTTTTTTCAATAACTTTGCAAGGATGGCCGAGGCAGACGTTCAGCTGATACAATGCTATTTTGTTGTCAAGGTTACTGGCGTCAGCAAAATCAAAACGTGCCGGTGGTAGACCTAGCATCAACTTGTCTGCAAAGGAAACACTTTACCAACAGCTTCTCTGACAGTTATGAGAAACCGCCATTAGTGCATTATGCATAATTGTACATGCACTACTATCAAGTGTCAGTGAAAGACTACGGCAGAGTGCTCTCTGTCGACTGCGGCACATTTGTTATTGTGAACCATCAGCATTTCTCTATGTAAATGGAGTTGTTACAAAGGGCCATTTTCCAATCTGCTGCCATGAAATCACTCTACCTACCACTGGTAATGACCAACCTTGGAAGTGGATTTCCACTCAATTTATTTTCTTGAAAGACAACAGTAGGTGAAATACAAATATGTCCTAGACAAGAAGTTTTTACATGAAGATTCATATTTTTTTCTTTTTGTAGTCTTCTTTAATATGCAGACTATATGCACACCGTCTTTCTTGGCAATGAGAGATTGTCTAAAATATAAATGTAAATAAATTTTTAGCAATGCTCATTACTTTAGGAAATATGCATATAAAGTTGTTTCTTTTTTTCTGGAGTTGCATTTCATTTTCAGTCAGCAGACTATTTAACAAATTCTCTGAATGTCTCTTATATATGTTTTTATTATTATAACTGCATAGTGTATTATTTGCCTGTGACAAGGGTACACCCACGCACATGTCCAAGCCTAACACACCTACGCTTAGCCTTTATCCCATTCGTACATAGATGGACACACATGGAGACACATGATAGGTCGGACGGGCACACACACACACACACACACACACACACACACACACACACACACACACACACACACACACACACACACACACACACACACACACACACACACACACACACACACACACACACACACACGTAAAAGTGCATGAATTACTCATCTTCAGGGTATCAAGGTCATCCTGAGGAGGAAAATATGATCTCAGGAATGGACTCCCTCCCCACATCTCACAGTCTTTTTGATCAGGTTCTTTCTGGTTTCTTTGATCAACTGCTCATCATCAGTGATTGGCAAGACAGTCCAGTGTGTGATTAGACAGGGATAGAGATACATAGCAGAACACGGAGCTGGTCGGCTGCGGGGCACCCTTCCCATCAAGACGTGCTTCACTGTAATTAGACATTAGCACCCAGCAGGAAGCCTGCTAACATGAGCTGAACCCCGATTAGAATGATTATCAGAGATAATTCACTTTAATAAGTACATAACAGACCACTGGACTCACACAAGTAGAGCTAAAACTAGATGCTTTTGTAATTACTGTTTAATGGTTCCATGCAGGGCAGCTGATTTTTGATGCAGGATTTCAAAAGCCTGAAACAAACTTGCATTTCATCACAATGATTAGAACCCTTCATTAAAATATTTTACAAGCCGGCACTAAATATAATCAGAATTATATATTTAAAGAATGTGTCAATTTTTTTGACCAAGATTTTAGTTGTACATTTCAATGTATTTTAATTGTTTAAATACTAAGAATAAAATTATTAATAATACAACATCAGAAATTAACCAAAATACTTCCAAGTGTAACAAGTCAAACACATCACTGCAGCCAAAATTGAGATAGTTAAATTCACTTGCCTGAAAAATATTGCAAGTGCAATATATTACACAACTGCTATTTTGAGGACATTTTTAATAAAGCTACATAAAAGGGCAGATTGAAATCCATATCAGGAGAGATACAGACTACAAATGTTATATTCTGGTGAAGGTGCATTCAGCTTGACATTGTAAAAATGCTCACGATAATATTGCAGGGTGTCTTTGTTGGAATGAAAAGAAACCTGTCTCCCCAAATGGCCACCTCGGAGATAGTGCTCTTTAATATCAGAGACAGCTAAGCGTAGCTTGAAGCTACAGACATTGACAAGCCAGGCCTGTGGGGACCAGAGGAGATAAGCGTGGCACACAGACAAATACAACACTTGACTTTTCCTGCTCGTCAGCTACAGTTGCACCGGGATTACAAAGTCAATGGGGGTTGTTCTATTTTAATACAATATCTATTTAGGAATAAGAAAAGGAAAAACATTCCACTCCCACTAGAGTGGGATCAATCATCAACTAATTTTACTGGACTGCTCATGTGAGACGCAGTTGGGAGTCCAGGCTCCCCAGACGGACCTTAGTGTGCTGGGCTGCTGCTCTGAAATACTGCATTAGGGTTTGCAGGCATGATTAAACTGTTTGTGTCTTAACACACACACACACACACACACACACACACACACACACACACAGAGTTGTGAGACACAGTGGCTATCTCACAAATAATGTAAAAACAGTTTCCAAAATAACCTTGAATTACTTAAAAGACTGCATTTGCCATTTTCAAAATGTTACGTTACAAAGGCTAAAATTGAAGTTCAATACAAAAAGGATATAGCAGAAAAATTCTTCATCTGTGAGTTGTTCGATTTTTTATGTCTCCTCACAGTCCATCTTCCTCACCAGCAGCATCTGCTAGAGGGACACCTCACAGTGGTTTCTCCCCAGGGGGGCTGACAATACCTGCTGTCAACTTTCTTATTGTTCCTTGCTCCTACGTGTTGGGTCACGATGTCACTATAGCTGTGCTCATTTAATTGTCAAGCTAATATTAAGCTACTTTTGCAATTATGGCAAAACAAGAAAAGTGAATTAGGTGTATTTCCATCAACTGGTTTGGAGTGGAGACAAAGATAAAGCGTAGTTTCGTCAGACGTTGGCACTGTAGGTTACGCATAGCTGTAATCTGCCCAAGGAGAGGTTGCTAACTGGAAACAAATGAAGTTGCTATGTCTAAAATGAAGAGAGGTCTTTGGAACTTTGTCCAGATGAGCAAGTTATTTATTATTTGTGGGAATTATTGTCAGTTAAATGTTTGCTACCTCAGAACTTATTCTGCAAAAGCTTTTCCATGTCTCATTTAGCGCATCAACTCTTTTTCGACAAAAGGCAAGTTTTAAAACTGTGTGTGTGTGTGTGTGTGTGTGTGTGTGTTCATTGGGGGCCAATGATAAAATGTGAACTAAACTTGTCCATGCGACATCTAACTCCACAAGGTGTTTGAGTAGCTTGTCTTGCTCCATGTTACAGGAAAAATTAAATCCATCCACTCAATTATGCCAGCTACAATGAGCGCCTTGACACTTTGTGGGACCCACAGCGTCTCAGACGCTGACATGTATTCCTTGCTACCTCATGTACACACATTTAAATACACACACAGCGACAGACACACGAAAGCATGAAATTTGCAACTCAGGCGCATTGGTTGAAGCAGAATCACAAGGCCCAGTGTTTTTCCCAGTCATTGTCATGTTTTGTGTGGTGCTAATGATTCAGTGGTGTAGCTCTGTACTCCCCATTGATGAAAACAGTTGCAAAGCTACAAATAAACCTTACACATCCAGTAGGCCAATTATAAAAACGTCTAAATTATTTTGTAATTTATTGCAAGTTATTAAGATTTTCTTTTCAAAGCTTTCTATTAATCTCATTTCACAGAATTGTGTGTTGGTAATTTTGATCTATATTCCCAATGGTAAATATTGCTTCATTTTGAAAGTAGCAACTGTTCATCTTTGGTAAAAGGTCATCTTTGGTAGTAAGTAAGAACCGGAGAACACACTGCTTGAAAACGATGAGCAACGATATATTACTTTCCCTTTTGACTGATTTTGGTGGATTAACTCGACTTTAAAACAGTCTCTGAGCTGGCTGCAAACATATTCAGCCTAACAGTCTTAGAAAATGTCCGTTACCAGCTAGACCTGTCAAACTCTGGTACAAGTCAATAGATGTACTGGAATTTCTGTCAAGGTGAAAGGAAAAGGTGAGATGAAACATTACACATTCTTGAATTTTTTTAAACTAGCGTATTCTCATATGAAATGGGTCATCATAAGGTTGCTATTCTATTCTAGACTCTTTATGAAATCGATGGCATTGATTCCCATTTTTAAACCCCCAGTGGTAATGGACATTACAAAATACAAATAATGGCATCAAAAATGTTGTCACGGTGTAAAGAAAAACATCTTAAATCAAATTGAACATACCGGACATACCAAATTGTTTTTGTAGAGACATTTTTCTTAGAAACATCTTTTTGAGTCAAGAATGTAGACATCACAGGGCTCCAGAAAGCATTTGGCGACCATTTTTTGAGACAGTGCAAGTACTTTTTTACTAGAGGTTGGAATCTCTTGGTACCTAACAATTCTGATTCTAAATTGAGAATGTATCGAACTAACTCTAAACATATTATCAATGCATCTTTTTTTATCTACATTTTAATCAGTGATTTTTAGAAATGTACATTTTGAAATATACAGTATTTGTCACACACACGTTTTAATACAATGTTTTTTCTACTGGGATTTCTATTTTGCTCTATTTCTTCTATTTGATCCATGCCTTGTGAAACATGCTTGTGAAAGTCACCTTCTCTCAGTAATCTTCCATGTCAGAGGAATGTTTAAAGGTGGAGAATTGGCTTCTTAGAACATGAAACATGAGGTGGTCAGATGTAATGTGATAAAGTAGATGAACAGCCTATGTGTTTTGCCTAAAAGGGCGGCTGTGGCTCAGTGGTAGAGCGGTTGCCTACCAATCGGAAGGTTGGTGGTTCGATCCCCGCCCCTGCAGTCATTGTCGAAGTGTTCTTGGGCAAGACACTGAACCCCTAGTTGCCCCCGGTGCTGCGCATCGGAGTGTGAATGTGTGTGAATGTTTATCTGATGAGCAGGTGGCACCTTGTACGGCAGCCCTGGCCACAGTGTATGAATGTGTGTGAATGGTGAATGTTTCCTGTAGATGTAAAAGCGCTTTGAGCAGTTGTTAAGACTGGAAAAGCGCTATATAAATACAGCACATTTACATTTAATTATTTAATGTATGTCTTACTAGATCATGTGTATATACAAAATTAAATATATTTTTCCTTTTGGCCATTTTTTCAATTTTTGGCGATTTGTTTTTTTCTGTACTCTCGCCTAAACTAAGTTGTGGTTCATTGTCCCATCCTCTTTCAGTCACTCTATTTTCTGATTTGTATGTGCATGTCTGGAGACAGTAACCTTTAAATACAAATACAAACACTTAAAAAACGCTTTTGTTTTTTTAATAATCGATTAACTTATCAGAATCGAGCATTGAATCGTTCTAGAGGGAAAAATAGAGGGCTGATGCTGTTTTGCCATCATTGTTTATTCAATTTAATTAAAACAGACTCATCAAAACAAAATGCAAAGACAGGGCTTCCTTCCCTGTCTGAAAATATACAGCTGAAATTTGGGCTGCACAATTAATCAAATTTTAATCACAATCACAATTTTGGATTCCCACAATCGAATTTGCCTGATCGAGCGATATTTTAAATGAGTCACTCTGTTCACAGAACGCTCCGGGACTTTTTGCAATGCCAATCTACCGCTCCGTAAACCACTGTCTGATCATGTGCCAGTCAGAGTTGTTCACTGCACCACACAGCTCAGTTTCTAGATGTAGACAGTCACAGAGGACATAGTAACGTGAAGAAAATTCAACAGATAGCAGTCGGTTATATGTCATCCACAAGGTTTACCAGTAAAGGCAACATTTGTCCTGTCTGTGTTGTTTTTCAGACAACGGCAGTGAGCGGTGCTAGTTAGTGTGTTAGCTCACAGGGCTCTAGGGTTGCAACCAATAGTTTTCCTGTATTGCACCGGTGCACCTAATGTCCTCGCATCCGCTGCCTCTCCACAAATTAAGCAATGTTTTATATCGATATGGTTTAATCTGCGTTACATGACTCATTTCTTCCGTAAAGCCTCGCCTGTGTTTGGATCTCTCCTCTTACTCTCCGCGCAGCCCCGCCCCCATCACTCACACACGGCTCCCCTGCAACACGGAGACACAGCGGCAACGGTCCACATTTCTAACATTTGTCCACAGTTTTAGTTGTTATTAACACAGCTGTATATTGTTAAGCATGAGAGGCAAACCTGTATTCATACCAGTGTTTCTGTGGTAACTCTGCTATCACGGTGGCCACGGCGAAAAACACAGAAGAAGTCGTTGACTGCAACTAACTTCAGTTTATTGAGTAACAGCGTGTGAGACGGAGCCTGCTGGACCTGGGCGGGAGATGACCCATGGCCAGAATATCATAGTTCTAGACATACGATTCAGACATTTCATACACACCACGTGTGTTCATCCGCTGATTTGACCCTTGCTGGACCCATTCGTAATGAGTCAGCCGTCACTCTATGAGTAGCATACGTCCATCACATACCCCCTCTCTAACTAGCTCTACTAAACATTTATTGTAGAAAAAAAGTGAAGGCGCTTCCTCAGAGATACTTTTTTTTTTTTTTAAATATATCCTAGGCCATTTAATTTAGATGTTTGTGTGATATGTGTGTGGTATGTGTTGCAGCAGTATGTACAACCTAAAACTTCAACATAAGCGGAATGTAGCACAATATGGATGTGAAAGCAGTTATAAATAGCATATGTGACAATAAAATTTGTTTTGGTTAACATCAACAATCGTGATAGCTAATCGTGATCTCAATATTGATCAAAATAATCGTGATTATAATTTTGGCCATACCTGTGCGGCCCTTGCTGCAACACATAAAATAAACAGCCTATATTAAATAAAACAGGCCAATCTCTGAGAATGCACCTTCAGTTACTTTTGACTATTTACTGGCCCGTTGTAACAGGGTTACGTGGAGTGTGTGATAAAGGCTTTACGTTACGGAAGAAATGGATTATGCAACACCAAGCTAAATTGATATAAACAAATTGACTTATCCCATATCTTGTTTGGAATGGAATAAAACAGACATAATTCCATAAAGCTGCACAAAGCTTACAATTCCTACTCCTGATCTTATACAGCTATACAGTATGAGCTTATATCTATTGATCAAGCCGGATGACACTAATCAGTTAGCTAAACTTTAAATGTGCCTTCAGGATGTTAAAATCTGGATGATCTGTAATTTTCTAACGTTTAACTCAGATAAAACTGAAGTTATTGATCTGGGGCCCGAGCACCTCCGTGACGCATAATCCAAAGAGATGGTTACTCTGGATGGCACGACCCTGGCCTCCAGCACCACTGTGAGGAATCTTGGAGTTATCTTTGTCCAGGAAAGGTCGTTTAATTTTCACATAAAGCAAATTTCAAGGATTGCCTTTTTTTCAACGACGTAAAATTGCAAAAATCTGGAATATGTCTAAAAATTATGCAGAAAAACTAGTCCATGCATTTGTTACTTCTAGGCTGGATAACTGCAATTCTCTATTATCCGGCTGCTCAAAAGAGTCCTTATAGACTCTTCAGCTGATCCAGAATGCTGCAGCACGTGTTCTGACAGGAACCAGGAAAAGAGATCATATCTCTCCTGTTTTGGCTTCTCTGTATTGGCTACCTGTAAAGAATTTAAAATCCTTCTTCTCACCTACAAAGCTCTTCAAGGTCAGGCACCATCTTATCTTTAAGAGCTCATGGTACCTTACTACCCCACCTGGGCTCCCAGACCTCAGGGTTACTTGTGGTTCCTAGAGTCTCTAAAAGTAGAATGGGAGCCAGAGCGTTCAGCTATCAGGATCCTCTCCTGTGGACCCAGGTTCCAGTTTGGGTTCAGGAGGCAGACACAGTCTCCACATTTAAGAGTAGGCTTGAGACTCCTCTTTTATAAAGGCTGGCTCAGGAGAGTCCTGAACCATCCTTTAGTTACGCTGCTATAGGCCTTGACTGCTGAGGGACTTCCCATGATGCAGTGAGCACCTCATTCTTCCTCCTTCTCTCCATCTGTATGCAACCTCATTCCATTAATGCATGTTCCTAACTCGACTTCTTCCCTTTCCCGAAGTCTTGTGCTCTCTCGCCCCTGGAATCTTGTGCTCTCTCGCCCCTCCCCTCTCCTCCTATCACTTCCTGCAGGTGTTTCTAGCTCTGGATCTGTGGTTGCAGTCACCTGCTGCCTCCATGTTTCTGCTCGACACCGTCTGCTACAATTCTCAATGTATATCTCTGTCTGTCTGCCTCTCTCTCTCTCTCTCTCTCTCTGTTTCTTTTTCTCAACCCCAACCGGTTGAAGCAGATGACCGCCCACCCTGAGCCACGGTTCTGCTCGAGGTTTCTGCCTCTTAAAGGAAGTTTTTCCTTGCCTCTGTCGCCTAGTGCTTGCTCTTGGTGGGAACTGTTGGGTTTCTGTAAATAACATCACAGAGTACGGTCTAGACCTGCTCTTCATGGAAAGCGCAATGAAATAACTGTTGTTGTGATTTAGCGCTATATAAATAAAATGTAGTTCAATTAAATTAGCTATACATTATTTTTCTATTTTTTTTTAATGTTTTGTAGGTATCCAGTTCTGTGTCTCATTACAATTCCTGCTACAAAGTCTGCGTTTCTCCATGGGGATCAATAATGTTTATGATCATGGGCTTACTGTTAACAGACCATTATACTGTTGCCATAGATCCTGCCAGTTATGTTCAACATGTATTCTGTGCAACAAGCAAGTGAAATTAGAGAAGATTCTGAATTAATTAAAGGCGTTCTGTGAATAATCTATAACTAAAGGAATGTGTCACATTTCTCTTTTTTAGATGGAAAATGTCTTCCTTTTTAAAATAATTCTCTAACCACCCACAAATATCCAACATAGCATTGTTGTCTTTTAGTGAAAGTCTCAAGTCATGTCACAGGTCCAGGAGGGCAGGTCCAAGTCATGTCTAACACAATGTCTACACAGCAAAAGTAGCCCATTAGCAGTGGTGCTGTAGCGGCTTCAGTCCTCTCTGTGTCTACACAGGATGCATTCAGGCACAGTGTTGACTGCAGGTCATCTGTGTAGGCAGCACTCACCGAGCCAAATGCAAGTAATCATAAAAAACTACTACTATACTGGACAACCAAACGTCGGTTTAAAAAAGTAGGTCTTTAAAAGACTCAACCAAAATAGGAAGCAACGTGTTCCAAAGTCTCCGTGCTACCGACTCAAAGCTCGGACACCACGGGTCCTAAGCCGGGTGCGAGGAACAGTTAGTAAATTTGACATAGTAGACCTTAGAGGGCGCGCTGTCAAATACCATGACATTATTGGTAACGTGAGCCATGTATTGTATTGTGAGGTACCCTGTGATTCCCACCCCGAGTTTCACATGTTTAGTGCAAGTGAAATAGTGGACATCTGTTACAGGCCCTGTGTAGACAGCTATACTGTCAGACCGACCACTGGAAAACAAGCAAGTCCATGCCCATTCATTTTATTTCTCTTCTTGAGTAGTATTTTCACATACCTGTAAGGAAAGAGAACTGATAAAAAAAAGTGTCTAATGGGATCACATAGACTACGCATAGAGAAGTTGAGATATAATCGGAATAATTTACGTGACAGATGCGCTGAAACCCGGGCCCCATTTATAGAATTTGTTGAAAATATATCCCTCACGTGTTGTAATTCTCCTTTGCCCAACGATGTACTCTCAACTGGTCTATTGATATATGGTATAAGGTTATATGTGGTATAATGCTGCATAATATTCCCATTCTGAGCAGTGTGAAGTGAGGTAAAGGAACTGTAACTATATTTTGTGTACCTATTTTTTTCCTCTTTCTTTTGTTGTTGTTTGAGCCTTAGTGGATGGGTTGGGACGAGTTGGTAATACATTGTATCTTTGTTGTTTTTTGTTATGTAAATCGAAAATCTAAAACGTAAAAAAAAAAAAGAAAAGGGTAGAGAACCTTAATGGCCAGCAGATTAGGCCTGCATGATTTGGGGAAAAACTCAAATCACGACTGTTTTGCTTAGAATTGATATCACGATTCTCTGCCACAATTTTTTTGGACTATGACAAAACAAAACAGCAATACCAAACCAAGGTTAATATTTATAGTTTTTCATTAGTTTAAATTTTTTTTCGTTTTGACTTTTTGTTTTCAAATTCAGTTTAGTTTTTATCAGTTTTTAAAGCAGGTAGACATCCCAGTATTAATCTACATATTAACCCACATTGGCACCATATAGCAAATTGCAAATCCCCACAAGCCTGTAAACATAAAGGCTTCAATGAAGAGAAGGGAGAGCATTGCAGTGCTTGGGAGCGCTTTAAAACCTATTTTATACGGTCTATGTTTAAAACTCACGGAAGAAAGTAGTAGCGTTTTTGACAAATTCGCCATTAATTGAATTTATTTAAAAATTAAATCATGAACAGGGTGACTCGAGATCACGGTTTTATAACAATTGATCATGCAGGCCTACAGCAGAGTATACAAACAAGAACATTTTTGTCATTTCTTAGGGTGTAATAATCCCTACTGAAAAAGGAAAAAATAGAAGGTGATATAAGAAAAAGGTGAAGGGCCTTTAAAAGAGTTGTTTAGGGGATGAAGTGTTCACCGACAGAAAGGGAAAGAGAGGATGAAGTTGACAGATATGTTGTCGTCTCACACTCTCAAAAAGGTGATTGGTTTGGCAGAGGAGAGATGGATGGATACAAAACGAGAATATTTCATAACAGGGTAAAGAATAGACATTTCTGCAATGAAGCAACAATCTAAAACCAGACGAAAGTCAGTGTTTTAGGTGCTAAATACTGTAATGGTCAAGCATACACCTCACATGAACATGACATTGTCACATAGAAATAAGAAATAATACCCATTCAGTTATTATTTGCTTATCAGTGCCAACACTTATCAAATAAAAAATTCTAATTTGTAAAATACTAACGTGTTGTCAATATTTAGTTGGACAGTGGACACAACAATTATAAACTAAAAGTGTCTGCTCCGTACAGCAGTACAGAGTTAGTTTACAGACAATATGATGGCAAGGGATTCAGTGTGAAAAACAAAACGCCTATTTGTCAATATTTCAGATTTAAAAACAATGCTAATGAGGAATGATAGAGTGTTAAAGAAGCCATTTGTCAACTCAAGCAGAAACGCAGTGCACCTTGAGCCCCAGCTCAGCGCTACAGAAGCCCAGCTCCGCAGTGAGCGCTTGACCAGAGAGGCAAAAGATCAACAAGCCCACTAAAAATATTGAGCATCAATATTCATATTTTATTGTAAAATGTCCTGTGTAATCTGTAACATTGATGCAGTCACAAGTTTATTAACCAGTGGGAAAATTTTCTCAGCAGGGCATACCCTACCCTTACCCAGACCTTGTATTATCCTCTGCCCAAAGTGTCAGTATCCCAATACTGTTGTTCAGACATGACTTTAATTCGTAGTATATGTTGGCACTCATCTGCCACCAACTTCCCACATCATTTTAAAAACCTCCTTGTATCCCTTCACTCACTTTTTTAACATATATGTACGTACGTACAGTATATATGTATGCATGTATGTCTGTATGACAGTGTGACAAGAGCCGTTTAATTAAAATATCAGTGCCTTTTTGTGCCATGAGGCTCTTCACAAGGCCCCTTCATCTGTGTCATAGGGAGCAAATAGCTCGCTCCTTTATCTAGAGGCAGTCAATAGGACCCGTCTATTATCAGATGCCTTTCATCCCCCACCTGGTGCAATTGTTCACTGACAGTAGTAGGTGTCTGGAATCATATTCAGTTTTTATCACGTAATATTCATTGAAATAACAGGGTTGTAAGAAGTCTGTTTGTCATGAGAATGGTATGATCCGGAGATTTATAAATTCAATGGCACAACATGCTGTAAAACAAAGATTTGCATTCAAGCTCACAAATCACTTAGGCTTAATTCAGCAAATCCGTCAGTCAGTCACATTTAAATGAGAGTATGCAGTATGTCTCTTCATCTTCAAAATGATTGCATTTTATTTACTACACATGACTCGCAGTGGAGGACTTTTAGATCTCGGCGTTCCAATTGGGACAATCACTTTAACGTATATCTCACAAGTTTGCTATATTTCCATTTCTAAGGAGCATATTACATTCAAACTGTTAGCATTTAAATTGCTTTTGAAAAGAGAACACAGAACACATTTCTGAGTCACTGCTAGTAGCAAGATTAACTGCTTATACTGAATTTTGTATTTATTTATAAAAAAAAAATCTTGATTTACTGTATGTGATTACCACTTAGATCATGTGGAGGTGGTTGTTATATTTTACTTTATTCAGTGTCATCTATGGCTGTGCGATAAATCTAAATCGCGATTGCATAACCGCAATTTTTTTTGCAATTAGAGTAAACAAAAAAAAGAGTTCAGTGTGTGCCACTCTATGTACTCCACAAGTCCACGTTGTAACACCATTTACTTGCGTGACAAACGTATTAACAACATCTTTTAATAAAAGATCCCACATGTAATATATTTATTGTAATAAGTCCAAAAATGAACCCAACGTGTCATGAGATATTAAGGTAACATGCAAAGTTGAAATACTATCATTTCTGACAACAATGCTAATGCCAGTATTTTCACCTTTTGTAATTTCCATTCCGTGATGAAATTTCTGTTTGTGTTGTTATCAACTGCACATTTTGACAGCCAGGCCGGGTTGGCAGATATACCTGTAAAAACGTAAAACCAGCGTGTTACAGCTGTAACGTTAGTACAGCCATGAAAGCAGCAAACAAACGAACGGGACCACGAAGATGGATTCTACCCAACCCCCCAAAAAAAGTCATGTTTCTAACAGTTGCATGACAAAAGACATAACAAACCCGGGTAAATACTGAAAATGTATTTGAAAGATTGAGACAGTTTAGAGCCCAAAAGGACGCAGAGTTGGCTAATTTCCTGCTGAACAGGTAAGCATAAGCTTCCGGCTAATTTATCACCGCTACAAGGGACGGGCATGGAATGTTATTTCAACATTCACATACATTGAATTATATAGCTATAGTGACTGAGTTTTTTTACATACTCGCAAAAACAATCAAGACACAGCCATTAAAGTGATCCTGACTGGTCCTGGCGAACAATACTAGAGGACCAAGACTTAGCGGGCCACGGCTGTTTACAACATGCAGAGCGTTCAGCGGCCCGTAGTCAACAGCGATGAGTCATTTCAAGCCAAGAGAGGCGGCTGTAAATTGGGAAGAGAGCACCGTGAGTATGAAGTGTATTTCGCGATTGTTACCATAATTCTAAGCCAATAAAGTGCGTATTTCAGGAGGAAAGGAAAGCTAGGTTGTGGAATGTTTAGCGGTTCCTACTGTAATTCTAAGCTGATGAAGTGTGTTTGTTAGTTTGGAACATGCAGCTCCGCGTGAGCAAAGGATTTTATGACTGTCAATATAGCCAGCATCTAACTTTAGCTACTCAGCTCTGCTGTGAAGTAATGTCTGGCTATGTGAGACAAGCATCTAGCAACATTGTTGTGGATGCTGCGTTCGCAGCCTGGCAACAACGTGAACTACAAGACTGGGGAGGAGGGGACGGGGGGGGGGGGAGACGACTCTCTCCAGTATTTTGAATTTGTACTGCAGTAAATATTTTAAACACTTGCGGTCAGTATTACATATTGAACCTTTAATTAGATAGTCATTTTGTCTTTAAATGTCAAAAAGTAGTTTGGAAAATTGATGTTCCGAGTATCGGTATCGCCTCCAATACTGCCTAAAATGCTGGTACCGGTAAGTACTGGAATTTATGCACTTGTTCTATACCATGTGATAAAGCCCTGAAGAAAATCTACATTAAAGTAGTTTATTTGCTCTATTTCCGTTATAAATGACTGTCAAACTGGATAATAAAGAAAGTTTTGTGGCAACCATTGTTTGTGTTTGTTCATGTTTCACAAAGAATTTAACCTGAGCACGACTGACAACAAATATAGAATTCATATCACATCCATACAGGGTTAGTAGTATACATACAGGTGTTAAAACATACTAAAATATATGACAGACTGGTATCCTAGCAATATTCTTATCAGCCGATACAAGTTCAGGTATCAGAATTGGTATTGGTATTGGACCATCTCTAGTAAAAACTTACTATGTGACATATTGTAACTTTCTGCTTTATCTGTCCAACAGTCCCAAACTCAGAATTAAAAATAATTGTATATCAATAAACAAATGTACTTATCCTTTTAGCTATACCTACAATAAATAGCATGAGGAGTTGCTTCCACTCCACAAACTACCACAAGCCAGTTGTATGCTACCCTTTCTGCATTTTATAGCAGATTTACAAATTAAATGAGTAACTGGTTTAAAAAAAGGCCAAATATTACAAGAACAGGATATTTTTCTAAGAAAACGAAATCCAAGCAGAGATAAAAACAGCAGTGAATATTGGACAGCTGGTGAGAAAAAAAAAAAGATTTGAATGGGATGCCCATGTCGCTTTTTGTCTGCTAGATGTATATGTAGGCAAACAGAACTTGATAAGCCAATTTACTATCAAGTTACAGCAGGTTCATGGGGTGTTTTGCATTTTGAATGATCTCCAAATGAACAGACTAAAGCTTGCTTAACAGATTTTAAACTATTCCCTCCAAAAAAGCTTTTTCAGCCCTTAGTG
Organism: Etheostoma cragini; assembly: GCF_013103735.1. Lineage (NCBI taxonomy): Eukaryota > Metazoa > Chordata > Actinopteri > Perciformes > Percidae > Etheostoma > Etheostoma cragini. The sequence goes on along the minus strand of NC_048415.1, from coordinate 12,999,140 downwards.
TCAGATCTAATATATTGTGTAACAAAGGTGAAAGAGGGATGGCGCAATGAGAAATGACTTGTATGTTTAACATTTACAGATTGAATTTCTCCCCCAAAGTCCAACAAGAATCAAGTGGTTTGAGAGTTTATACAGTGGACCCTGCTGTCATGTCTGTGTACCATAGCAAGACAGAGCAAATGCAGAACAAATAAAAATCAAAGTCTTCCAATTGATATGCATTGGATGTTTTACCACTGTTCTGATAGAGATGCCTCTCCAAACAGTTTGGAGATAACGGGCTGGCCTAGCTGTGTTTGCTGGATTGGTGGAACAGCAGCAAGGGACGGAAGGTCACCGTATTGATACGAACCTTGACAGGTCTTTTTCCTGCCATTGCTTTTTACTATCCAAGACAATGTAGATCCACTGAGAGAAAGATAGCTACAGTGAGAGAGGAAGAGAAAGAGAGAGAGTTGTTGGCTCATGTGTTAGTTGCTAATGGACTGCTATAGTTGTGTGTGTGTGTGTGTGTGTGTGTGTGTGTGTGTGTGTGTGTGTGTGTGTGTGTGTGTGTGTGTGTGTGTGTGTGTGTGTGTGTGTTTGTGTGCACAACACATGTACTTGCATTGCAGAACGATGGGGACTTGGTCCAGGACTGATGAGATGCTTCAGGGATAATGCCAGGCGTGGAGTTGATATGTGATTTGGGAGAAGGCTTTATGCAATTTTTTACTCATTATTCTTAATCACATACTTCAGCGTTTTCTTCACACTCCCTTTCCTCTCACCACCACTATCCTCACCCCCATTCTTTCTGCCGCCTTCTCATATCCTCAGTCTGGAGGCTGACAGTGACAAATAGAGGAATACTACAGCAGTATCTCTCCACACGACTGGAGGGACAAATTATTACAGGTTATTTTCCTCTTATATTCAAAAGCCATGGCTATTCATGTGAGACTGTAGAATATACAAAGGCATTCATTCTAAGATGTTTTATGTCAGTTTATGGATAATGCATTGTTAGCCCACGTTCACCGCTCAGTATTTCCACATGATTACATCTGCCTAATATCTACTTTGTGAGTTCTTAAGTTTTACTTCCACAACACTGAACATAGTGTTCAACTGGTAGCTACTTAGTAAGTCAAACCAGATCATGTTGAAAAAGGGAGCTTTATAAAGTGGAATAGTTGGTTACAGCCCTAGGGGTCTGTTCTTTTCACACTCCATGTCTGGAAGCTTTTAAAAGACTTAACATTTATACTGCACATCTGCTTCTAAAATCTCTAATATATTGCATCCATCTGACAACAAGAAGGGATCAATTGATCAAGGTTAATTCCATGATATTAATTATCCTAAGGTGATCACAGTTCTTCAGTGTCAAATTAGATTTTCTGCACTATTAACTATTAACTATTAACCAGCTAGGTTCTTAAATAGTTGGTTTTGGGAAGAGAACATTTCATTAACCTTTTTATTCATTTATTCACAATAGATTTCCCTCAGCAGGCCAGTGAGGGGTAAAGGACAAGTCTGTATTCCTAGGTGTAGGCCCCATCAGGGGAATAACTCATAAACATGTCATCTCTTCTTCAGGGAAAGCGGCTCGCAACCGAGATGCCACGCTAGACGGGGAACTAGTGGACTGCATAATTTCCTTCACTGCAACTGACACCTTTTCCATATGTAGGCACTAGACTGGGCTTAAGTGTGATGGCTATGCATCATTATGCCTTGGAAATGGAGGGTGCAAAAGTGCACTAGCAGTGACTGGCTTACATCTGACAGTTCGCCTTGTTTTACATTAGTCACATCAATTCAAATCCCTTCTCTCGACAGAGTTGGAGACCAAGTGCCAAAGACTTCAGTAACTGAGGGAAATAATTCATGAGTCAAAGACTGCTTTGATTTTTTTTTTTTTTTTTATGCTTTACAGCTGCTCATGTGAAATAGTGACTTGTTAAGAATGTCACATTTTGCAAACATAAACCCTATTTTCATGAATACAAAGGGAACAGGTTGTGTTCACCCAATTTACAAAAAGTAGAACACTTTTACTGTACCGGATTCTCCCACAAACTGGCCAAACAGCAAGTTTAAGGCCAGCGGAGCCACTGCTGTCAGGCGCACATCTCTCAGCCTCCCGCTGGATCTGGGTCTGTCAGCAGCCAGCTGCGCTCCCTAGGGCTGGGACAGGATGGATCTATTGTCTACCACGGTTGAAAAGCAAGGAATTCCTGTGGTAGAGCGGTATACCGCAAACCCCTTAAAAGAGTAGCGCAAGTTATTGCGAGAATGGCAGGGTGCGTTAAGTGAGTGATGTCAGTGCCCGTATGGTCGCGCAAGGAGAGCGAGCATATGTAGCTTATGTAGCGTATGAGTGCCGCTGTGAGGAAAAGAGAGAGAAACAAAGAGACAAAGTTTTTGTAAAGTGAGTTTAAAGTGAACATTAAAATAACAAGCTAGAGCTTCACAAGACGCGGTGGCATTATCTGTTGTCAATACTGCTGGTAAAGTTAATGCCGTTACCCTCAAAATAACATTGGCTTAACCTTAGCCTACTACATATGTTGCAGCGCCAGTGCTACCCGTCTAGCAGCTGAGACAGAGCAGAGAGGGCCACTTGGCATTTTACTAACTTTTTGCTCTTCTACCAATATCAGCGTCCGTTTTAGGCTACAAAACTTGCATGCAGGAAGAAATTCAACTGTGCCGTTTTTTCGAGATAAAGCTATAAACAGAAGGACGCTCTGCTAGCTGCTAGCTGCTAGAGCTGCTACCTCTGCTGAGAATGGAGAAATGTCTTTGCCTTCTGTACCATGTACGTTGTTATGTGTCATGGAATATGGCCCTGCATAACTCGCGAAAGGTCAGATCTTTTCCATCTTTGGATATGTTTTGTTTAGAAAACCTTGTAAGACCATATAAGACACATTGTCATCAGACACAATCCATGTCATTAGAATCAATGAATCCATGTCTTTAAACACAACTACGCTGTGCACACGTGCAGGCCAGTGCTTTTATGCGGTGATGACGGTGACAAGCTCAGACCAGCAATAGGCGTCACGTGACAGCGGGATGCGATAAAAGTCCCAGCCCTAGCGTTCCCGTCTTATATAGTGGCATCAGTATTAAATAGAGACAGTTTCATAACCGGTTAATAAACTTCTATTCACGTTAAAAGTCAAGTCAACCTTGTTTTGGTACAGTTGGTTTTCCAAACCTGAACAGAAGGGGGTGTCACTCCCCGATGTAAGTTGAGAGCAGATTTGAGTCGCCCATGCATCACTTTGCTACAAGGGAAAATGTAAGTTTCATATGCGTCACTTTGCGACAAGTAGCTTACAAGAGACGTCTGTGATGTCAATACAGTCAAAATGGATCTACTTTAAAGTTCACTCACTGCTGGCTACAAGCTAGCAATCAAACACAACAAAGGCTGTCACTTAAATGGTGTTTTGAGCTATAGTTAGCAATCAAACAATCATAGACAGCTAAAAAAAAATTGAAATAATTCCCATTTTCTTTTATTGTTTGTAATGAGAAAAGTTTATTATTTCATGGATTTCGCAAATTTCAGTATGACACGTTATGCCAAAAATCGTTTAAATCTGGGAATGCGCATCTCACATCTGCACTCGACCAGAGCCAGTCTGACTTAACTCTCATCGGGTATAATGCATTATGCCGTAAACCGTTTAAATCTGAGCATGCACGACTCAAATCTGCACTTGACTAACATCGGGGAGTGACAGGGAGTGTGCATGAACTGTACCAGGGCTTGACAGTACCAGTTGCTCTTTGCGACCAGGTCACTTGGGAAAATTAGTTTATTTCCCAAGCTGCAGATCTCATACTTAACAATTGTACTTTTTCCTATAAGTGTGACACAGTAGCCAGACAACGGCAGCATTAACCAAAATCTGATATGTGTACTCATTCTAATGTACCTTATGATAATATTCTAACACACTAACTTTTTGCATGAATTTTCAGTACTTCTGAGCAGATTTAGTAATTAAATACTTAAATATCTCACAACATTGGTTCCTACAATTGATCCAAGGCTGCTTAATTTTGTACATTAATTACTGCAGAGGTAATGAAATGGCCCATCACTCTCCTCATAAACCAGTTAACAATGGGGCAAAAGAAACCATCCTTCAGGCACAGGCGTGATTATGTCAAAGCACTGTTAATCATCGTGCCCCATGTTCCTCCCCATTTTGTTTTCTTTCCCTCAGTTGCTTAATGTTTACCACCAGTAAGATGTTTTATTTATTAGTTTTGTCATACAGTTCTGTTTCACATGAATCTGGCCGCTCATGCATGCAATATGAGTGTTGAAATTAGCATCTCATTACTTGCAATAATTAGACCAATGATGGCCAGATGTTGAGCGTATGTAGATAGCTGGGTCTTTTTATTATAATCCATTAATACTATGTAATAAAGTTTTACGGCTGCCATGAATTGCAAAGCCTTGATGAGGGATATAGCAGACAGATACAAACAAATTCCCTCGCTTTGTTGACTCACTGCTGAGCTGTGTATTTAGGGTTAAATGAGTGCAGTGCAAATGAAGTTTTATATCAGTGGCCCATAATCTGATTTTGAATGTCAGAGAGAAAAACACATGCAGTGTCATGAGGATGTTCATAGCTGCAGGGTAAGGTGATATGGATTATTCAATCAGACTTTTTTCATCACATCAAATTACTGTGTTCAGAGAACCCATAGCAGTGTAACAGTAGTTCCACGTACCACAGCATTCCAAGTGAAGAGCCATATCTCTGGGATCTGTTAGCTTGAGGAGAATCCAAAATAGTTTTCAACTTTGCTTGTTTTACTGTTAGCTCTGATTGTAGGAAAGTAGTATTAAAAAAAAAAAAAAAACAGAAATACTCAATTTGTTGAGTAGTTCAGTTTGTAATGTAACAGATTTTTTTCAATCACTCTCTGAAACATTTTGATAATTGAGAACAATCATCAAGGCTAAATCTTTTGCAGTGGAATTTGTTCCTGGAGTGAAATATGCCATGTAATGTATAATTCCATCCATGTAAAAATGTTATTATTGCACAATATGACAATATATATACCATGAGTAGGGATGGGGATTGATCAAAAATTTCAATACTGACAACAATTCCGTGACTCTGATACCGGTTCCTAAACTATAATTTTATCTAAAGCAATTCTATAAGAGAAAAACAGCACAAATCTTTTTATGTATTTGTAACATTAGTGGATTTTTTTATGAATTTTGCTTGAATATGAGTACCTTTATTTTCTGGTATTTTATATGTTGGATAAGACATTTCAGGTAATTCTATCCATACAGTTTACCAATACTTTTTCAAAAGATTATCTATCATACAAAATTATACAACTTAAAAGATTTTATCCACATCACCCACTTCTAATTCTGATTGCAGAGAAAGAGAGAGAGAGAGAGAGTCACAAAGAGAGAGAGAGAGAGAAATTATATTACGCTATCCAAAGTGAATTCAATTTAATGACACTATTTTAGTTTGTTTCACTTTCCCAATGCAGTGACTACAAGGGGAGTAAAACACTTTGGTGTTCCACCCTGAAAAGACGGAAGTGACCTGGACTCAGACAGCATTCTAACTTTATAAATTGCCACGTCCCAACCATTAAGCCCTGCACATCTACCATCATCTGACGCTAAACTTGACAGATGAGGATGAAATGAAGTGTGTCAAATGCAGTTACAGTGATCTCATTCAAAATGCATTTCTCTGATAGGACTTATGTCAGTAATATATCACATCTTACTCCTTAGCTTTTCATTTGGTTTTGTTAATATAATGTGCCATTGACAACGGCAGCTAAACCGTAAAATGAATGACCGGGCTGGCATATGCTTTGAATTTGATTAGCAACAACATTAGAGTGCTTCTTTTCTCAAGTGCTGCACTTTGTCCTGTCTGAGGGCCATCCCTGCTTAGTCTGTACAATAATGACAATGGTGACTCTATTATTAAGACAATTTGTCTAAGAAGGCCTATGTCCTAACAATTTGCTCTCATCATATTCAAATCAAAGTTATTATGGGTGCTTAAAATGAAAGCCAACTATGGCTTTCAATCCGTGCTGAAAGCAAGTATTAAGCTATACAAACAAACCTTTGGTTACAAGGCACATTATTTTTGAGATGCACAGAATAATCTGCAGAGAATATTGTAATTCAAGTCCCTAATCTAAAAATTATGTAAAATAAATGCAAATTCTTATGGTTAAAGTGACATTGCTCCGGCAGTGTTAAACGTATACTTTTATCACTGTCAGCTGCAGTGGATGCTTCCAATATCCAGTGTCCTCTAGAGGAGGGATATTGGTCACATTGCTCTGTGTACTGAATGGCACTTCCCAAGTCATTCAAAAAGGAGCGAGATTTAAAGGTCACTTTGTGCATATCACCTTTTCAAAAGCTCACATTCACCCTTTATTATTCTGCTCAATGCTTTGCCTTGCAATGGAAATATTCCTTTCTCCCTTAAGAAACAAACTTTTTCCTCTCATGAGGAAACATGAATACTGCATGAAATACTGGATACAGATTCCAAAATCCCAGCTTCTTTCTCAAAACAATTGTATGGGTATGGTCAGCTGCGGAGCCTCCCATGGACAACGATACAATGATAAATACCCTCATCTAGAGAAAATGTCAATTATCAGCAGACTCAGCAGCAGTGCTGGTGGTTCTCCTGGCACGATAAAGATCTAACATTAACACAGTATGCTTATCTTTGAGAAGACAGCCCCCGATTGATTTTTGAGAGAAACCAAGAAGAAAGGGAACAATAAATGATTTAAACAGAAACATCTTCCACCAAAGAGAAATGAAATGAAGTACACAAGAAAAAAATAGACATATGACTGCATTTTTGTTCAGTGCCTGCTGGGCATCTAATGTTTCTCATCCATCAGCTCCTGCTCCTGTGCATCCCCTAGCTCTAAACATAACCCAAGGAACATTAATAGATACTTACAAACATTAAATGAGACCCCGGGTCACTGCCTCTGTGTGTTGGCAACAACAACACTTTGAACAGATTTTTTAAGTTTGAGGACTTCTAATTAGTCTCCAGAGCTCCTTCTGTGTTCTTCCTCTCATCATATAATATTGGTTTGCTGAACAATAAGGCTAACCAACGGGTGCATGGGAAACTAATGAGCCAAATTAAGGAATGGAAAGAGGAAAGAAAATTGGCTCAAGCTGGCAACACATTTTGACATGCAGTAGGAGGAGATGAATTCTAGAGACAGGTTCGAAGAAAAAAGGAGTTGTTGCAGACACTACATTTAATTACTAACTTTAACTTGTTTGTGTACTTCATTTCCTGAAATACAATACAATTTCTCTCTTAGCTGTTGATGGCCAGCCAACACTGTTTTGCCATTTCAAGACCTACTCATGAGGAGAAGTCCTAGGAATGGTGCTGCAAGGTTGGGGTCATAATGATCAAAGGGAAATGGTTGTCAATGGAAATCAGTAGCATTGGAATGCCTGGAAATTGCAATTAATGAGCCTCATTGGCAGCAGTAGTTTAATGACTAAGCAACTGGTCTTTCAGAAATCCAACAATGATGCTTTCTGGGCCAGTTATGTACTTCATTATAAATGTACTTAGGCCAATTTTTTAACAATTTCTTGTGCAAGCCTAGTTGGGATGAGTATATACACACTTAAGTGTGTGTGTGTGTATGTATACACTCACGGGCCACTTTATTAGGTACCCCATGCTAGTAACGGGTTGGACCCCCTTTTGCCTTCAGAACTGCCTCAATTCTTCGTGGCATAGATTCAACAAGGTGCTGGAAGCATTCCTCGGGGAGTTTGGTCCATTTTGACATGATGGCGTCACACAGTTGCCGCAGATTTGTCGGCTGCACATCCATGATTCGAATCTCCCGTTCCACCACATCCCAAAGATGCTCT
>NC_048415.1:12864816-12991080 GCF_013103735.1 Etheostoma cragini | reverse complement strand
ATATATATATATATATATATATATACACACACACACACACACACACTTATCAACACTCTTAACCATAGTGCTCTCCATAATTTGGTGCAAAAAATAAACATACTAAAAGATTCAACAGTTATTTATCTTTTTACTTTTTAGAAGAAAAAAGTTAAATTGTTACAAGAGTTTCCTGTTTTCCTGTGAGCAACTGCTTCATATGTCTGGTCTAACAACTAATTATCTCTGGTTGTCAGGACAGCTCCAACTAAGTTTAGCTGGGCAAAGCTGTGTTACGGCTGTCGTCGGCACCCTCATGTGTATGTCTGTATGTACTTGATTGTGCTTGAATTGAGATGCAAAGCAGGCAGTGCCATCCCGTGCTGGGATTGGATGGCGGAGGGAGGTCCCACCCAGTTACTGGAAGGGGAAGCCTTTTGGTACGGCATGCTCAGCTGACGGGCCAATCTCGACATGCCATTGAAGTCTGCCACCAGTTAAAAAAGCCAGATCGATTGGCCACGTTACAATCATCCCTAGAAAGCAGTGCTCGTTCCAGAGATGAGGCCCGCGTAAAAGTTCGCCTGATCTGCTTGAAATGAGGAAGCTGGAAGAAGAGGTTGACACTGCTATAAAGCTACGAAAGTTTGAGTTTGAAAGTTCTCAGTGGGGAGAAAGCCTGCCTGCTGCTGCGCCAGGTACGTCACCCACAACCTTCTCCACCCAAAATTCTGCCAGTCCAATTACCCTGGTTTTTATGTTAGCAAGCACTAGTGCCATTGTTCCGGGAATCTTAGGTTGACTCGTAGTTCAGTGTAGTCGACTGAGGTTTGGCCTCTGTTGCTTCAGTGTAAAGTCCATGGTAAAGAACGGGAAGCCATGGAAGCGCTCTCTTTAGAAGAGAGCTTAAACTTTGAGTCAGTTAAGTCTGCTATTCTGCGCATCTATGAGCTGGGGCCTGAGGCACATCGGCAGAAATTTAGGAGCCATAGAAAGTCACAGAATCAGACTTATACTGAGTTTGCCAGAGAGAAGGGTGTGTTGTTTGATAAATGGTCTGCTACCTGTTCAGCCGATAACTTCAATTCTCTGAGGGAATTACTTCTGGTTGGAGGATTTAAAAAAGTGTCCGCCAGAGCGTATTGTTGTCTACTTAAATGAGCAGGAAGTAAAAAACGTTAACTGCTGCAGCAGCATTAGTAATGAGTATGTTTAAATTCACAAAACTACTTTTGCTCCTTTTCCTGACAGACCTCATCAATCCGCTGTGTCGCCTCCCTCTGTCAACAAAAAGCCAGGTGCGGAAAAAGAGGAGAGGAACTGTTTCTACTGTAATCTGAGTGATCATGCTATTGTTGATTGTCCTGCGTTAAAAAAGATAAAGAACAGTCTTCACGGTTTCCCAGCCTAAGCGCATTGGCCTGATTAAAATAGATCCCGTTACAAAACTCACCGGCATGTCGGTAGCTTTGGAATTGTTGTTGCCTTTTTCTGAGCAATCAGCTTGTGGGTTTGGTGCTCCTTGGCATTGAGATGGGCTACATTCCTCGTCCAGTGCATCGGGTTCGCATTCAGTCTGACCTAGTTGCGTTTTTTTTTCCTCTCGCTGTATGTACCGCTCTGCCAATTCAGGGCTATCATACCATTACGGGGAATGACATTGCGGGTGGTGAGGTGAGACCTATGTTAGAGTTGCTGGATTCACCTCGGTGCGGTGCATCCCCCACAGATCATTTTCCTACTCTGGTGTTCCCTGCGTGTGTACTCAAGCGTGCACGTTTGCTTCAGGATGAAAGTGATAATGCAGTTGTTTCATTATCTGACAGCATACACATGCAGATGTTTGCAGGTGGGACTGAGCGTGAGGAGGCGGAGAAGACGATCGCTGTGCAATCTTTGCCTGAAGAGGTTGAGACAGTCGAGCCCCCCCAGCTCAGTTTTGCTTCCGAATATGCGCGGGCGCCTAATGAATGCAGAGAGAGAGGATCCAACGTTGCAACATTGTTTCAGAAGGTTGGTAAGTGACAATGATAAAGCAAGTGTAGAGAAAGTAGCTTTCTTGCTAGATAACACCGTTTTAGTTTGCAGATGGTCCCCTCTCCCAGATACTGATTGGAACCCCTCACCAAATTCTTCTCTATTTTCAGCCTCCCTTGTGTAATCCAGTCGGTTCAGGGTACAAATTTCCAGTTCAAGCTATTTAAACAGGTGCTCCGTACACTAAATGTTAAATACGCTGTTTCCTCTGCTTATCATCCCAAGTTCCGGGGGCTCTGGAGCGATGGCAACAGACTCTCAAATCCATGCTTCGCAAGTACTGTTTGGAAATTAGAACTGATTGGGATGAAGGGGTTCCGTTTGTTTTGTTTGCAGCGCTTAAAGCCATTCAGGGGCCAGTTGCACAAAACCAGGATAAGGGATAAAGCCGGGATATTCAAATTATCCTGGATGAATTTAGCCAGGCAACAATTAATCCTGGAGTCTCGTTTGTTAAATCAGCTGCCACTCTGATCCAACATAAACGTGTTTAAGTTATTCTGTTGTCTTCTACATGTGTTCTAATTTATTTTTATTAACATGCATTATTCGTCACTTTTGTTGTCATGAGTTTGTTTTAAACCCCTATTATAGCAGTCGTTTAGATCAGTGATTCCCAAAGTGGGGGTTGGGACCCACAGGGGGGTGGCGAGCCAGAGAGGGGGGTGTCGCAAGTTGATTTCCAGAAATAAAACCAAAAATTAAAAACGATTAGAAATAGCATGCGTTAGCCAGGATTTTAACACAAGATAAAAATAGTGGCTAAAATTAAAATAAAACCAAGCAAATAAATAAAAAGGGAGCAGCTCTTTTGATTTTCTTTGACCACTCTGACCCCTGAGGTCATTGCGACAGATTAACGACATATTAGTGACAGAAACAGCTGTAGCAGGGCGGTGTACAACGCGACTGAATGTGTAGGATGATCTCCTAGTAGCATTCTCCAACATTAACTGGACTCGCTGTGCTCGAAACATATTGCACATCCATCTCATTGGGTTAAGTTCAAATTAAAGTAATGAGTAAATTACTGTAGAATAATGTTATGGCTGTTGTGTTACTTTGTGTTGTCAATATGCTCGTGTTTGGATACGCCTGTAGTGCGTGCGTGGTTGCGAGCAATGTTTATATACGTTTATGGTGGGGGGGGTTGCAAGTCACTTGCATCGTTACTTTGGGGGTTGAGCGCTGAAAGTTTTTGGGAACCCCTGGTTTAGATGGTTAGAAATGGTTGCAGTGGCACCCAGATACGGAGCGGCAATCGGGAGAGTCAGGACTTTTCCCGGTGGGCCGGTAGTGTGTCGAGGCTGCCTGGCGGCTGCTGCCCGGTGGCCGCTGCCTGCCGGCAGATCTGTGCATCGCATCAGTGTCCACTCTCTCTGTAAAAGTAGAGATGAGCTGCGCTGTGTCTGTGGTCTGTGCAGCTTCAGGTTTATACAGAACGCTGTGAAGATTAAGTGGGACAATGCAGCAATATTTCCAGATGATAATAATGGCAGACTGGTCAGAGACCAATACATTCATGATTTCATTTTCTTGTTGCTTGTCCTTCTCTAATAAAGGGCAGTTTGTGTTACTCCTTATAATATGTAGGCCTAATGTTTTTCTATTATGGGCTACTTTGGTTTCATAACCATCTCAATAAGGCTCACATCACTGGACCAATAACGTGGCCTATATTTGTATATAGTGTAGTTTACATTCATCACACCGGCAACACCACAATGCTTCTTAATCTTTTTATTTTGTTGCTGTTACCTGTCAGAAGAATACAAATAAAACATGAATAAAAAGTGGAGTGACTAGTAGGCTTAGTAGATATTTTTACATCCTTACACATTCAGTTGGTCCACTATAGTCTGTTGGGCTTTTTCTCTCCGTTTGATAACAGCCGTATTTCCCTTTCTGCATATTATATGTTCACCTCCTCGTTACTTTCCATTAGAAGCTGCTGCTCATTGGGTGAAACATATGCAGCATGCGTCTTCTCTTTTTCTGCATCAGTAAATCTGTGCTCAATAACGTGGTTGATTTAAGAAAGCCGTGAACATAGCACTTATCCCAGCTATCTACACCTGGCTTGACATAGCTTCACCTGTTCATCCTTGCGTTGCAAACTTGCAGCCGATTAAGGCGCGATGAGTGGCTCATACTAAGTCAAGCTGCGCTTTTTCACTTATCTTTATTCTACTTTTGTGCAACAGGCCCCAGGAGTCCTTGGGCCTTGGAGTCAGCTCATGTTTGGGCATAGTCCCCGTGGCCCGTTCAAAACGTTACATAATCACTTTATGTCATCACCGGCCATAAATGTATTCTATCAGCCACTTCCGTAAGCGGCTACATATTGCTAATCCACTCGCCAAGCAGTCCCTGTCTGGTTCGCAAGAAGTGATGAAGCATCGCCATGACCGTTCTGCTCTAACTCGCTGTTAGTATTGGCGTTACTGCCAACACCTGCTTCAGTTTTCTCAGCCAAATTTACCGATAGCATATTTAAGACATGCTATTAACATGCTAAAGTTATACCAACCAAGAGAAAGTGATAAAAACTGTCCTGTCGACACATCAGTGCTGCAACCCGCCTCCCGGAGCGCCGCTCTGATCGTGACTGATCCTGTGCACCCATACGACTGTGATGATTTGCAGCCGTGTCATCCAGTCCAGTTAGGCACTTGACTCAGAGGCGATAGCAGACAGAGTTACTGTCCCAAGTAAAACATTTACTTGCTGAAGACAGACAGGATGTAATCAACCTTATCTAACAATGGAAATGTGTGTTTAGTGATGTGCCGCCCACAACGACTGTAATACAACATGATATCAAGATGACCGATCAGCGCCAAAAAAAAAATCCGTCCCGGGCAAACCAAACTAAGCGAGAAATACTGAAGGGGAAGTGCAAGATCTTCTTAAAAATGGTTTTGCTGAATCCAGTTCTAGTTTGTGGAGTTCACCCTGTCTTGTTGAAAGTGTCTTGGCTTGACTCGTTTCATTACGGATTTTCGTAAGGTGAACGCTGCTACACTGCGCGACTCATATCTATTAGCGAGGGGACTTCCGGTTGGACGATGAGCGGATAGCACGCAGGGTCGGTAGCTCTTGCTTATTAGTATTGAAAATTACATTCTAAAAAAAGTGTGACTAATCCAGCAAAGAATTAACTTGACCTGTATCCAAAACACTTCACTTAAAAAAGGAAATACGGTTTAACAAACAAAAAATGCCAACTACAAGAGCCGCTAAGACGGGGACAACAGAGGAGGCAGGCCCCGATAAAGCCGCGGGGAGAGTTTGGAGAGGAACCACAACATGCATGTCATTACTTATGGCGTTTTTCCACTGCTGGTAACAGCTCGACTCGACTCGCCTCGCCTCTACTCGAGTCGACGCATTCTACGTCCGTTTTCCATTGCAAAATGAGTAACGCCTCAGCGTGGCTGGTCACCATAGCTACGCGTGCTGATGTAATTTTCAAAACGACTCACAACAGCCCGTTGGCTAATTGCCACAGCCAGAATAAATGTTTTGTTTCAAAAGAAGCTGAAGGAAGCAACAAAGTCACCGCTGAAAAAAAAAACAGGAGTTTGGGAATTCCGACGAAGTTCAGACGTCAACATGACCATTGTTCGCTGACACAAAAGGGTAAGTTAAGTTTCCTGGTAACGTTAGCTAACATTTGCATGTGTTAGGGGCCCCAGTCACTATTTACTATACACTATTATTATATAAAGTACATGAACTTTAGCAACCATGATTACACACCAACATGTGTGCTGTGTACCGTTTGTGTTTCAGAGCATTCACGCTCTGCAAAATCGCCGCCGCAGACCGTCTGGTGGGCTTCGTATAATCTTTATGAGAGTCATGGAGAGATTTATGACAACGACTGGGATCCATCTGGGACAGCAGAGCTGGGGGGGGACACTGTCACAGGGTGCAGAGGAAGAAGACCGGGATGCGCTACAAATAAAAAACTTTTCTTTGATAAGTTGTCTTGTTTTTTTAAAGTAACAGTGTGCAATATTGGAAACGACATAAAGCCCCTAATAGCACACACTCTGGTGTTCTGGACACACTCTCCACAAAAAACATGTTGCAGCCTTTTGCGATGTGTATATTGCAACAGTTGATGTCATATCTCGATATATTTAGGCTGAAAATGTATATACAATATATATCCAGATATTTTTTCCGCAAAATGGGAAATATATTTATATGAGAAAAGTACAACACTGTTTTAGTTAGACAACCATGAATGGCTTGTTAAAATCTAATTACAAAATTCACAGATGCAAATAAACATTACAAAAGAATAAAATATGAAAAACCCTAGTAAGAGGAGCACTTATATATAAAGAAAGAACTAAATAAAGTGAAATGAAGTGAACAGTCACGTTCATGTAAGGCTCACACGTCCTGCTCAACACAACATGGGTGACGTTAGCGAGCCGGTCAGCAAGGCTCTGCCTGACTTCAGTGTACATTTGTGGCAGTAGTCCGGGTCCATAGTTTTCAGTAGCTTTTTTAATCCGCCCTTGTTCAACAGTTGAAACAGGGACCATATCTTTAGCAATGTGATTGGACACCGCTTTGGTTATAGTACGCATCTTGTCACTTTTTTTTTTCATAAGGCACACTGCGGGAAAATGAAGTTTGCAGTGAGCTTTGGCTTTGGGCTGGAGCTTTTTCGGGTTGACAATGGCTTGCGCCTGGGGCTCCTGCAGCGCTCAGTTTCTCACACTTTTCCTATTGCAATTTGTGTCACTGTTTTTAGGTGGTGAAAAAGACTTGTAGTGCTTCCACCCCTGGCTGTAACTTGTTTATGGCACTCCCTACATATAATGTGATTTTGTTGCTCATCTGATACTTTGAATGCGAACCCTCACCAAATTACTGAGCCACTGCTTTTTCTTTTCCTAACCAATTCCTCCTCCCCACGCTCCGCAAATGTTGCTTCTTCCATGCTGAAGAGTGGCTGAGTGTCTTTCCTGCCCCTCCCCCCTTTGTGCATTAAAGAGAAGGGGGGGGGGGGGGGGGAGCAGTGCAGAGAGCTGGGTCAGTAGCTTGCTCAGAGCAAGGATCACAGCGCAGATTTTAACTATATTGATATATGCAATAGGGTCTAATTCCACATCAGATTTAAAAATATGTCAATATTTTTTTTATATTAATATATCTCCCAGCCCTAGTAGCATAGAGTTTAAATACTTATGCAAATGAAAAAATGGCCATCACAATTTCCCAGAGGTGAAAGGTGATTTTATCAAACAGTTTGGTTAAATGTCACACAGTTTATGACAAAAAAAACACTGGATCAAAAACAATACTGAATATTTGGCATTTTCACTGGAAAAATTATTGAAACAACAAACTGATAACTCAAAATAGTCAAAAGATGCATTTTTTGTTTCAAAACTAATTTTAAGGAACATTACTGGTGTCAGTGATTAGGAGTCCAGTGTTTCCCAGAGAATTAGATTCTATTTGTGGTGGGAGCTGACCGGGAGTGCACGTGCAGAAATAGGTGCCGACTTCTTGTATTCATTGCAGATTCAATATCGAATTTTAGGCTCAAGATTCATTGCAAAATAATGTGATTCAAAAACAATTCTTAATTTTAAAAACAAATTCACAGTATGTAAATGTATTAACTTTCCCATGCAATAATATACACGTGATTACAAAACAAATATGAATCGATTTTTGGAATTCTATGAATCGATTTTGAATCGAATGAATGATTCATGGATGGTATATTGCAGCAAGGGAAGGGGGCTTTCGCATCAAACTACAGTTGACAATCAAGTCAGGAGAATGTTTTGCTCCTCAGTTGAAAAAAGTAGTTGTGACATAATGTAACTTCTATTACTGTTGTGGCTAATTTGTACAATAAAACAATATTGTTATGAAAGCAAAACATGAAGTGTAATATTTTCTATTTTGAAATATTGATAAATGAATTGTCCTTGATGTAGTCTCTGAAAGAAGATCAGTAGTATATCCCATGACAGTTGTCAATCAAGGCTCAAGTAGAACACTGTTCATGTCAGTGTGGTTCTGCATACATCAGGAGGCAGAGTACATTGCATACAGTGCTAGGGGTAGGGATCGGATTCACAGCGGTACCACTCATGCAAAGAAACAAAAGTGCATTTATTCTTGGTACTTTTAGCTCTCTAGAGGAAATGCTCTTAAAATGTGTTAAATAAAAGGCATGGTGTTTTTTTGTTTTTTTTATTCATGGAAAGTTTTGTATAATGCACAACTGACTAAAAAGACAACTGAATAAAATACAAGCAAAGCATCTCAAATCTGTTCTCTAAACGTGCTGATGGATTTTTTTTTTTTTTTTAAGTGGGACCACTTAAACTGTTAAAACCTAGAATGTGGGTATGTCTTGCCTTTATATTCCTCAAGCAACACCATATCAATCCTTCTACAACTTGCGGATCTGTGCCTTAATCCACTCCACTGTGGCACACATACTTTTCTGACTACATCTGTATGTCATCATTTAATATCCATTACATTTCCTAAGCAGTGGCAGCTTCTTTTCCTGACTCGCGTTGCTTCCGCTGGGCAGAAAATTGGTAAAGTTGGAAGAACTGTTCTCATCAGTGTGGAAACTTTTTCTCAACAGGGTATTGTATCTCAGTAAATCCCAGTAGTTAATGACCGCTGTGCCACAGAGGGTTGCTCTGTTTTTCACCAGATGCAAGATTTTTGGAATTCCCCAGATTCATATGTGCACCAGAACAGCAGTTTTCCAGCTTGAGTCCCAGGCTGCATGTAGCATCTCATTAGCTCCGGTCACTGATCGAGTGTGACAGACATGAAACCTGACACATGCTGCAGACCTCCACTATACATTTCATCTGGTTTCCCATAATGCTTGAAAAATGTCTTTCTGCATTTGTAATTATTTTTCTTCCTTGGCCCTCGCCTCAGATATGTTCTTTATTGTTATTCTTTTCCACTTGCCTTCTGGAGCATCTTTCAATAACTTTTCGTCATTGGGCGAGATGTTTTGAAATCTCGCACAGATTTCCAACCTGTTTCAAGTCAAGCAATTATGCCACAAATATAACTGCAGACATAACCCACACTGGAATCATACGAGCATGTTTCTTCTGACTTACTCCTTTTTTCCTTTAAGATCAAAGTGCACCTAACCCATGCGCTGCATGTTTTTCTGTAATGCGTAATATATCTTAAAGGACTTTTGTATTTATATGCATTATATAAATTATGAATTTTACAAACATTTGAACGTATTTTTAAAAAGGTGATATGCATGCCAGAAAAAAACAAAACAGCTTGTTCCAATGTATAGCGGGTCCATGATAGAAACAAAATGCTAAACCAAAAGACTTGTAACTTCTTACAAGTTACTTAGTTAGTACTTGTTGCAAGATTAACATGGCAATGGTATGCACGAACACACACAGGCAAAAATCACAAACATGCACACACACACACAAAAGGCAGGCTATAATACTGCAGCCAACTGGCCCTTGAGCGCCACTGCGAATGGACCACAGAGGAGGCTCTACTTTCTCTGCTCTTTGCCTTCGCCCCCTCAGCACTGACAGCTGCTTCCTAACGAAGCCCACTCTCTTCCAAGCAGACCCTGTGATAATGAGGCTCTGCCCAGAACTGCAGGCAACCAGGGAGCAATGTCAACAGCTCGGAGCTGACCTCCTGAACGGGCTTGCTTCCCCTCGTTCACCGAGAGAGCAAAAGCTGCACCTCATTGTTTGGGTGGAGAGCGGATCCTTGCCTCTGGGAATTGCCCATGTCCAATACTAAAACTGAGCTGTAACAGTGTTGAGGCTTCATGTGCATATATATGTGCGTATTCATGAATGTATGCACCTCAGCGAGACTGCACATGTAGGCAAGAGCGAGCAAACACACACACACAAAGAAATGTAGAAGAGAATTACAAGTGATATTGCCATGTCACAGAAAAGAGGATTTTAACAGTGGTAAATCTCAGTTTTACTACAAATTTAAAACATACCAGAGAATCTGCAGACCTCACCTGCATAATATGTTGTATCAACAATGAATAAATCAAACCAGTGTTGGCAGAAAGGAACCAACCAGAGGTAAAAATCTCCATGGAGCAAAAACCATTTGTAGTTTTTATATGTGCAAATGGAATGACGGACAATGTAAAATTCCTCCTTTATGCATTCGTGAGAGCTGCTACAGGTGATTCCGATAATGTTAAAGGGCTATCAAAATTGGATATGTTAACAAACTACTGGTTCGGAGAATTTCTTTTAATGACTAAAAGTTTAAAAAAAAAAAAAAACTGGACTTATTTAGTTTCTCTTGGGATGGTGCAGCTGCAGTAACAATAGCATGCGGGCCTAATAAAAAAATTAGGACCCCTGCGGGTATATCTGTTCAAGACAAAAATTGACAGAACTCCTCTAAACAACGCACAGTGTGTGACATATTGTAAGTCTATCTTTCCAGTGCATCCATTGGTGGAGGAGACCCTTTAAAAGACCAGTCTGTGTTTGCCTTGGTAGTAACACAAACCCAACATTAATCACACTGGATAAGCTCTGCATTCGACAACAGACACCCTCTGTAATGAATAAGTCAACTAATCTGTGCCAGCTCACAAACTAGAATAAGAGCAGCCGAAGGATAACTGCACAGAAAATGGAGTAAATAAGGATTTTCAACTCAACAGAGTGTCTAGTGAAATTAAAGTCTCACCAAACTCTGTGATACTTTTATAGAATTAATTGACTCAGTAAAAGTTAGGAATCTACCAACAACAAAACCATGTCCTGCTTAACTTAGGTGACAAACACCCAAAACTTGATTAAACCACCAAAGAAAAAATATAACCAAAGCATTTTGCAGGTTGGTGCAACAAATCAGATCCCATGTTGATATTGCCCCTATTTTTTGGCTTTACACTCAAAGCTGACATGAAATGTTCAAACAAGCACAAGGTTTAACATTTTTGTTGACCAAACTGTAAAGTAAAAAGCCTATATGAGGCAAGCAATAATACTGTCAAAGATATTTGACTTTTTCAATGACATAAAAGCAATAAACTCTACATGTCTAGCCTTGAATGTGATTCTCATTTTCCAGTGTGGCCCTTTGGGAAATTGAGTTGGACACCCCTGGTTTATACTGTAGGCCTCAAGACTGTTAAAAGGAAAGAATAACCAGACTGCTGCATGAGCATCGAGCAAGGAACTAAGACCAAACCATGAAAAACTAAATTGAATGCACAATTAAATAAAGCATCCACACATCACATAAAGCAAAAGACAAGTACCTAATACAGTATATCCAACGCATTGCGTCCTTATAAAATCAAATATTCCACACCATGGACAACGACAATCATGACAACATGTGGGAAAACAAGACCGATGCAAATGTGTTTGATAAGCGAATGTATCTCCAACAAAACAGAAGCATAACATTGCCAGGGGTAACGTTAACAATCATGTAAAATAAAAATAAAAATAAAAGAAAGATTTACTCACCATTAAAACAGCTCCAGGCGTATGGTTCTTGTCATTACAAGCTAGTGCACTTGCAGGTTAGTTTGGTCTCTGAGAGCCAGCTGCCCAAAATGGGCCTTCAACGTTCCGTGTAAATACTTTTCAATCACTTAGCTAGTTAATAAAATAAAATAAAATAAAATAACATCCAACGTCTGACTTCAATCCAACCAGTCCGTCCTTAGTTATATCGCGCACTCCCACTTTGTCAGAAATTGACCGGGTAACTTTGCGTCGTTAGTGGCAGTGACCCTAGCAGAGCAGCAGGCAGGTGAAGGGCTACAGGCTGCACCGAGTCCATGCTAGCCGCTCAGGCGTTAGCATTGCTGGCCCTCGATACACGGCCGTGACCGGTTTATTTTCCTCACTTGTTGCGCTCACCTCTGCTCCAGCTGTCTCTTCGGGTGGAGGCTTCTTTTCAGTTGGTGTGGCTAAACTTCGAGTCCGTCTTGTGATAAAAATGTCCACCTAACTATTTTCTAATGTCAATTTTAGCAAACTGCTCGCTAACTGCCGCGCGGAATCCACTTCAACTTCCTGTCATCTTTAGTTAAATCCCTACAGTTAATCTGTAGTTCCGCTCGGAGTACCATAAAAATACGTACATGAAGCCTTTGTATGATCAGTTTTAATTTATTTATTTATAGTAAAATAAAAATGATTGTGTTTTGTTGGTTGCTCCTCATTTTGTGCCATATACCTGTATTGTCTACAAACTCATAGCTGGAAAGACACTCACATAGAGCCACACATGTAGCCTATTAATTTTTCATTATGTCATAGTGACAATACATGACCAGTACTGTTTAAAATTGGATAAAGTTTTCAGAACACTTTTTACTATTAAAATTATTACAGTCTTAACCCTTCTGGAAAACACTCAACAAGTATACTCCACTTTCATAGCGTTATAAGATACTGCTGCATACATTCTTGCACTTGCTCTTGAATTTTAATAGTTGTTTGTCTGTTGATATTATTTTACCCAGTACTGAACCAAGTACTGAAAATAACTGACTGACTTTTTTTAAATTCGCTACTTTTGGTGTATCCATGTACTTTATTCAAGAAACAAAAAAAGAATCCACTTTCCATGGAATAATTCCTTATCTCAATCTGCAGGATAACCACCACCCTCAGCCATCCTTGCTGACCCTCGCTAAGTTAACTTAAATGGCCCCCACTTCCCATTGACAAGAATCATGGGTCAAACATTAAGTCGTCTGTGGTGCAGATGGCAACACATAAGAAGATTATAGAGGAAAGTACAGCCTTCATGGTTGTAATTCAAACAGTTTAGAAACCACTTGAATTAGTGATAAATCCTTCTGGACTGGTCTGTGAGCAGATGTGACAAGTTGAATTATTCCCCTCTTACCAGGAAGCTTTACAGGAATCTTAAAACATATGGTGCCTTACGCCTCCATCTCAGACTATAAATGTTATTGCAGGACGGACATAGTCTCGGAATTCAAGACTAGCAACCAGGAGATTCTGTATGACTTCTTTTGTGACTCAAGTATCCTCCCATTCCTCTCCAATCATCAAAAAAGTTGGCAGTTAACTATGACTCCCTCAATTACTAAAAGTGGAGACCTGTCTGGGACTGTCAAGAGTCACAGAGATACGGGCTTACTCAACCAGATTATCTGCTTCTCTGACTGCAGCTGTGCTTCATCTTGGGATATTGGGACTCCATCATTTCTTTTCGTCCCTCAAATCAGTTTAAAGTGTGTCTAAATATGGCACATGATTAAATCTGTGCCACATGAAAGTACCCTCAAGCTACATATACCTGAGAGAGTATAGCATCTAAAAGAGAACTAGGCCATTGTGAATATGATGGCAGTAATATTGGTCAGTCTCAGTGTAATTTTAAAAGCAGGAACATTGTCAGGCATCGTGTAACACTGGGCCTGTTTTAGTCTTACATCTTCAATGCACAGCATGATTATTAATGTGACTAATGTGAGCTATATGAAGGAACAAGCTGACATCATCTCAGTCTAGCTTCAAATATTAATCAAATTAAGTCTTGTGTCTTTGTTTCAGGAGGCAGTATGAGATGTTGGGCAAAAGGAAAAATTACATAACAGACATTACCATACACAGCCTAATATATCCCATGAGGAAAAAAACAGTCAGCAGGAACTAAACCCAGTTTCAGAAACAGCCACGGCCAACAAGGTGCAGATGCTTTGTTCTGCTGGTCAAGTAATATTATCACATAATGTGTGGTGTATTGAGTCAGGCTAGACAATTATTACATAACCACAGGGTTCACTTCTCTGTTGCATGCAAGCCTGGAGCGCCTTCTCATAATTTGCTCCCCTGTGTCAGAAAAGATAAAATCATAGTATCTCACTGCATGCTCATTGCATTCTTCCTGGTAGTGTCTACCAGTTAACATTACAGAGGAAAACTGTCTCTGCAACACAGGAATTCCTCACAAAAAACATGATGTAAATTGTACTGCACATCAACCGTGGCAAATTTGCTGACAGGTTACATTGTATATCTTGACAGAATGAGGGAAGGCTGCTCATTTTCTGAGACATCATAGTGTGTAGGACAGAATTGTGAAACTATGCATATCTTCCTCAAATAACTCTCTCTTCTTCCTGGTTAGACGTGGAGCTGCTCCATCAGTGAGAATCAATTAGGATTTATTTACATTCAATTATGTGCCATCTGTTTATCCTTATTTGATTTACTTCATCAAAGGAGCATGCACCATGCTGTCATAATTAGTTAATAAGGTGTTTGCAGCATTCATTATTGTATTAGAAAACGTGCATTTCATAGCACAAATGTTCTTCTAATGTTTAGTAGTAGTTTACAGTATATTTTATATTATTCAGTTATATGATTTTAACATTTCTTTTCAGTTTTGAAACGTTGTGCATGCCCTCATACAAAAAAAGTCATAAGAGAAAATACAATGTTTTAAGCGCTTAAATAACACCCTGTTCCTAATGGCTATATGACACCTGCAACAGTGTTACTCATCATCCACTATGCCTGAAAGGTCTGTACTTGTGCACTTGTTGCTGTGTATTGTCCGATATCCCTCCAGCTGATAGAATAGAATATAAAATTAAAATAGATTTCAGATTTGTGCAATCAAACAAATAGCCAGAGTAAAACAATTGTTTGTCATTTGCTGATTGAGCTGAAGCTGTGTCCCCTGGGATGCACTGTGGACAAACAGTTATTTGAATGACAAAAGTAGGCCATTCCTTTACTGTGATAGTGGAACATGGATGCCCATGCACTGTACAATGTGTAAAGTTTTGACCACAGTCAGAAGCAAACCAGGCATGCAATGTATTTCTTTTCTTTTTTTAAGATGATTTTTTGGGGCATTTTTAGGCCATTATTTCCATAGGACAGCAGAAGACAAGAAAGAGGGGGACTGACATGCAGCAAAGGGCAGCAGGTTGGAGTAGAACCCGTGGCCGCTGTGCGCTCCACAGATGTGCACCTGCTCCACCAAATGAGCCAACCGGGCCACACACACTGTAATGCTTTGCTTTGTATTTCCGACAAAGAAATTAACACTCAGTAATAGGCAGACCATCAAATATGCAAACATATTCAGCAATGGCATAATAAATATTTTTTCGGGGTCTCCTATTCACAGTCCAGGCCTATTTTAATTTTCTATCGGTCACCCGTATTCTTAATAAATCTAAATTGCTTTTTTCTGTTTGTAGCCTAAAACCTTTGTGAACACACAAGGATTTATCTCCAAAGTGCTGTAGCTGCACAATATTAATAGACAGAAATGTGTTTTAGAGTTGGATACCCTGCTTTATTTTTATTGAAACAGGATTTCTTTTAAATTCAAAGCCTTCTTGTAGACACAATCATTTTCAAATCGGAGACATCCCGCAAATATGCTGAAAAGGACACAGAGCATAAAATATTTCATGTCCAATATTACTTTTTGTGTTAATAATCATAATCTCCATTTTGACTATGGGAGTCTGTGTTCCATTTTATTACTAAGTCTTGTCGACAAAGAATTTGAACTTTTGTGAAAACTCTGAATTTTCATGAAGCTGGGTGCACTGAAAGACTGTCCGCTAAAGCTGAGCTGCAGGAGGTGAAATCTTCTCCACAGTCTCAGGCAAGCTGGATACATGTCGCCATCCTAAATGAATAATTTAATCCTCAAAGTGTACTTCAAAGCTGCTCACCAGGTGGTGAGTCTCCCAACAGCTGCCTCACAGCCCAGCAGACAGTCAGAGATCGAGCAAAATGATTTTCTCCAAATGTTCAACAAAACTGTGTCCGGATGATAACATTGTGTTGCAGAACAATCATACCTGCCAGCAGACATTCCTTTTCCAGGTCTTTTTCAACTTCTTTTCAAGGGGACAATGGTGAAACAGTGGTTATCCTGATGAAAGGGAAAGCTTAAATTGAAGGGGAAGCTACCCACCTAGAAGATGATTCCACCTCTATTTGGCAAAAAGCTGCTTCATGGCTTCTTAAGATCAGCTGCATATTGTGTTGCTCCAACCTGATCTTTTTCTAATGCCATCACTGAGGATAAGGACACTTGATACAACTCCGGTAGATGTCGGACATCCGGACATTATTTTGAATTCCAAAATAAAGAAATGCTGCATTGATTTGATCTAATTTAAATATAAGCTGCTGATATTGTTTTCAGTAAAAGTCAATCCACAATAGAAGTCTCCTGGCCCTGTGATTGGTCATTATTGCACGGGGACAGGCCGGCCAAAAACGGCTGAATGTTGATGATCTCCCTGACACTGCCAAAACCAAAAATCCTACAGGAGAGAATAATTGGTATTGAGAGAGCGTATTTGAAAAATAGGACTTTCTTTGTTTTGACAGATTGTAGCTCGCACTCAAACTTTAGGCAAGGTAGTACACAGGAAACAGCTAAATATAATCCTCATTATAGTCCATGCCATCGTAGTTTCATTGACACTTGAGGCATAAAGAAATGGCAGAGGTGCAGAGACGGAGGTTGCAATGGAACAAAAATGTGTCATGAATGAATGTGATGGTATCAACAACACGCTTTAAATCAAACTATACGCTGTATTCCCATAAGATGACAGTCGGATTCTGACAGCTTTTATTTTCTCTTGCAAAATATAATGCAGTGTATTTACAGAAACATTTAATTGTATTACAGCCATAGTCAATTTACTCTGTTTACACTGAAATACAAAAGTTTTTATAGGCATTGTTAGGATTGTAATTTTTCATTTTAATAGATGTTACAATGTATACAATCGTATAGAATATATTTTCCACAGCAAAATTACTTTTTTGAAGTGTAAAAAGATGAATCCTCTGATGCAGCACTTTACTCTGCTTATTTAGGACTAAGTGCACTTGACGTTGGATATTTAGGAAGCTCCAGAAATTGGATTTGGCCATGCATGAAAAAAAAAACTGACTTAAATTAAAACTGAGTATGGGTGATGTGTAGAAACAAATTCATGATGCATTGAGTCATCTTTCATTTCCATTGACTTATTAAACAGAGTTATGGTGGTGGGCAAATGATGGAGCTCCCCTCGAACTCACTACATCTTCCCACTTAACAGGGAGGCAAGAGCACGCCAAACCCTGCAGGCTGACAACGCTCACCAAACAAAT
The DNA here is from genome assembly GCF_013103735.1 of Etheostoma cragini. Taxonomy (NCBI): domain Eukaryota; kingdom Metazoa; phylum Chordata; class Actinopteri; order Perciformes; family Percidae; genus Etheostoma; species Etheostoma cragini. The sequence goes on along the minus strand of NC_048415.1, from coordinate 12,973,873 downwards.
CATGGCAACACATCCACAGGCAGTCCAGAGTAAATTGTTGTATTAACCCCCAGGCAAGGGTCCCCCCTCAACAATTCAATAAGCAGAAATGCATTCCTACACATCCTAACAGAAAGCTAAGGATTTGACAACCCACAGAGCATGCTGGTGCCAAGCTGTGAAGGCTGTCAATGTTATGGGTCAGTGTGTTAATTGTTGTTAAGGACGTTTATCTTTCATGGCTTCTTCTGCTGCAGTCATCATGCAGCATTGTTGTAAAAATTGAAGAGAAAAAAATTGAAGTAAATGATTGTCACTGGTCATTATAAGTCACATTATTTTGACACTGTGCAGATAGACGAGTTCTTCCCCTTGGAATAATAAGGGACCTGGAAATATAGTTTCCATCTGTATTAAGAGTATTTTTCAGACATTAAGCCCCACAGTTTCCACAAAACTAACACAACTTACTTACTTACAACTTTTGTAAGTACTTACTTACTTGTTAGAACTAACGTACTCTTCATTTTTATTTTTTTTAATCCTTTTTTTATTTTATAAGTGTCAATATCTGCTCAAAATTCCAATTAGAAATCCTGTTTCTACTGTCAACCTTTTTTATTCCAAAATGTCATTAGAAGCCAACTTGTCAGATGAAACCTTTTAAACCAAAGTCTACATAATCTGAAGTATAATGTTGCTCGGTGAGGTCTAACTACACGACTCATACTTTAGGAAGAAATCTGATGGGTCAGGAGTGAAGGACACTGTCAGGATGCAGACGCCATTATTTTGGCTTACTATAATCTCCAGATCAGATTAACTTCGGCTCAAATTAATCTTAAGAATTTTGTGATCTGCAAGGCCACGTCTCCTGCCAGCAGTACGTTTAAGCTATCTGATGCAGTGTACACGTTGTCTTCCTGTCTATTCACATACCCAGTGACACATGTTCTGTAGCAGGCGTTGGTAATTAGATGAAATGCATTTGTCCGTGTAGCCTGCAGAAGCAGACTGCATCTATATAAAACAAAATCAGACTGATGTCACCGCCACACTCCTTTTACAATTCTGACATCTAAAAAAACATTTTTTGTTTATATTTGCATTCAATATCCCTTTCATTTAATACCATGCCTCTGGACAGAAATTCCTAACAAACCATTCATTATGTAAAAAAAAAAAAAAGATTTAAAAACTGGGGACAAAGCATCCAATTATCAATGTATGGTAATGTTGACATTTTACTCTTGCATTAAGTAATATTATTCTGCAATGTGGTAGCTTTCTAAACTGTTTCTTGGCTTCATAATACCTCAATTATCCAAAGATAAAAACTGATAGTTACCACAGAACGTCAACATTGTTGTACACAATGTGTGCTATAATTGATATTTGTGTCTTGCATCATTTACACAACAGGATGCAATTAAATATTTAGAAATCAGAAATGCGCATCATAATGGGCTTAGGGTCAGTGTTCAGCATCTCTTGCAACCAAATTAGAGCATTTTGTAAACATGTTTTATTGCAGGGACCAGTGTAGTAGGAAAAATAAACTAACTGAAGATAATATTTGTTTCGATATGTGCAAATAAACAGACTGTGTGTGGAGCTGTGAAGCTTGGTTATAAGCAGGGGGTAGACACTTTATTGGCCTACAAAACAGTCAGCCTCGATTGCTACTCCCCGTGTGCTTCAGTTAAAAGCACCCTCTCATTTTGTTGATATTTTTAGACGCAGTAAAATCTCTCTTAGAATGCATTGTTACATCTTCTAGATGACTAACATGCAAACGTGCTGTGTGTCACTTTGTATATAATAAACAAATCACTCTAGCAGATAATCTAACATTACGAAAATAGTTTAAACAACCCAAACCACCTGTGTGTGTGAATTTAACACTCACACTTTATACATTGACATGCAACATTTTGTGGATCTGAATATCTGGAAATACGTTGACAAAACGAGCTTAGTCACTTGGCCTTATTTAAGGCAATGAAAATGCATACAGTGGCAACTAATTTGACTTCTTACTTTAAAAAAATATGTTTGCATACTGTCACTTTAACTCTGGATGACAACATTTCTGCCTTCAGTAATTCTATTTGTAAATTCAATCAGATTGTGTGTGTGATCATGTGAAAGCTGTGGAAATTATTTTATTCAGTTACATGCAATAGAACTTGTGCCAGGGGCCTCAAAGTTAAACACATCAACAGTTGCATCGTAAGTCGTGAATCCCAAATATCAAAATGCTCTTATTATTATTTGCTTAGGCACCCTCAGCTTCTATCTGCCCTTTTTGATTTAAATTCGTCAAAAATTGAGGGATTGCACATGCGCCCTGTCAAGCCAAACTTTAGAACTCCATTCAGGCTGCTCAATTCTCATGAAGGCAGACCATTTTTTCAGGTGTTGTTTTTTTCTCTCCTTCATCCCTTTTTTCCTCCCTTTGCTATTGAGAACCTCTTCCCCTCTTATAGACATGATCTGACAGGAAATCTTTGAGAGGCAGCGCTGTGCTAACTGCCCAGAGATTTCAACTGTCTGTTCTTGCTGGAGGAGAAGCTGAACGCTGGCCTCCTATTAGTCTAAACACATGGAGCCCCCCAATCCCCTGTCTCGCTCTCTCTCCCTCTTTTTCTCTTCCTATTCCTCTCTCTCCATATCACTTCCTCTCCCTCTCTCTCACACTACTCATCCCGGTCCTGGCGAGGGGGCTGACAGCTCTCAGCGTCCCAGCCTGTCAAAAAGGCCCTGTTATTCAGCACCCTCCCTCTGGGACAGGAGGAAAACACACACACACACACACACACACACACACACACACACACAAACACACGTGCATACTCACAGAACATGCTTTCACAAAGGCCGTGTACAATACACACCCACACACTTTGTCTCTCTCTGACACAGACATATTTTTTCCTATGCCCACAAAATACTTGCACATACAAAAACTTTTCAATGCTCTTAGAGCCAACTGCTTGTTGTCAGCATTTCTCAAAAATATGCTGACATTTTGCATGCGCTAATCAGGATCAAATGTATTATCCATACAGACACTAATTTACTGAGCTTTCACCTTTTCCGCGGCAACGCTGACACAAATTCCTCTCTTTATGGAATCCTCTTGTCAATCCATGTGATTGGCTGAAATTTAACAATCATTAGTTACAATTTAATAATGTCTGGTGAATAGGAAGAGCTGACAGGTGTCCAATCAGGAGTTTGAAATGATTCCTTAGAGATTTTGAATGCTAGCTTGCAAATGAACCTGCAGGTGCCTCCACAGCTGTATTCCCAAGTCCATCACAATACTATGTGCATACTAAGGAGCAGAGATTGCTCAGCCTGCTGTCTTGTCCTGACAATTTGGGGAATTTTTCAGATTTAAACAGCAGAGATATGAAATGGATGTGAATATGATCATGAATAAAACAACCTAAACTAAACAATACTAAACTCTACTCAGAAAACAATTAAAGAAATTAAATAAGGGTCAAAAGATTATACTGTATCAATGTAAGCTTTGTGTAAGGAGAGGCACTGTTGTTAAATGCTGATATTTTTGCATTGTGAGCCAGATTCACTGTGAACATTTAAAATGTGTAAAAAAAAAATGTATGTCAGAAAGAGTGCTGTTTCATATTTGTAACAAATGGCATGATAGCAGTAGTATTTAAAGGTCACTCTTAACTCTTGCAGGTCTATTTAAACCCTGTGTTTCACATTCTCCTACCACATTGTAAATTATTATTTTGAGGATTAAAAGACAACAACAAATGAAGTGAATTTCTATTAATATTGACAAGTGGGAAAACAATTATTTATAATTATCATGGGAAATCTTTAAAATTGAATTTACTGAAAGGTCTACATTCATTTTGGTTGAGATTATTCTCAGTAACTGATTTTTTGTCACCCTTGAAAAAACACACATACACACACACACACACACACACACACACACACACACACACACACACACACACACACACACCCAGACAAACACACACACACACACAGACACACAGATTTACATTTAAAGTTACATTTACATTTACCCTCATTTGGGTAATCACATCTAACGCAAGCTGTTGCTGTTTAGAGTCTTTTTTATAATTCAAACCCACGGCCCAGGAGTTGCTGTGGGGTAATCCCTGTTCAACTCCAAGGAATAGTAATGATTGCAGCTGATCACATGTGGAGCCACTGGAGAGCTGGATCTCTGTGCTCCAGAAGCCTTTAAAAACCATCACAGAGTAGGGGCTATTTATGACTTGATTAGCCACACAAAACTCTCTTGCCCATTCACACAGGATGCTGGAGATAATAGCGAAAACTAAACTTCTCTATCTGGAACTTATCAAAGTGAGACAAAAACAAAACAAAACAAGGGTAAACTAACTTTTCTGAAATGCCAGCTAAGCATTAACATAGTTCCTTTCTTCCCATATTGCCCCTTTGTGAATAATTTCCCTCAAATCTGAGTAATCACAGTGTTAGTGCCCTTTTTAAAAAAACTTCTCTGTCTGCTAAATAAGGAGCTCTCTTAACTCCTCTTCTCAACGCCGGCTTAATTGCGTTAAGAATTAATGGTGCATTTTCACGGCCAAGCTCACCACCAGACACCAGTTACACATCTCTTCCTGCTGGGCCCAATGCCACACAGTGGGCCCAGAAGTGCCTGTTGTGCGCCAACCCCGGTCTCACTCCTGCTCCGGGGTGAGAAACTTTGCGTTATACATATTCATGAATATCTCTCATATCTCCCCAAAGGCAGCTATATCTCACCATTAGTCGCTCTCAAAAGTCTTCTGCGGCACACAGTATTGACTTCTGGAATAATTTCAGGCAATCCCAGACATGATTTATGATGATGCACATTATCGATCACTTAAGGAGATATTTAGGTATTCAGAACAAAAAGTTATGTTCTCATTATGTTGATGGTGTGAGGCGCCAGGCCAAGGGGAGAGGGGGGAAGTCACTGTACACTTTACCGGAGAGGTAATTAGCACGTCTGAGTAACAGCAAGGCTCCCCCTCTTTGCTCTCCTGCTGCTGAGGCTGGGCTGACTTGCCTTAGCGTTAGCACAAATTGTTACTGTCGCCCCACAGGTGGGAAACTAGCTCTCATCACCTCATCACCCCAGAGGATGTGAGACACAGCAATCATATATTAAACCGCTATCCTCGCAGCATGCAGGTAGTGTCTTCATGAGATATTTTACTCTTTATGGAGCCCTTGGGGGACACACAAATCCAATACAGCTCCCTTTTAAAGGGGCACAGGCGAAGACATGCATACAAACAACTGGGATATTGAGTGGTTTCTCTGCCAGAGGCAAGTAAACTGACATGCCATTGGAGCGCTCTGGGCAAATGCATCAGCACTGGCAATGCCAGGGGCTCGTAGACAATAGGAAATGAAGGAATTCACCCAATATGAGATGGTGTATGGTTGAAGTTGGCCATAGCAGACAGGTCTTTAATGCTTTAAATGACCTTAATTGTAACAGTTGATGTAGTTTTTGAATCTAACAAATCCCATCTTTACACATCAGGAAGTATGGTAAAATTATTTCCAAAATCAGAAAGTGTTTCTTCGTACATCTTTTTCCAGTTTGGCTTCAAACCAAGGATACCATTACCCTCTTCAGGGCCTACTGATGAGAGACACCAGACTTTGTTCGTGGCTGGGAAAAACGCAACACTTTCTAAAGCTGTTAATGTTTTATCCCATAATTCACAGGCCCTGGACTTGGGAGTATGTCTTTGTGGGAAAGCCTTGGCTGGACATGGTGGAACCAGCATCATTAGTGCCTGTCTCCCCGGGGTGGCATGTGTGGAAATTACTGCCCCAATCAATAAGCAAAATCCAAGTGTTGAAATATTTATCCAGACAGCGCTTCATCCTTGCGGTGGACTGTCTGAGCACTCTTCCTGCACCTTAAAGGGTTATTCAGAAAGCCATATATGGGCAAGAGTACACCTTGAAATCAATGGGATGCCACTCACTGGCTGAGTGCTGAGTGCTACAGAAGTCCATTAATTTATTGTCGATACATGGGGCGGAAACAGCGTATGAGGCGGAACTCCCCTTAAGGTGTACTCAAAATGTTGTCACGATACTGGCATTTCTAACTTTGATACAATACCTCGAAGAATATCAATATTTTGTTCCAAGACAGGCAGCCTATTTTCAAGTGAAGCAAACTTGTACATGTGTCGTGTTTCCGAGTGAGAAAACAGCAGATTTTCTTTCTATAGAGATAGTGAAGGAGCAGATCTTTTTTTAGTCACAGGGGGAATTGCTGGTGGTGTTGAAAGAGTGACAACTGAGTACACATATTAAAAAATGTATTTCATTGCAAAAAAAGAATATTTGTGGCAACATGAACTCAAAATGTAATTTCTAAAAGAAAGACTTCTTAGTGAAAATCCATCATCCTGCTATTTTAAAGAGCTTAGTCAGTGCCTGTTTACATAATAAACATTACAGATTAATTCTGCAGGGGCCAACACATATACACCCGACATCATAGTGTGATTCTCTCTGCAAGACTTCCTTTGAACTCCAACACTTAGCTTGTTATCTCACTTTATCTTCCCACAGAGCATGTTACGGACGATTAAAAGCTCTATGTGATACTTGGGCTAACATCTCATTATAAGAGGGAGCCCATTTGTATTGCTTACCTCCATAGTTAGAGTCCACAAAGGATGACAGCTGACTTCCCCTCCTCAGCTTGAAGTACTCTGCTGAAACATACGCTCATTATGGAACCATAAAAAAATGCTCTCATTTGTTAATAAAACATTTTCAGGAACCAGCAATGAGCAAAGGACATTGTCTGGCTGCAATATAATGTGACCCTTTGAGATGTGCAAGTATTAAACGATTCATTCCCCTTCTTTTCTTGTTTGTTTACCATTACTTAAGAAAGACAATTTGTCTCTATTGTTTTTTAGAAGATAATTGATCAGATTACATTTGAACAACTCTCAATAACCTCTGATCCTTGTCACACCCTAGACATTAATCAGACCGCCATAAAAAAAAATCTACAAAACACCATTTTGCCCTGTAGAAATAAAGGCACCGCTAATTACCATCTTCTGTTTGTCCAACCAGTTATGATGTAGAAAGTCATAGGAATTTACAGTTCCCATAAAAGCCTAAAGAATGACTTTTCTGTTCTGCAGAGGGGCCAGCGTTGTGAAACTGCATCATTCCCTGATAATAATTTGATCATGTCCATAAGCTAAAGGGGAAACAGTAGACACTCCTGGCTCCCATAAATCTCAATACTGGCATCAGTGTTAGCAATCACCACGGGGATATAAAATGCTGATGACAATGCTGTAGTATGTGGGTAAATACCACTGTCACTGACAAGTGATCTGAAGACTCCTTGTCCATTAACCTTGTCAGTGTTTGGAATTGTCATTTGTTTTCCTTGTTGTTCTACATTTTTCCATTGGGCCGAGAAGCGGTCTCCATGTGCTTTATTGAGTCAAGATGCCTTATAGATACTGGGAGCTCATCAAGGATGAAATGCACAGAAGGCCACCGTGCTCAGTTGCTTCCCCGACCCCATTCACACATCTAAATGAAGAAGCAACAAGGATGTGAAAAACATTTTGGAGCATGATGTCCTCCTAGTATGCTCTATATCCTAAAGAGAAGCAATGTTACTGAGAGCATGAATAGAAAAAGGCGTTTCCGTGGGACACCAAACAACGTGATGCATAGCATTCATGGAAGAAATACGGCATCTGCAACCAATTCTGTCTGCAACATCAGACCCCCAACAATAAATCTGCAGCGTCTCAATGATTATACTTGCACAGATGCAGGTACAAACGCACGTGTCCATTTCAGAATGTGTACAAGTGTGTCATATACTTTTGTTTGAGTGTGTAATTATGTGCGCATGTATGAATGCACATAATTGAATATGTGTGTGCATTTGGATCTGTGTTCATAGTTTCATTACTTGTGGGCTTGCAAGTGAGGTGTGTATTTGTGTGATCCAGTGTGTGTGGCCTGTTGCAGTGAGGGTATATGTGTCTGCGACTGTTCTACAATCTGTCTTTCATGGTTTAGTGTGGACTCAGTCCAAGGCACCCAGCTGCTTTAGATCAACACTCAATCACGGTTCACCTCATCGTAGCTTAATTCTTTCTGATTCACATCGGCCTGATCTGACCACCTCAGTGTGTCCCTGCTCACAGTAACTGGCACTGTCAGGTGGAATTGGTTCCACATCCCTCTTGTATTACAAACCTTGGAAATCTTGTACATGGTGTTTGTGCAGGGATGCAGATGGCAAATTAGGACTGACTGCAAAATCTAATATCATCTGATAAAGCATATGATTCCACATTAGACAACCACTTGGCCAAATGTCACCTGCTAATAATGCATTATTTATGCACTAATAAAAATGGAAAGAGTAAAAAAAAAATAGGAATAGGTGCTTAACTTAGATTGAATCTTAAAATGTGGGGTTGAATGCCTTTGTTGGTTAATGAAACACATTCACTAATTTTTACAATAGGTAAAAAAAGGTTTCTAACAAACTATTCAATTTTGTGTCTACCTTCAATCGATCACGCTTGTGAAAATTCTAATACTGTACAGTTTCCACATTTTACCTTCACAGTAATGGAAATGCTTGATTTTTGCATTTCACATAAATGTCTTGAATATGAAATATGTGGCAGCCTGAGAAACAAGAAAGCTGCAGATAAAAAAAAAAAGATCTTCTAAAGTGAGATTCAAGAAAGGCGTTTTTCTCTAAGATGAGATGCACTCCTAGCGTCTAACACATAATATGCTGGGGCCTTGAATATTGGAGAAAAATAGACTGAAAGCCTGGTTCTTGTAAAAGACTAGAAAATGAAAACAAAAGGCAACGCTCTGTGTCTTTGTTACCATGGTGTGTCTCACTGTGCATTTGGGACCTGTTTTCGCAATGTGAAGAAAAAAACTACAAACTTTACTCTCTCTGTAATAAACTGACAAAGAGAGCGTTGGCCAAGGCAGTGTTAGCCCCCACCACCAATTCCAGATGCAGAGATACCAGTGTGAAAATAAAATAAAATACTTGTGTTCACCATCTCCCATTGTTGAAACTGAATTTTTAACACCAGCACAATACTTCTTCTGCACGACCAGTTTCTTACACTCAAAGAAATGCTTATTTTCTCAAGCTTTTTGGTGCATAAACGGATCACATAAAGCTGTAAAAAAATTTAAGGAAAGAGAGATCACAGTGAAAGCTTAGGCATTAGCCTAAATACTGCTGAATTGATTTCAAATTGTTTCCAGGGTATAAGCCAGGCCAGCCAGAACAATTTGATCTGGATTTGTGTAAAGTCAGTCTCCTGTGTGCACTAGTTCTCTTAATTTGAATGTTCATTATTGGTTCATTAGTGACTTCCTGACTTTATAGCACCGATTCTTTACTACATCAGTCCTCCTCTGACAATAATTGGTAACACAACATAGACTCGGTTAGCCTCTCTCTGCATGACTTCATCCATCAGAAATCAGTAGCCTGCCCATTAAGTCTTTAAAACTCTTTTTGTGTGTATGCTAAAAGTTAAGAACAAGCACTGAAAGAAACCACACATACACACACAAACAAAAATGCACAAACACACACACACACACACACACACACATTTTTCTTCATTAACATGCATAGTAATGAATAAACCTGAGTTGAATAAAATATTTGTAAATCAATACATTAATAATGACCCAGATTAATTACCTCTTAACCATAACTGTGTAAATGTTTAATATGTTGTGATTATGGTGGACCTTTTTAAAGTGCCTCCTATTCTTTAAACTAATAAAACTACTCTATTCCCCCACACTTTTAAAATACAGTAAAACCTTTAAAAAGATATTAAGAAAGCCAAGCTATTGTCTGCGTTACTAACATAACACGTCATGGCCCAACAGTGGCGGACAAAATCCCAGGTTGTTTAGCTCATAAACTGCTGTGGTTTCCCGTCTGCTCCCTGGGTTAATTATGTCAGTTTCAAATATTTTGTTGCTGCTGAATATTCTCCTTTAAGTGGGGTCTACTGTGTTGAAATCCAACACCCCACTCCACGTAGTACACATGTGTGTTTGATTATCCCTCTCGCTTGGTAAGACAAGTGAAAATGAAAAGTCAAGTCCAACTTCGTGTCCCTTTCCTAAAATGTCTCATCTCATAACAGACCTCCACCACAGGAAATAAGGAGCAGTCAAAGGTCAGGACAGAAAAAAAGCAAAACAACTACTGGAGCTTGATTTCTTTCCTGACATTGAAAGTACTTCAGTGAAATCTTTCTTTGCTTCATTTCTATCACTTACCAGTTTGCTAAGACGTTCTGTATTCATCAGTATTGCACTGCATAAAGAAAAAATCCAATTAACACACAGCATACAAAGGATACACACAAGGCCTTATATAATGTACAGTATTATGTAATATAAACTGTAAGATAATACAATGGGCGTCTGTCAGTGAATGTGGGCATTAGATTTAAACCATGTGAGATATTTTCCAAAGCCTATAGATACAATCTTATAAATTGAGGCTGGTGTTATTGTTTTGTCTCTTGTCTGATATTCATTGACTTCACGTGTCAATCAAAGTACTTTTTTGTTGTGCTCTTCTCTTTCTTTGAAGGCCAGAAATCCAGCAATATATTAATGTTCAAGCACTACTGCAAATTACTTTGAGAACTTTAAAGCCAGTTCACAAAACAAAGGCTATTCACAGCCAGTGGTCTGTGGAGTGTGCACTCAAAATACATACCAGATTACTCACCCTCCTTCAGTGCAGACACAATATATTCACTCTGCCTTTTCCCTTTGCGCTCTGTTCGGCAGATGCCCACACAGGGATAGGGAAAGCCATTGTATCTAATTGCAATGCTCAGGATTTTGATTACACTCTTGCCTTGAAAGCACAACACTGTAAAAGAACAATTGCTCAGAGAGCACCAAGCAGCAGGAGGTGCAATTTCAGCCCTTTCTTAATGAGAGAACATATCAATAGGTAAAAGGGAGGAATTTATACTTTAATTCCATTTCTGAAGTAATAAAAATGTGGGCCCTTATTTATTAGTTTATTAAAGATGAAACTAAACCTAGGACTGTTTATCTCCTCTTTTTTGTTGTGTTTCAATGATCCTTCCATCCGGGTCTGTTTTTCCCATATTTCTGAAATTATTAACCTCAAAAGCAGACTTCCCACAGGGGTTGAGTGATGTAATGGATTAATAAGACAACTATGTTGTGCTGTGGCTTCTATGTCTCTGGGACACACTTTCACATTAAACGGAGCCAGTCCAGGGAACCTATATAAAAGTTTACATGTCACATGGCTATGCAACCGCAAACCGCATCCTCTGAAGACGTTAATTACTGGCACTTTAACTTGTTGTCAAACTGAATTTGTGCAAAAAGTGCTTAATGTTAATTTAATTTCATCACTTTCAATTACGGTTTGTAGTGGTTGTTTGCTTTTTTATTGTTAGTTTCCATGCCTGTTTTGGACTGTTGTATTTCTTAAAAACCTAACCAGGGACATGGTCTGCAAATAATACGGCCTATACATGCTCAGTATGTGATCAGTTAAATGTAACAATGCCTATTGTCCTTGTCAAATTAACTAATTAAAAATTCTCTCAACCTGTTTGTGTTATTTAATTTTAACTTGGAAAATACAGGAAACATCAAAAGTGTGGTACTTTTGAAAATGGTAATAAAAAACATGCTCTAAAGCAACGACTTTCAGCAAGTAGCTGAAAGTCAGAGCATTCTATAAAATTCAATAGTTTAGAGAAAATGTAAAAGGTGCCACTCTGAGTTCACTCTAAGTAGTAATTTTTTTGTATTATTCTTATTACATTTATCAGTGTGTGACCCTGTGTGGGAGGGCTTATTGCAGAGGGTTAAATCATCTCTGCCGACACGCTTTTACATCTTTGATTCTACATTCTCAATCCGGCAATTTTGCGTATTTGACCTTACTTGCTACAAAAGCAAGTGAAGTGCAAATTGGTTTACATCAGACAGTGAAGAAAAACTGCTTTTTCTGGGTGAGTGCTGAGTGACAAATGAACTTATGTCATGTGGAAACCTTGTATCTTCAGGAAAATCAGCATAGCAGTCTGATCATCAGAATAACAGTGCACAGTGTGGTCTAATGGGTTTTGAATGGATTTCATTGACCCTAAATGTACTTCGCCCATAAAGGAAAAATACATGTTCCTATAGAGAAAGTACATGCAAATCAATCAAGCTTTTAGAGGGTTTTCTTCGAGTGCAGTTTAGTACTTCTGCATCTGACCCTGTAGAGCTAATACAACTCAGCGCAAAACAAACACTGACGTGTAAGCTCCGTCGCTCTGCTAAAGACTACTGTTGAAGAGAGAAGCAGGTCTATTGTGTGGTTCATTACTGTATCATTTTATTCAGTCATCTGCAGGTAAAGACAGCACTAATGCATATTTATGTCAAGAAAGGTTGCTAAATGATGGACCCAAAATGCAGAGAAAGAAACTGAGGATAATTACGATGATTTTATGAAAAACTAAAAAAATGCATAAAAACCGAAGGAGTCCAAGAGACAAGCAGGCAAAAACGGGTGATACAAAAAGGAGGAAGAAGTAAAATAGAAAGCAAAGGAACACTGGCACACACAGGGAAGACTAACAAACAACAATACTAACTGGAGACAACACATACACAATACCACTATAATGATCTGACAACGGACAAGGGGAACACAAAGACTAAATACAGAGGGTAACAAGATAAGAGGTAGGTGACACAAGGGCTGGGGAACAGGTGAAAAACATCAGACAATCACAAGGGCGGGAAAACTAAGGCAGGAAGTAGAACTAAACAAGACGCCAAAGAAAACAAGACCATCACAATAAAACAGAAAACAGAACATTTACAAGACAAGATCAAAAATAACATAATAAGATAAGATAAGATAATAAAAACCTTTTATTTTTCCCAGAGTGGGGAAATTGCGGAATAATATCAAGAGAAAAACCAGGCAAAGAAATTAGGACAGGAAAACAGACTACCACAATAACACAAGACAAAACACCCAAACCATTACAATTTCTGACATTATTCAAAACAGGAATGTTACATTTTCTCACTGTGTGGTAATGTCTTGATAAGCATAAAAACTATGTTTTAGCGTTTTCACATAGCAAACTGTAAAAAGACAGCTGTGCTTGAACAACGTCTTTCATCTTTGTAAAAATGGTATTGTTTTAAGAGTTTCTTTTTCGTCAAACAGCTAAACAATTCTTAAGAGTACCTAAAATAATTAACCTTGCAAACACTAGATTACCTTTTTTTTTGTTCAGAATTATTTTATAGCTGTTTGTTTGTGTCATGAAATGATAAAGAATAGTCACTGAGCTTTGAGAAATGTAAGTACAAAATAATCCTAACAAAATGGTTTGCCCTGAAAACAACTGAAATGCTTCCATTTAAATAGGATTCACAGCTAAATGAAATTACTTTAATTTCAATGTTTGGTGTACGAGGGTATGTCTGCACGCATTCAAACATTTAACATTTAATTATTTAAACACAATTGTTCAATACAATACTTGTATAACAGGTGTTGTCAAGCAGCTTATTAGTAAGATAATTTAAGATGAAATATGATAAACTGTATTGTCTCCAAAGGGAAATTTGTTTCGGACTCCGTTCTGCAGCTTTACAAAGACAACACAAAATACAGATAACAAGCATCTCTCAGCAAAGCCTCTCATGCAACACAAACATCCTTTCATATACATTATACAGGTACCTACATAGTAAGCATATTGACTATTCCTTTCATTGGCAGTTTTTAATTGAACAACCCTGTCGGCTGCATTCTCCGCAATAAGTGAAGCACGGACCCTGCACAGTAAGTGAATGTCATTCTAACCACGTGGATAATTCACACAAATCACAGCTGGACTTCACTATTGATTTTGATTTCTCCTATTGTTGTTATGCACACATGACTCAGGGCAAAGATTTTGTACTCATACTTCAAACACCTGCACTCATAACCTTTGTGTAAAGGCAATAATGCTATATCTGTAGTTACAGCGGGGCCTAACCAGCCAAGTCACTGTTGAAACTATAATCATGATTAAGATGACTCTCTTTGGTTTTATTAATATATTAATAATAAATTGGTATATGCATATATTAATCATGCATTAATCACAGCCCCAGCCCTCATGCATCTTCCCGTAAACCTAAAGAATATTTCACATCTATACGACACCACACGGCAGCTGGTTAAGTCTTGTATTGTTGTGTGATTTATGCTGTTTGCCTCGAGTCAACAGGATGGGAAAACAACAAACTCTGAAGGTAAACAACATTGATGCACCGGGGCATACTCGTTTTGATTAATGAAAGGAAGTCAGATCGCATGCAGATTAGTGCAGTGTTGGACAGCATCCTCTGTGAATATTAATTTCCCTTGAAGAGGTGTTCTCGCCCTCACTCCTCAAACACTGCTCAATATATTGGACGAGGTCACCGGAGAAGGTCGCGGACAAAGTTCCCCAGCAGCTAAATTAAAGTGCTTCATTAATGGACTGAAAAGGTAGTGAATCCAATCAGTGTTTAGCGGTTATTCCTTTTCCTTCATCGGCTGTCTCTGTGTCTTAATGGATACCATTATGTTCAAAGAGACCTTGTTTTTTGAAATCCAACCGTATTTATTCCTTCATAAACAAAGTTTCTTCAGGTTACTTTCATTTTTTATTTTTCCAGACAGTTTCTTTTTTTATCTAAATCATTTGTACAGTTGGGTTAATTTTTTTATTAACTTATTTTTTGGGGGTGGCAGTAGCTCAGTCCGTACAGGTACTGAGCATGTGTGTGTAATTCAGGCCTGTGGGTAATGCGTGTAATAACAACAGAGTGTAAATTAATGTGGGACTAATAAAGGATACATTATTATTGTTATTGTTATTATTAATACAAATATCATCGTAATTCAGATTCCCTCCCTTCTTCTATTTTGTGAGAGGAAAGTAGACTAAACTAAGATCAACTATGAGCAAAATCTCAATGGTTTCCTCTTGAAGGTAGCCCATAATGTTGCAAAATTTTACACAAATGTTTTTTTACTTTTCATTTTCTATAATTCAGTCTGAGGTTTCACTAGATTGAATATTTCATCACATTTTTTTACATCCCACACCTATGCAGTTAAGGCCTTGATGAAGCCTTGCTTTTTGTTAAGGGAACGCTGTCAGTGTTCATATTAAACAATGCTAAAAGTGACCTTGACAGACTCCGATACAGTAGCACTCTCGTGGTGACTGATCTGAAGAGATATAAGACTTATCCAGTCCTTTCACCTGTCAGTGTTCATGAAGGAAAGGGGGAAAAGAGGCGGCTGCTGCTTTAGGGTATTGGTGACATAGTGAGTGTGTCTGAGGAGATTGGTGAGGCAGATTACCAGCTCAGTCCATCTCTGTCACTGTCGCTGAACCTCGACACATCTTAGAGGTATTACGGGGTTACTGAAGTAAATTAAATTGCAGCACCGGAAGAGGCGGAGCCAGGATGTTTGCAGTTACCTGAATATAACGATACATGCATCACAAGCCAAGTCTTTAACACAAGGAATTTCCTAATAAAGGACGATCATCCTCTCCATGGCCAAGGACTGTTGAGCATGTGATTTTTACAGCGCTTATGTGATTCAGAAAATGGACTGTTGTCTAGATGTCATGTTGCAGGCCTACTTTAATGAAAGCAGCCCTCTTGAAAATCAATATCTCATTCAGGGGCAGCAGAAAAACACATAATGTGAGGGTTTGCTCTGAAATACGGGTTGAAAGTAAAAATAATGCATTTAGTAGCTGCCTCATATCCTTAAAGGTATGAAGAGTATTTTGAATTAAACTTTTACTGCAGTGGAAGTTGTATTGTGTGGGTTTTGCAGTGCCAGCCCTGCTCAGCTGTGTAGTTAATATCATCATCAAACACTTTTTCTTCCAAAGATGGAATACACATGGTGTCTGGTGCAAATCTCTGTGTCTGTTTTGACAGAATGTTGGAGAAGTAAAAGCTAACAAAACTAACAAGCAGGTTTCTCAACAAACTGCATACAGTGGGGGGGGGGGGGGGGGTTTGTGTGTAATGTAAATACAAATGGACTGTTCTTATATAACGCTTTTCTAGCCTTGACAACTACTCAAAGTGCTTTTACATAGAAACCATTCACCGTTTAAACACATTCAGACACTGTGGCAGAGGCTGCGGTACAAAGTGCCACCTGCTCATCAGATAAACACTCACACACATTTACAATCCAAAAGCTGCAGCATCGGGGGCACCTGGGGTTCAGTGTCTTGCCCAAGGACACTTCGACATGGGACTGCAGGGCCAGGGATAAAACCATCAACCTTCCGATTGGCATGTGACCACGGAGCCACAGCCGCCCCATAGTGTGTGTGTGTGTGTGTGATCTTGGGGTCCAAAAACCGGGAATGCAGTACTTGTAGACTTGTACTATAGTAGACTTGTAGGTCTCGACAGCTTTGTGGGGCTAAAATGCTTGACCCCACAAGTTTAAATGGCAGCTTAAGGGTCAAGACTTGGTTGTAGGATTAGGGTTAGAATTAGGTCATAGTTAGGGTGAGGGTAAGGGCTAAGGTTAGGTATTTAGTTGTGATGGTTGAGGTTAGGGAACGGGACTAGGGAATGCATTATGTCAATGACGGGTCCCCACAAAGATAGTTTTCTCTAGCCACTTGTTCACTTGTGTGTGTGTGTGTGTGTGTGTGTGTGTGTGTTTGTGTGTGTGTGTTCTTTTGAGCACATTCCTGTGTTTGTGTATTTATCCTCCCACATGGCATGTGCTGTGTTGGAGATGTTTCTATACAAAAGTGATCTTTAGTATCAAAATAAATTTCAATATCAGCTGCTATTAAGTTAGCTTTCCCGTGGTTACTGCTCAGCACAATTTTGGATGATTAAAAGGAATGCAGAAGGTGCCCAATTAATCAAGTGCAATGCAATGACTCAGGCTTTTGTGTTGGCCAGAACCAGCATGCCAGAACCTGCAGATATGAAAAAAATCCTAATGTGCCTGATAGAAGTTAGTCTATCTTTAGCAACCCCAACAGTTGCAGAAATAACTAAAGCAGACAGGCATACGAGAAAAATAAAAGCGCTTTACTTACTAGATGGTCATTGCAGGGGGGATATGTGTCATGTTATTAGATGACCCGTTGTTAAGCAAGTAAGGTTCTCTGTCTATCTTGGGATAACAGTAAAGCAGGAGATGTGAAAATGTTGTTCTTGGATTTGTGTGTAGGAGTCTAAGTGTGTATGTGTAAAACAATTACCCCAAATTTCCTTTTAGTTATATTGCATCAATTTTGTATTTAAAAAAATCCTTGAATCAGGGAAAGAAAGAGCTGAAAACTTAGTAAAGAATTTGTGAACCAAATTGGCTCAGAATGTGTGTGGGTGAGTGTTTTTGTGTGAGTGACTGTGTAAGGAAGAACAATTGTATGTGTGTATGTGTTTACTGCTCTTGGGCGCACAGAAGGTGACGATAAGGAACCATGACAAACACACACACTAACAACCATTTACAATCTGAATAGTAGTCATGTACAATTCATTTCAGTTACTACTAAACAAGGTGCTTACACTGGCATCCACCACTGACATAACAGGTGGCCTGGAGCGGACAGACTTGTGAATATCAAACCCAAATGTGTCACAAATGAGCACTGGATATTACACTCCCCTCTGTCCGAACTTTTTGGAACGCTGCATTTTTTGTTCTGCAAGGCTAAATATACAATTGAGATTGATTGCAATGTGAAAGGACTTATGCAACAACTATTCTAGGCTGTCTGCTAAATACTGCGTGAAGCTGCAGAAAATCTCTGTTCCACTTCCTTCACTGTGTAGCAGTTGGATATATTAAGAACAGGCTGATCGCCTGTGCCAGGCCAGAAGATAACCGATTTTACCTCTGAGGAGAAAAAAACATATTTCTTCTTAAAAGAGCTGCCATAAATATTGACTTGATTTACACCAAAATGTACACCTGTGGCATTCTAAAGGGCATTTAGTGAGACAGACTAACAGCCCAATGGAGTGCCCATGAATCTCCCCATCTCCCCCATGGATGGAGGGGGATGGAAATTCATGGTAAACTTTACACGTGCGGAGCATACACAGAGTCGCCGTATATCCAGAGCTGCCATGTGACATTACACTTTCCCATACGTTTGGTGCCGTTTCTTGTCTTGCATCCTGCCGTATGGTGTACTTTTGACCTCAACCTCCAAAAAGGCGGATGTTCATGAAGAGAGCAGAGTCTGTCATACAGTGGATCCATCTGGAGCTGTGTGTACGTCTATTTATGTGTGTATGTGCGTGTTCTATATGTGTGTGTGCCAATACTTGTTATTATTTAGTATTAGAGCTGAAACAATTAGTCCGTTAATTGATTAGTATATCATCAGGAAATCAATTAGCACATATTTTGATAATGAATTAAAGTGCCCATATTATGAAGAAGAAAAAAAAATCACTTTTTCTAAGAATTGGAGTGCTATTTTTTGTTTCTGGTGCTTCCACACGCATACGAACTTGGAAAAAAAAACTATCCATGCTGTTTTGAGTGAGATATGGTTTCTGAATGTCCTCTGCCTTCAGTCTCTGGTTGAGCTGTTCAAAATCTGCACGGTTTTCTACGTCACTAGCCGAGATGAGGTGGCTAACCGCTAGCATGGTGGCTCGTTCTCAGCAAAACACTGCTACATCACACACTAGTTCACCATAATCTCCAAAAGAACTACCTCCATGTCCCTGTTCTGCAGGTATTCCACAAGTGTACCTTGATTAGGAGACGTCTCCCAGCTAATCCTGCCTTGTACTGACACAAGTTAGAGAAAGAGTTGTCTAGCTGGTGTGATCTTACCTAGCTACTGCATGTGTGTGCATGTGTGACTCCCAACAAAGATAGTATAGAACATAAGATGTCCCACTTCGTAGCTAAAATAGAGACCTAAAAAAAACTGGCTCTTCAGCAATGTGCAGTACAACAAAAATATGGTGATTTGAAAATGAAACCATGTAAACCTACTCTGGTACAACCTCAAAATACAATTATGAACCTGAAAATGAGCATGATATGGGCTCTTTAGTAATTTCAATTAATGTTCAAAATTCCAAAACGCATGCTTTCAAAAATGTGAGGATAGGGTTAGGGTCAAAATTTGCATATATAAAAATGAATCAATTAATTGAGAAACAATCAATGAATCCACGTATAACATATATTATTAATATTAATAATAACTTACTTATATTGTCCCTTCTACACAACTAATAAAGCTTGAGGTGCTTAACAGTGAGATAAAAAAAATATTTGAACAAAATCTTTAGCAGTTGAAAATGTTATAATAGCACATACACTAACAGTAAAATAGGGTGTATGAATAAGACAAAAAATAACACATTTAGAAATGGCAGTGGAGCAAAAATGACACTTTCAAAAGTAAATCTAAAGCAAAGTTAAAAAGTTACATGTTTAAAAGTCTCAATCAGCAAGTCACTCTTTCAACTAGTTGTACAAACACTTAGAAACACTTCCATAAAATCCCTTTATATGTTACATTTTTGAATGAATCAAACCAGTCAATTGTTTATTTATAAAAACAACATTACCCTGATTGTTCATTTGGACTGGGATTCAACTCGTTTGACCTGATAGACTGCATCACTAAAACATTGTTTTGTATAAAGGATGTGAAAATGTGCATGGTAGGTAGTTTGTTCTGCGGTATCAAACAGGTATATAGGTCGCAATAAAGAAGAGTGACTGTAAACAAGACAAAATACAAAAGTATTTATCCACAAAGACAGTTTTCAGAAAACAATTCTCTACGCATCGTATTTTCTCCACATGTGCTTCAATGGTGCTCAAAGCAGCTGTCTTAAAAAGGTGTCTAACACAAAACTGAGTTTTGTACTGTGCAGTGCTGTGTGTCGTGCTTGTGCATCTCCCGGTCTATTTGTCTACTGAATGTTTTGCTCTCTTCTCAAGAGGCTCAGCAGACATTTGGTAGGCATATTCACCCTTAAAAAACAGGACCACAGGGGACACCAGCTAAAGATAGGTACCAGGAAACAGCCTCAGCAATCCAAAGCATATGTGGTTTGATATTCCATTTGATAAGTTCCTACATCCTGAGTTAAATCATTTCATATGCTTAGGGAACATTGAGAATTTCATGTCGGTGGAACCAAAAGGAAGATTTGTGTGCTGGTCATAAGTATCAACACATGGTTTCTTTATTACATCCAGTATATTGTGGGCCAGATTTAACAATATAATAAATAATAAAAAAATACAATATTCATTAATGTTATGAAAGCAGTTTTTGTATTATTATTTTTTTTCATTCTAGTTTCAGGCAACAACTGCAAATCATAATACACAAAAGCCAGACCATCTGTTAAGAATTAGTTAAAAACTCAATTAAACTTACAGAATTTTGTCAGTCATGTTATAATGATACTAATGCACTCGGCTCAAATTTAGCTACAGGTATTTCCCTCTTAGTACAGTGCAAGCATTCAGAATTGTTTGAGTGAGTACATTTCAGCAGTAGAAGCAGCTAACATTCCCCGGTGTCTTTAGCGGTGAAGCATAATTAGAAGGGGTTGGAGAAAGACCAAAATACTGGGGGAATCGACGATCCTCCTTTTGATTTTGAGAGATAAATACACAAGCTAATTTTGGTTAATTTTCGGGAATCATGACATTTTTACTGTAGACCGGGTTAAACCCGCACACTCTGCTGGCGATTTGATTTTGCTCTGCAGCTGGGTCTGGAAACCTGCACGTTTAATTCTCCTGCTTCAGTTCACAATGTTTGCGGAATCAATCACAAATTGGCAGTGCTATTGGCGGGTTTGACACAATGACGATAGAGAAGCGACCAAGCAGCTTCTTGTTTACATTCAACATAGCGCCAGCCACCAAACGCCACCAAAGCGCAGCCGAGAGCAGCAACCCGTTGATGTCGCTGTCGCTTCTACATCCCCCGAATCGTTGGTTTGATTGGTTGAAGGACTATCCAGCTGCATAAATTTTCAAGCCTGTACTTTGTTACTTTTACTTGAATAAAGAAGTTAAATCAGAATTTTTATTTTTCCCAGAGTAGTTTTTGACACAAGTATCTGTACTTCTACTTAAGTATGGGAAGTGAGTACTGTTGCCGTCTCTAGCCCACAGTGTGTTGTTTTAGGGCATGTGCTGAAACTTCTTGGCAGCAAAACTAAGAACTTCCTGCAGTATTATTTAGAGGTGATGTCGATTTTGGCATTCTGCTATTCTCCAAATTAGTTCACTGTGAAACCTGTGTGGAATAGTTTACTTGTTTGCAGGAAAGCACAGAAGGCTGTGTACCTACTGTATGTTAGATCTCGATGCAGTGTCGGAGGATTGAACTAATTGACAAAGGTATACACTGTGTTTGACCCACGCATGATTAAGTGCAGCACATTACTCATAATATAGACTGCAGATGGTACGTACATTTAATTCTTGCAGCTGTAGCGCAATGGCTTCAGGTATTTAATCAATGCAAAGGACTTTATCCATCGCACAAGCAGTTGTGGACATGGTTCATGAGAATACAAATTACTCTGAACAGATTCTTCCTCAATTGCATTACAAATTGCATTTGAAATTAATTTTTACTCATAGGCTACTAGATAAAATAAATGTAGTAAAATAAAAAAGATACAAGATACAAAACTCAACATCAAAGACTTTTTTTGTAATTTTGGAGGTTCTGCCACCTGGGCAGGAATATTGCTTTTTGCAGTTTGCACAAAATCCCTGCCAAAAGAAGAACTAGAACTGCACTGCATTGCCTCCTCTGCATAAACAGAAACTCAGCTGCACCACTCCATAACTTAAACTCATGGGGGTTCATCTGGAGCCATGGCATTCCCAAACAGGTGTAAATACAAAATGGTGTTTGTGTCAGCACAAAAGGCTTTTAAATTAACACTTTAATAACTTTCTCACTCACCAATCATGACTGGGGTCACTGATCAAACTTTTAATAGCATGTAGAGTCAAAACTTAATCTCATTCTTTTCTGGATTGTTGATTATTTTGAACCAACTGTAATATTGAACCACCAGCTCTTGGCATGGGTAATATGAAATGCATTTTGCTCTGTTTTTGGTAGAATTTCTTTCTTCGGTTTGCAGTAGAGGTCAGTATGTATCTTACTATTGACTGTGCACCAGAAAATTGTTTTCTGATGAGAGAAAGCACAAGGAGTCTCCATACTGAGTGTCAGCATTTCCATTTCTCTGTCTCACACACACAAGCCAATTTACATTTCCTATTCTTCACTAAGTACCGTGTTATGTGTTCAAAAGTACTACCAAGAAGCCACGTGTGAAATCTTTTGTATTACTTAATTTACACATATTTGTGATGTTTCAACACATACAGAGCAACGTTCTTTGGATGTGCTGTATAATTGACACTGTATCCAGTGCAAAGTTCTGCAGATGTCACCACAGTATTGTGATTTACAGACACGCCTGCCAAGACCAGGGTAGTCTGTCAAGCTCTATGGCAATTGCCAAGTGTGTAGCAAAGACATGTGTGGCTGAGGCTGGGTTTTACCACGCTGGCTGTCTGAGAAAGCACTTTTAGAGAGACATTGTGAGTGTCTCAACGTGTATACCTGCCCTATCCTGCTGACATTCTAAAGTAAATGGGCATTTATCATGGCAGGGATGGATTTGACAGCCTCTACCTACCTCTTGAATTCAAAAGCATTTACAGTCATTGCACAGGGTAAATCATGCCCTCAATTCAGATGGAATCAACCCTGTGAGGGTATAACTTTTGGGTGGCAGATTGGCCTATAGGTAGCAATGCTGCCTAACAACTGAAAGGCTGTTGGCTCAGTGTCTGGCATTGACAGCGGCCTTTATTCCAGCAATGGGTAGATGCAATTATACATTTTTGGAACTCGTCAAAATTGCTGAAATGCTTTTAAACCAGTAAGCAAAAGATTAGTTAAGCACTTAACTTGAGTGTTGCTTTTGAGCTGAGTCTTGGGTCATCAGGAGACAGAAAGTTAATACAGTAACCATCATTAACACATGACTGATCATTAACAATTAATTTTGTAATTTCTTTGTCAATTACAAGAACTCTCTATATACATACACACAGTGGGTACAAAAAGCATTCAAACCCCTTTAAATTTTATCACTCTGTTTCATTGAAGCCATTTTCCAAAAATCTAAAAAGGTTTACAATCAGCACCCCATCTGGCCAGAAGAAAAAAACAAACACAAATGTTGCAAATTTATTTAAAAAACTTGAAATATCCCATAGTCACAAATATTCACTGACACTTTGCTCAGTATTGAGTAGAAGCCCCCTTTTGAGCTAGTACAGCCATGAATCTTCTTGGAATGATGCAACAAGTTTTTCACACCTGGATTTGGGGACCCTCTGCCACTCTTCCTTGCAGATCCTCTCCAGTTCCGTCAGGTTGGATGGTTTACATTGGTGGATAGCCATATTCAGGTCTCTCAAGAGATGCTCAATTGGGTTTAGATCACGGCTCTGGCTGGTCCAGTCAAGAATGGTCACAGAGATGTTCCGAAACCACTGCTTTGTTATTTTAGCTGTGTGCTCGGGGTCATTGTCTTGTTGGAAGGTGAACCTTCAGCCCAGTCCGAGGTCCTGAGCTCTCTGGATGAGGTTTTCTTCCAGGTTATCTCTGTAATTGGCCGCATTCATCTTTCCTTCAATTGCAACCAGTCCTCCTGTCCCTGCAGCTGAAAACCACCACCATGACATGATGCCGCCACCACCATGTTTCACTGTTGGGATTGTATTGGGCAGCTGATGAGCAGCGCCTGGTTTTCGCCACACAAACTGCTTAGAATTGACGGCAAAAAGTTCAGTCTTGGTCTCAGACCAGAGAATATATTTTCTCATAGTCGGGGATTCCATCATGTGTCTTTTGGCAAACTCAATGCGGGCTTTCATATGTCTTGCACTGAGAAGAGGTTTTCGTCGGGCCACTCTGCCATAAAGCCCCGACTGGTGGAGGGCTGCAGTGATAGTTGACTATGTGGAACTGTCTCCCTTCTGCATCTCTGGAGCTCAGCCACAGTGATCTTTGGGTTCTTCTTTACCTCTTTCACCAAGGTTCTTCTCCCACGATTGCTAAGTTTGGCTGGACGAGGCCACAGTGCTCTCAGGAACCTTGAGTGCTGCAGAAATTGTTTTGTAACCTTGGCCAGATCTGTGCCTTGCCACAATTCTGTCTCTGAGCTCCTTTGGCAGTTCCTTCGACCTCATGATTCTTATTTGCTCGGACATGCACTGTGAGCTGTAAGGGTTTCTATAGACAGGTGTGTGCCTTTCCTAATCAAGTCCAATCAGTTTAATTACACACAGCAGGACTCCAATGAAGGAGTAGAACCATTTCAATGAGGATCAGAAGAAATGTACAGCATGTGAGTTAAATATGAGTTTCACAGCAAAAGGGTCTGAATACGTTTATGTTTCAGTTTATCTTTTTTAATGAATTTGGAAAAGATTCTACATTTGTATTTATTTCTCACAAGCTGGGGTGCTGAATGTAAATTATTGAGAAATAAAATTAACTTTGATTTTGAAAATGGCGGCAATGAAACAAAGAGGGAAACATTTTAATTTAAATGCATATATATATATATATATATATATATATATATATATATATATATATATATATATATATATATATATATATATATAAATATAAACACTCTGTGTACACACACACACACACACACACACACACATCTTACTGCTGGGTACTGCAGCATCAAGTTCCCTGTCCATAAAGTTTATTGCAAAATTACTGACTGTTAATTTTAACTGTTATGTTGCAATCTTTTGATTTTATAGAAATGAATGATGAGATTATGTAGAATACACCATTTACTATAAACAATGTGTAAATCAATTGTTTGTCAAGACATGGCATACGTAGGTGAAATGGCATCTTTCACACTGCTCTAAACCTACAATCTTATTTCAATAAAATTTAAAAGCAAATCATTTTTTTCCAACCCTATCCAATTCTGCATTTGCTACATATGAATCAGTATAGTTTCAAAGATGTGTCCAATACCGACCTAGAGAGACCAGCCAACCAGCCATGGTGCTTCTAGCCACGGCTTTATTTGTCCTAGAGTACTGCTCTCCTTTTATTCTTTTCTTCCTCATTTCTCATTCCTCTTTCCTTACACGCAGAGGGCTCATCCCCAGACTTATTAGAATGGCTTTGACCTCATTATTCTGCATAGACCCAGCTGCTGTCCCCTTTTTAATATCAGCAAAAGCTACAAAGAATGAGAGGTGTGCATGCGTGTGTGTGTGTGTGTGTGTGTGTGTGTGTGTGTGTAGGAGGTGGGTATTGGTCATCAAAATGTGTTCAGAGTCCCACAAGCTGTGAGTCAGATAGAAATGAGAAAAGGGGGAAGAAGAGGAGGCGCACTGGCCATCAGGGAAGTGTGTGCAGACCAGGGGAGACAGGAAGATGCAGGTGTTTGGCTGGTTTTTGTGAAGCAGGTGTGTGTGTGTGTGTGTGTGTGTGTGTGTGTGTGTGTGTGTGTGGGTTTGTGCTCTCTGGCGTAAAGGTAACGCTAGCCAGCGAAGTATTGAAATAAAATCTGACACCACTCAGATTGAGTAGAAGAATTTTGACGAGGTACTGCAAATGATTTCTGCGTTGAGTCCTTTCTCCAAAAAAACCCACCTGCACAGCTCCAGCCTGGCGAGGTCCATCACACACAGTGAAGACAGATGTGGATGTCCCTGCTCCCTCAATCTTCTTTTTGCTTTCTCTTTTCACACACACAGATGCACAAAGAAAAACCCTGACACACACACACACACACACACACACACACACACACACACACACACACACACAGACACGCTAATGGATTAAAAGGATCCTAACGTTTGGTAATTTTATTTTTTGGTGCCCCCATTTGAACGTATAAATTAGAGCTCATTTTTCCCATTATGGACCTAAAGAATGTGTCTTGAATGTTAATGAAAAAGTCATTAAATATCTATGAACACAGAATGCACACATGTTAGCCTGAAGTAAGTATATGTTCATTCAAACTGTACTGTACACAGTTGGGATGGTTCAGGTGAATTTAGTTTAAAGGTTTACCTTTTTTTCATTATTATTAGATAATTCATCCTTGTACCTTGCACAATCCTTGTACTAGTTCTAACTAATAAAATTTGCAATGAGTCATTAGATGCAAAACATGCTGTGTGCAAATGGAAATATGCATTTTATACATTACAACATTTCCTTCACATATTTTTTAGGACCAAATTCAGTGCCTTGTGATTAGGTACGTAGATAGATCGTATAAACCAACAAATTCAAAGGGGCCTTTATCTCTCATTGACAGGGAAAAATAACAAAAAATGTGGTGTTGAATATAGTTAGAAGCCCTGAGGTAATGTAGTTTAATACCCCTCAATAAAAGATAGAAGGTGCACAGGTTTGTCCCCTGCTAAACAAAACAGTGAACACTTTCCCCGATAGCAAAGAGCCGCTGAGAACATTAATAACAGCCCTCGGGCTACCGGTGCAACTTCAAACATGATCAAGAGTCAATAACACTTGAGGTCAAAATTCAGATCAAAAACTGAGTCACAAGTTCCAAAATAGGGGAATAGTATCAGATGAATAATTTATCAATTTCAAATGAAAACACACTGATTCAAGGATGAACACACAATCCTGTCAGTGTTAGCCCTATAAATAGCCACTTTTCCTTGCTGTAGCAGCTGAGCCCATTTAAACACCACGGATAAACAACGGTCCCGGGGGACGGAGGGAGAGAGAGAGAGAGAGAGAGAGAGAGAGAGAGAGAGAGAGAAAGAGAGAGAGAGGTGTCACTGGATCACAGCAGTAGAAATAGACAGTGGTTACCATGTAGCCTTTGCTGCGGTACCCAACAGTAAACATCTGTGCCATTACGGGTGTGAGCTCCAAAGGATGATGCCTGGAAAGTTTCCGAACAGGCAATTAGACAACCTCAGGCCAGCTGCTCTCCATCCCTGCAGCAGTGGGGCCTTCTTCTCTTGGAGCTAATTACATAACAAAGACAGTCTTTAATCAGGTCTTGCCTGTCCCCTCCCCACCTCCACCCCCCAAGAGCTTCCATCCTCCTCCTTTTCTGTCCTCTATCTCCCCTTCTCATGCTCTCGCAGACTGCAGTTTCATGCAATGTGCGATGATGATGATCAAGAAAGAATAAGAGGAGGGAAAAAAGGCCAGCGGTTGCTCTTCCTCATGTTTAGCCACGCTGCTGTCAACTGGCTAGCTCGTTATAGCCTATAGACTACCCTGGCCATAAACTCATTAAAAAAAAAATGAAACATGAATTGAATTGTGTGAGCTGGTTCCAAACAGCACAGTTTAAACATGTAAGATCTGTTTCTTTGTTCTTATCCATAGAAAATGATGCTACAACTTTCTGTACTATCTCAATGTACTATCAGGTTTTGGTTTGTTCTGTCCTTTAATTATTTCACCCCTTGATAGCAAAATTGTCTAAATGTATAAATAAATATGTATAGATGTATTTAGTCATCTTTTGTCCTGATGTTATTTTTGTGTTCCTAAAGAAAACAAAACCATTGTTTCATGATCATGACATTTTCCTTATTTATTTATGAAAATTGCTTGGTACATGCTTGCTGCAGTACTTTGCTATGCTCATTTCTGTATGTAATAACCTTCATCAAATCTCTGTGTAAAAGGATTAATATTTTCTACATATTTGGATAAAAATGTATGTTTGAAGGTATTTGTTGGAGTTATTATTTTTTTCTACAGATACAGCAGTAGGATCTGTCAAACCCAAAACAATGAGGAAGTGATGCCAACATCAACAAAACTCAAGGGGTTAGAAACGGCTTCACTTTAAAATGATTGAGTTGGCTGCTAGAAAATACTCTCTCTACTTCGGTTTTTACCTTTTAACGTGTTTTTTTAAAGTGTTTTTTTAAGTGGATCTGAACATAATTGGTTGTTTTTAATAATGATGTCCACTGGTAAAGGTCCTTTGTTTTTCCACCCCACTTATAAATGGGAGAAAATGCTGTAAGAATGGAATTAGTTTTGAACTGGTGAAGTTTCTGAAGAGAAAATAAATAAAGTTGTTTGTAAGTATCTTACAAATAATCAACCTTTCATCTATCCATTCGTTCACCCTCCAGACACTTATCAGGTTCAGGGTCTTCGGGACAACAGAGCCCCTTCTACTATCTATTATGCTGTTCTCATAAAACTTAAAAAATAAAAAGTTGTTTGAAATTTTTTTAAATTTATTTAACAGAATTATTTGTATAGCATCCTAGCACTCCTCACCTACTATTCCCTTCATAACTCAACATCATCACCCTCAGTGAAAATTAACCAATATGCAGGTTTGGAAAACATGAATGTAAATTCATTAACACTGTGAAAAGTACATTAAAATATTCCTTGTTAGGCCTAAATTAGGCCTTTTTGTGTACGTTGCAGATACACGCACTTGAGTATTTCTATTTCATGCTCTAGTTGGCCCCTCCTTCCTGGTTCAATGAGGGTTACGATGCTAGTCGGTGGGTGAAAACCAACCCCAGATTCACTCTTGTTTTGGGACCAGCTTTGTCTGCGTGTCATTTTGCTTTGCTATATTTGCATTTTTTGGCGCTGTGTTTGCCATTTTCATAACTGCCCCATGGATGCATACCTACAATCTGGCACCTGGTTGCTTCTTTTTTGTAGTTGACACGTCCTGTACACAAAAAAAATGGAAAAATACAGGCAGAGGGCAGGGTCTCTGCTGACGCAGACAAAGCCACACACTTGTGGGTCATAAGGAATGATTGAGAGGGATTATTTTAGTTTAATGCATTTATACTTTTGTTGTTGCTTATAGCTCTACATAAGTGAAATTAATAAAATATGAATTCCTCTTCCAACAGCGTTTATCATTCTCACAATGTGTATATACAAACACTCACTTGTAATTGCAGAGGAGTTTAAGACTGTCCCATTATCACAATGTTAAGTCCTGAAGAAGGCCATACCAACCCAAAGCACATACATATTGTGAACATACATTGTTTAGAATCCTGATCTCCACCAAATGGCATCACTGGGCCATCTGTGTCCGAGATTATTAAACAGATTCCTCCTTGGTTCTCTCTCTTTTTGTCACAAAAGCAGCGCTTATCCTCTTGTGTCGTCGAGGCACAGCTATTCTAAGCTGGGGATAAAACATCCATCACAGTTAATGTTCTTAAGGAAAGTCTAGGTTATCCTAATTATCGCAAACACAGACTAGCACAATTTACTCGTTTAATCAAATCGTGTGCTTTGTTTAATTAGCTGGATATGTGCGGAGAGAGGGAGAGGAAAGAGAGAGTTTTTGGAGAGAGAGAGAGAGAGACTGAGCCAGAGAGAGGAAGAGTGAGAGCGAGGGCTATGCACGTACAAACATTCTTTGCCTGAGGACAGAGGGAATTAGAAAGAAAATTACCAAGCCATTGTAGAATTTGCACTCAAAGCACAAAAATTAGAGACATTTCACGGAAACTCCTGCAAAGACCAATTCAAGGTAAAACTAAATCTGCTCAACAACCAGGAAACTACACTTAACACAAAATGGTTGACATCATGACACAATTATTGAACTGCATACTTGTTTTACAGTGTATCCTTTGTCTGCCATCCCCATATAATTTCACAAATTATTTATGAACTGATTTAGCTTTCATCTCCAATGTATTTACGCCTGTTTCTCTTTTCTTTTGACACAATTTGTTGAGTTGCCTGTCTGGAAAGGCCCATCTTTTAACAACTGTTATGCTTACAATTTCCAAAAAGTCAGACCAATGTCACTATCAGAGGTTAATTGCATCTCAACTTTTTCATTTGTAATCCACCTTGACTTTTTCCCTCTTATTTGCTTTGTTTGACAAATTAAGCTCAGGAAAAGGCAAGATCATGTGCTCTTTTGAAGTCAGAGACAATTTTCTGAAAAAGGTTCAAATTTGCATCAGTCCACCATGAATCACTATCATAATTACTCTGTCCTTTCCGAATCCAATATTTAACTCCCTGACCTTTGCTAATCAAACCACTCTAAACTTCATTTAGAATGATGAAAACAAAGGACAAAATCAAAACTTTTGTACACCATAAACTGTTCATAATCTAAACTAATGCTGTACTGCAAATTCTATATGTGTATACAATGTGATTAAGAACGTTTAAAGGTCCCCTAGTATGCAAATTTTTAGGTTCATACTTGTATTTTGGGTTTCTACATATTGATGGTATAGTTGTTATATCCCAACAACTGCATGCTAAATTGTGTTTTCAGCCTTTATTTTGATAGGACAGAAGAAGAAATGAAAGGAGAGAGAGAGAGTTGGGAATGACATGACAAAGTGCCGCAGGTCGGAGTCGAAACCCGGCCCGCTGCATCGAGGAGTAAACTTCTACATATGGGCACCCGCTCCACCAACTGAGCAATCTGGGTGCCCATGCTACATTGTTTTTAGATAGAACACTTGGATCAGTGAGCTTCATCCTATAACATAACCAAGCATCACTATCGTTGTTTTGAATCTTTGCAGAACACCACAAGTATAATGCCAGGTGCGAGCTATGTATGGTGAAGTGACACAAATTCAGCTTGCAGTAAGTTTTTACTTAAAAAAATGATAGACAATGGGTAGAGCGTGCACCAAATGAACAAAGGCTCAGCCTTTGTTGCAGTGGCCACAAGTTTGACTCCGACCTGCGGCCCCCTTGCTGCATGTAATTCCCCTCTCTTTCAGCTTTCACATCCTCAGCTCTCCTATATAATAAAGCCGTAAAAATGCCCCAAAAAAATGATCCTAAAAAACAAAGAAAGACCAATAATGGATCAAAGCTACAAGGGCAAGCACATAAAGTCCTTCCTTTACTCAAGTGGAAGATTGTGTTCTTTTCTCCAGGGCACAGGTGCACACAAGATCCACTTCTCATCCTGCATTGCAGTTCCCCGGTCCAGCTCTCTGAATCTAACCCGCTACAGTGTCAAATGAGACCAATTAAGTCTCCCACCAATCAATCGTTCCCAGCAACTGAACCAACATCAAACTCATTGATTGAGAACAAGGCTCCGGTCGACGTAAGGTGATCAACCCCTCACAACTGCTCTCAGCCACATTGATTTTTTGGCACTGCACTCTAGGCAGATAGATATTGTTAGATAAAGTACAGTTGATAACACAAACTGTAAATCGCATGACTTCAGATGAATTTGAACTAATTTCTAAAAAGGTTACTGTAGAGAGATACAGTTGGGCCACTCTCTTTGCTTCCACCATGATGTTGCTGTTGACCCACACAATAAAAGGAATACAGTGTATGGGCAATACCATATTTCCTGGTACACATTCTGAATATCAAGCAGCGAGCACATTTATGGTACACGTAAACACCACATATCCAACAACCAATTTAGGGATAATAATGTAGTTTTGTTGTCATATAAACAGTGAAAACAATGACAATAGGAGCTTACATTATTTGCATTTTTATTTTTCTTCAAACAGGATTTAGCACAACACAACCCCGTCTCCTGGAAACTACATTTATAAACCTACTTTTTTGTTTTCCTAATTCCGACGGGTCGGGACTGTAATTGCTGCTTGCATAATGTTTGAAATATCTACATTTATTTTCCCTATGTGAGTGGTAGGGAGGAGGACAGGGTGGACAGAGTGCATACAACGTGCATTGTGTGTTTGGTTGACCGACAACAACACTTTACTTAGGGTTAGGGAAAGATTTCATTGAAATGTTAATAAAGTAAAAATGTAATATCTCATCCTGGTCACTCTTGACTTTTGAGACTTTTGAGACCAGTATCTTTCCTTGAACTCAACCAAGTGCTGTGAGGGCCTAAACATGACCTAAAAAGGTTAAATCATTCTTGTTGGTGTTGCAGTATAAGCAGCAAATTCCTGCAGGAGCAAATACTGTTAGGAAAACAAATTAAATTCACTGTCAACCATGAATATACTGCAGATCCGTTCAGCATCAACATTTTGCGACTTGGCAAATATGTTAATTAACAACATTTCTCATTATGTTTAGAGAAAATGTAATTCTGAAAGCATTGTGTTTCAATTTGAATGTGTTTGCTGAAAGTTTCAAACACGCATTGTACATTGTAACAACAGCTAGGTCTGTTTATACTTGACTTTGATTGTGTGGATGGTTTGAATTGTATGGCACAGTTGTTGCATTGAATGTTACCAGCTTAAGTTTAGGTAGTCAATATCTAATGAAACAATTAATATGACTCATTCTGTTCATTGGCATCAGTTTCTGTATCAATATGGACGAGTTAAAAGCAGCAGAAATTAAATGGAGCAGGTGAGAAGAGAAGAAGAGAAGAAGTGTTTGGTAAAAAAATAAGAGCTGGAGGAAAATTTTAAGTTTATGTTTTTTGGGGGCATTTTTAGGACTTTACTTTGATAGCTGAAGACTTGAAATGGGTGAGAGAGAGGGAATGACATGTAGCAAAGGGATGCCGATTGGAGTCAAACCCGTGGCCACTGTGTTAAGCTGAGTAAAAAAAAAATATATATATATATATATATATACACTGTATATATATTTATATATAGATATATATATATATATATATATATATATATATATATATATATATATATATATATATATATATAGACACACGCACTAGGGTGAGCTACCCGGGCACCCAGGAACACTTTAAGTTTTAACCTAAGAGCTACAAGTAGAAAAGACATGGGTGGTTGAGTGCATGTGGGAGAGGAATACGTGAAAAATATTCTCTTATTTCCAGAGCTTAATAACTTTCAAAGATTCATGTGCAGTATTGTTTTGTCATTTTCAACAAGCTCCACTATCCGTTTTTGTTTTGTTGTTGAAGATTAATCCAATTTCTGATTGATAAATAGATTACAGATAGCGTAGGCACACATGCTTCTCCCTAAGCTGCTTACTTAGTGGATTTCGCAAGTCATCAGTTACCATGATAACAGGTCTGGTAGCTAATAGTGAAAGGGTTAACAGAGGAATTGTTATGCGCACACAAACACAATAAGTAGACTACAGGGTAGAGACTATTCAATGTTATGCGTATGTTTTAGAAATTCATATACCCAACAACATTTCATTGTATTAAGTGGTATGAATCATTTCTCTTGCACCTGGATGGCAGATGATTGTATTACATATGTCTGTTGTTACTTACATATACTTTCTACCATCTACTCTAACAAATGTCTTGCTCTATTGGTCTTTCACTTCTTTCAAAAGGTAGTATTTAATAATGCACTCAGAGAATTGTCAACCTTGTCATTCAAATCAATCGCAGTGATTTTCTGCTTCCCGGATATTTTTTTCTTCTTTCCTGCCTTGCGTCTGTGAGGACTTAAGAAACAAATCTCTCGCCCTTGTTGCAACTCAAGGACACAGAATGCAGTGTGACCAGTATTATCAAATTGTTACAAAGACAAACCTTGAGAGCCTCAGGCTACAACTGCCTGGTAAGTGTTTTGAATTTTTCATGAAGTGTACCTGAAGCAGAGTGCTGGACTCTGTGACAGTGTCACAAGCACAGGTGGGTGCAGAGTAAGTGAGTAGTTGTACTTTGCAGTCATTGGGTATGGAGGATTGTACTTGAGTTTTCAAACTGGAAGTCATTTTATTGGGTCACACTTTACTTGAAGGTATCTACATAAGAGTGAAATAACACTGTCATGAACGTCATAAACATTATAAACAAGTCATAAACGTTTATGACAAAACGTTTCTTTTAGTAGGTGTCATTCGGTTTTGTCATAACAAGTTAGGGTTAGGGTTCATTTGTCATGACTGTGTCATGACAGTATTGTGTCACTGTTATGTTAATACATTTGAGTCAAGTTTTCCCCTTTATTGTTTTGCTAAGCTTAAAGGTTTCATATATAGAGATTCATGGAGAAATGTTCTTTCTTCCAGGATACATATATTTTAATACAGAACATGTGTACCTCTTGGTAATTTAAGAAAAAAAGATGTGATAATGTCTTCACAGGATGAGCACCATTATAGTTAACATATGCATATATTATTGCAATATAAATGCCAAAACTAAAATGAAATCAAGTTAACATCAGCTGCAAACTACAAACTTTTTACAATATGTAGTGACAATATTTCAGTTTAAAAAACAAAGCAAAGTAAACTAGATCAATTTTGAAATGTAAACAAATCCAACAAGTTCTCTAATGAATACTGTGTTGCAAAATGGCACGCAATTAATAAAAAGTAAGCAGTATGGCAACAATTGCTGCATTGCTGTTACTGAGAATAATTCGGTGACCTGTATTTACGATTACTCTTGGACGTATCATCTAGAAGTTAGAGCAACTAGAGGGGGTAACGGCATTGACAGATTTCTCTGGGTTTGAACATTGTTGGAAACATTTGGGGTATCATAAGTACACAACTCAACAAAATATAAGAGCCCCAAGAAAGCTGCTGGACCAAATGCTGTCTCCCCAACCAGCGTGAAGCACTGCGCTGACCAGCTGTCTCCAGTATTCACAGACATTTCCAACCCCTCATTGAAGACATGCCACGTGCCAGCCTGCTTCAAGTCCTCTACTATCAACCCTGTACCCAAGAAGTCAAGGACAAAGGGACTTAACGACTTCAAACTTATCGCCCTGACCTCTGTGTCTGACACAAAGCAGCATGTAAGGTTAGGGAAACACGTCTCCACCTCACAGACCATCAGCACCCGTTCCCCCCACGGCTATGTTCTTTCTCCTCGGCTCTACTTCCTGTACACTAACAGCGGCCCCTCCAGTCACCAGTCTGTCAAGATTCTGAAGTTCCCCCGACAACACCTACCACATCAGACTCATCTTTGATAGTGACGAACCCACCTACAGTTGGGAGGCTGACCACCTGGGGACCTGGTGCAATAAAAAAAAACTAGAAATCAATGCTCTAAAGACAGTGGAGATTGTTGTGGACTGCAGGAAGAA
The DNA here is from genome assembly GCF_013103735.1 of Etheostoma cragini. NCBI lineage: Eukaryota > Metazoa > Chordata > Actinopteri > Perciformes > Percidae > Etheostoma > Etheostoma cragini. The sequence goes on along the minus strand of NC_048415.1, from coordinate 12,938,634 downwards.
CTCAGCCCCATATGCCCCCATCATCCTGTGTGACTCTTTTTGCTTCCTGGAAACCATCATCTCCCAGGATCATCAAGAAAGCACAACACAGTATGTACTTCCTGCGGCAGCTGAAATTCAACCTGCCAAAGACAATGATGGTGCAGTTCTACACAGCCATCATCGAGTCTATCCTCACATCCTCCATCACCATCAGGTACGCTGCTATCACTGCCAAGGACAAGGGCAGACTGCAGCGTGTCATTCGGTCTGCAGAGAAGGTGATTGGCTGCAATCTGCAGCCGCACCAGGACCACCAAGACTCTTAAGAGAGTGCTGGAAAGATTGTGGTTGATCCCTCCCGCCCCGGCTACAAATTCTTTGAGTCAATCCCCTCTGGCAGGAGGCTGAGGTCCATCAGGACCAAAACCTCACACAACAAGAACAGTTTTTTCCCCATCCACCACTAGCCTTATCAACAAGGCCCGGAGAAATTCTCCACACCTCACCACTGGCTCTACAAGCCACTGTTCTTACTTTGGGCACTGCTCTTTCTAGCTTTATTTTTAAGACACACTGTAAATGTACATTTATACTTATATTGTTTGTATTCTACTACTTGATTTTATATTATAGAATGTGTGACAGGCACCTACAACACCAAAACCATCTATGTGTAAAAAACATACTTGGCAATAAAGTTTTTTTTTTTTTATTCTGATGCTGAGAAATGTTTTTATTGCCTTCTAGTTGGCATGCCATTAAACAATCAAATAGCATTTGGAGGATATATATCCAATATTAATAATGCAGGTTTCATGTTGAAGCCGGATGTTGGAACAGGGGTTTGAGGCAAAACATGAGAAGGGAGTGTAAAATAAATCAGTTGAGGAAAGAAAAGTACAGTTATGTTATGGGAATCCTGAAAAAAAATAAAAATTATGTGATAATTTTATTCGTTGAATTTTTTATGTCCACCTACCAGCACAACTTGCTGCAATCAGCCGAGACGTTTCCAAGGCATCATTGGTGAAATGTGAGCGCTAAGGTCCAGAAAATATAAAATGATTTGTTTTGAATTTTACATTATTTTGTCACTTTGAATTAGAGCCCGATGGATAACGGATTTTTAAGGCCGATACCGACACAAAAATGTGGTTATTTAAAAATCGGATTATGCCGATATATTGGCCAAACAATAGATTTCCCTATAGTTAACCGTTTGTAGTTATTTATGAGTTCTCACTAAAATAATGTAATAATGATTTGTTTTAGGCTATTGTCACAACAAAACAGAGGAACATCCAAATATATTAAAGTTCTGATAAATAAAATGTATAAAAAAAACAAACTTACGATATAAAACTTAAAGTCCTTTGAACAAAAACACATTAACAAAAAAACAAAACAAAAAAGAGTGTTGCTAAGTGGGATGTTGTAGAGTGCCCTCTGGTGGAGAAACTATGCAACGTCAATGCTCATAACAAGGTTGACCGTCCGTTTTTAGAATCATTTATTTTGTATTTTTTATTTTTTTAAACGTCCATTATAAATGCCGATACCGATAGATCTGGAAATGCCTAATATCGACCGACAATACCTGCTTGCCGGTATGTTGGTCGGGCTCTACTTTGAATAGGTAAGGCATATGTTTTGTTTTTTATCTTATCTGTATCAGGATTTGAAAAGCAGGGGAGACACATGGAATCAACCAGCTGGAATCTGATCCCAGGCTAGTTAGGGAGCACATGTTGATTCAGAGGTGGTGGACTGAAACACCCAAACATCTCTTTAAGAACACAAGATGGCTGATATCACATCATCGTACAGATGCAAACAATAAAGTAAACATCTGTAAGAGATATCCCTCCAACCTACGTTTCCATGCTGCAAACAGACACTGCTCTGTTAGACCAAACAAAACCTGAAGAACTTCCTGGCCTTTCTTCTACCACGGACCATTATCTCGTTTAAGTGCACTTCCAATTGAGCCTGGAAGCTGTAAAACTGGAGTCTATTCAGATATTCTGGGACTGATCACAGAAGCAGCAGTCAAGATTTCCTTTAAAACCTGTGTCTGCTGGTTCACCAAGGCGGCCTGAAATGCAGATCTCACGCATAGTAAATAGATAAAAGGTTTGTCTGAAAGTGTGTGATGACCACAATACACCAGATAAACCAGTTGATGCAGTCAGACAAAATTGTCTGTAATGACAAGAAATGTGTAAGTAAAATCCTCTGTTAAAGTAAATATAATCCCCTTAAATTGTACAAAGAACACTTTTCTGATTGATTACACCTCCTTATTCTACAGTCACAAAGGTAATGATGAACAGAGCATTTGTAAGGATATTGTCTAAACTATCTTTTTCTGTTCATTATCTGTTACATGGGAATTTTCTGAGATGCAGTGCTGTAACTTATGCAGTATTCTGACGACACTTTACACCTGTTATATGTGTACTTTGACATTTCTGTAAATTGTGGTTTTGTTAAATTCTTCTGTTGTTTCTTCATGTTAAAAAAAAAGGAAACGTCCAAACATATCACACAGATAACGAGTTGTCTGTCTTCCCTGCACAAAACAACAGCATTAGTTGTTTTGGGAACAAAGGATGAAATAGTGTGACCCTGTTATAGCTCCACACCAAGTCCAGTACCCGGTCAGCGGAGGGAGGAGGTCAGGGTGGATGAATGGGTCAAAAATCATACTTTTACACAGAAAACAAATATTCTCTTCCTGTTTTTTTTACTATTTCCTACCTACTTTTAACCTTGACCATGACTCTCTCCCAACCTGAACTGATTTAAATTTCCATCAGAACAATGAGGGTCCCTTACCCCGATGCACGTCCTTTGGGGGCCAAGGGACAAAAAGGCCCCTTTTGGAAGAACCCTACCGCACACTAAAAGTAGGGGATGCCCCCAGCCTCAAAGAGGTTTCCCCTGAGGCCTGCATGTGCTTCGGTCGGGCTCCCTAGTGTCAACAAACTTTGATCGGCAAACTTCCCCGTCAAGGCAAGGCTTGTGAGTTTAGTTTAGGGGTTACCCTGTTTGAAAGCTTATATACACCTGATTCCTCTATAGTTGAAACTACTGTGTTGTTATGACTGTCTGCAGTTTGCTCTGTCTTAGTAATCAGCAAAAGTCCTAATTAAAGTTAATTCTATCTCAGTAGCATTGACCACCTCTTGGTTTTTCTAGCATTTCCTTTAGGAGTGTCGTTGCTTGATGGAATACGAGAACCAATTAACTCTCTAGCTATGTGAAGAAAAAAATACATAAGCCAGACTTAGTGGAAACATGTTGTGACATGAATCACAGTGAATTAGAGTAACTGTCTTAGTGATAAAAGTCACAATATTGAACTTTGAGAGGCTGACAGAAACAACTTCACTCCATTTCAAATATGGTAAACCTGATTAAAGGGCTTTCTGGGGGTGGGGAGGGGTCGTCAGTTCATGTGCTGCCAACAGGCCTAACAGGAGAGAAAGATTTTGGTAACTATATAAAATGAGGTGGGGCAAATGTAATAGTGATATGTTTATTTGTCTGCCTGCGAGGGAGGGTTGTTTGAAAAAAAAATACAGTCACATTAAGTAGATTTGGAATTGATCCATCGCGTTTATTGTCAAGTTTTGGCAAGTATTGGTTATGAGGGACTTAGTCTTGCAGCAGCATCCCTGGATCAAAGAGAAACATGCTCTGGTTTATTGGAATTTCTTTAAACCAAAAACAATCATGGGTGGCACTAAGCACCACACAGAGACCCGGTGCCTTGCTAAATAGTCTTGGGAAGGAACTTGTTACGGTGAAGCGGAGTAAGGGAGGCAGGCGGAAGCAGGTAAGGATTGATTAATTCCAAAGTCCAAGGAAAACACAGGAAGCAAAAATGAAACGGCCAAATACAATTATACAAAATTCTAATAAGGGTCCAGAGAAAAAGACAAAAAACAGGGTGCAAAGGCAAGGAAAACACACAGGGATACACAGGGAACAGGAACAAACATGGACCGCTCGATCAGTAAGACACACAGCTCTACACAAAGTTGAAAGACAATCTGACAAGAGACAAAGGGAACACAGAGGTTAAATACAAGAGGTGATAAGGTAACAAGGAACAGGTGATACATCAGGTGAATCACAATAGGGCGGGGCAGGCCAATCAGACAGACAGGAAGTAAAACTAGACAAGACTAGACAGAGACCAGATTTCAAAATAAAACAGGGAACAGAACATGCAGACGCTCAAGTGGAACACAAGACAGGAACAGCAACACAAGACCAGGGAGGAAACACAGAAATAACAGAAAACAGAATGAAGAAACCATAACAGAACGTTCGAAAGTTGTTTTAGTTGTGCAACAGAAAACTCAGATTGGACAGCTGACTATCTTGATTTACCCTGCAGAGATCTGAGGAGCAGTTAACCATAGCCCTAATAAATCAACCGGAGTTTAAAATTCCAAACACAAAGAAGGTGGAAGGTGACAGAGAAGGACATTCGGCGGAATTTCCAGTTGCAACGGAGCAATCCCGGCATTTGAAGGTTGTGTATATAGACTACTACTCACTAAATCGTTTTCAGAGATTTTCCCACTGATAGTGCTTAAATATAGTCTTAACACATATAAAAATAGTTTCCATGTCAACGCATTCTCATAAACGTGTTTGTTTGATTTAAAACAAAAACGTGCGCATAACAATTTGTAAGATAGTTTTCGAAATGATGGCAAGCGCCAGCAAGTCACATGATACATGTGATACAGCATACAGTTGTAAATACATGGAATACATGCCAATTCCAGGACCTTAGTTTTTTGTAGCTAAAAATACGAATGGTTTGTGAGAACTGTCTATGTCCAGAAGATGAGTTGAATTGAGGTCATGTTCTTGGCAAAGTTGGTGGGCATCATCAATGTGAAAATGCACAGTGGCTGCTCACAATGTTATAATGCCCCTTTTTGTAGATAAGGAATTAAATAAATCATTGCCTGAAGATAAATCAATTTGGGTGATAGGACCGATTTATCTTCACTGCTTCACTGCACTTATTTACCAAATCTTTGCTTTTACAAAGGCCTGCAACGCTGGCTTTAACCAAGAAGGACATGTCAGTGGGGCTTCTGTGGCAGCTGCGGTCATCAGTCATCTCAGCTGCATTTAAATAGTCCATAGAGACCCATAGATCTGAAACTGTTCAGGGCAGAGGCTTATGGTTCCCTACAACATGTGCTATTTGTGTACAGTGATGGGAGTGAACTCATGTCTAGTGACTATATTTCCATTCACACAACATTTACACATTTCTGTTGGAGTAGGTTGGAAAAACACTGTATCCGAATTACAGGGAGAAACATGCTTTATACTGTATAACTGAACCACAAATTAACCTCTGTCACATTGAAAAAATGCAGTTTCATGACAGAACTGGTCTTTTAACACTCTCCACACTCAGAAGTCTAATTTGTCCTGATGTGTGTGGGTTATGGATGATTTGACTCACTTAATCAAATGATGAGAAACAGGCGCTGGAACTCAGATTGGAAACTATTCTATCATCCCAATGTAGATGTACACCAAGGTGAAGATTAAAGAAGAAATGTTGACAGATACAGGTTGTTTAAATTGTTAAATTTATATTTGTGTTGTTTATCATGTATTGTTTTGTTGCATATTTAATGCTGCACCATGTAAGTTATGTCTCTCATAGACCCTAAAAACAAGATTTCAAATGTTAAGTAGATCTATACAAAGAAAACCTCAAATCCAGAAAACTAAAACAGTTTTAACTTTGACTGTAAATGCCACGGTGTTGTCGGCCATAGTGAGAAGCTAATTGAGAAAACTACAGTATGTATTGTCTTCATTGTTTTAAAGGGTTTAAGGCTTTACCATAAAGGGATACAGTGCCTCAGTTATCTTCACAACAGGGTCAGCTCACTGATGCGTGCCCTGGATGACATAAGTGCATGTCCAATGCACAACTTGAAAGAACAACCACATGCCAGGGCGTGTTAGCCTTATCAAAGATCTATTGATCACTTTGTGTTAACATTTTTCAGCCAAGAACAGCAGCTTGCCAGGGCTTCCCCTCCTCCTGCTGACAACACAACTTCAGCAGCAGCACCTCTTCCTAAAATGGATGAAAATCTGTCCTCTTTTTTCTCCTTTACAGTCAACCAGGCTCCCTACATTCTCCACCATAAATCCTGCCCGGCTTTTCTGCACCCATTTGTTCAGAGGCCTGCCTGTAGCAGCGCTGGCAGGGGCCCCAGTCCTGAGGGGTTCGATCGGCCTCACCAGACAAATGGCCTTCGTGCTGCAATAGCAAAGTTCTTAGCAGGGTCTTAAGCTTTCATCAACAAGGCCTTGACTGATGAAGACACTCATCTTTTTAGGTTAGGGGCCATTTGTCTACAACTCATTTATCTTCTCCTGTAAATGCCTGCATATTTTAGATGACGTGTTGTGTTTTCATACTCAGAAATGTCAGTGTTCTTGGCAACTGCAAATAATCTTCCAAGTGAGATCCTTCACTCTCACAGGATGCAGCCAAATTATCTACCTAGTTCCACAGTAAAGGTTTAGTAGAACACTGTTTTTCACCCAAAAAAAACCACTTACTTAATGAAAGCAACTTTCAAGTATAAGCAGCCTTTGATCTGATTTCACCACATTTTGCTTGCAGTGCTTCGAAGCTAAAACTTGGCGTTCAATAAAAAAGAAAAAAAAAAGCTTTTTCTAGCTTTAATGATAAAAAGCAACGTTTATTTTTGACACACATTCACAGGGGATATATTTGCTGCAATGTGTATTCACGATGTATCATGAGCTGTTTTGTCAACATGGCACAAATAAGCTCGATGTGCAGTAAAAATGAAGAGTTTTTTATCCTGATCCAGACTAAATGGACACCTCTGAGACAAAGATTTGTATTAGCCAGTTTTCACGTCCTTACTTACTCTAAAAAAAAATCTGAAATCTTAGATTAAAGATGACTTTAAGATGTTGTGAAGCCAGCGTACTATTTTTTTTTTTGTATCTGTGGCATCCTGCGCAATTGAGTCCACTCTTATCTACACAAAGCAGATTAGAGTGAAGGCCAACATTAATCTTGTTGAATGTCTGCAGGAGAAGTGAGGCCAACAACGTCAGGTCAAAAGGTGACATTAGTTGTTGGTTTCTGATGGAGGAGTGAGGGATTTTGTTAAATTTTAATCAAAGTGCAGGTTGTAGTCATGTAGTCATCTGACCTGCACACAAATCTAAATCATCATTCAGCTCAGTCTTCATCCGTCAGACCAGCAAGGGCTTTAGATACAACACCTGTACTCTGTGATATAACATCAAGATGGGTTTGCGGCCAAGACTCACAACACAGACTACTCCGCTCAGATAAAACAAAATATAGATACATAGAATAAAACCAAAGGCCCTTGCAGTCCCATGCAATGAACACATTTAGGGAACAGAGAAGCTGCAAAATCAGTGAGTCTGTGTAGTTTTCACTCTATGACTGCAAGATAATTAACCGAGGATTACAAAGCAAGTCAAGAGTTGATCATTGGGGGGTTATGGGCTAATTTCCGTCATCGACTGATGACTATCTATCTAGTTAGAGAAAAAAAGAAAACAACATGCCTCTCTTGATCATTTTGAAACTTTGGCAGAAGTTAAAAGTCTCTGTGAAAACGGCAGACTCCTCTTAATCACTGCGTGGTTTGCTTAAGGATGCCAATGTTTACAGAGAGGAGTCTGATGAAAAACCTTTGATTGCACAAGGAGCATCCACACACTCACTATGTCCATGTTTTGGTGCTTCAAACACAATAACTCCAACTTTATATCATCAAATGAATCTCCAAAAATAAACTCTAAATCATGAGGAATTCCTTTCTAACTGTCCTGATTAGTGGTTGACAAACCTAAGAACTTAAACCAAACAGCACCTTTTGCAATTTGAAATCATACTGAGCCGAGTTGGCAAGTTGTTTATCTTCTCTTTCCTTTTGTGCCATGACATCACTAGAAAAGATGCTAACAAAGGAAGTCTTTGTCCAAAAAAACTTCACTTTTAGAAACATATTATCACAAGTTTACACATTCCAATTGTCTCAAGAATAACAAAAAGTTTTACTTCCAGGGGAATTTGAAAAAGCAGATATACAGAAAAAATGATTGGACAGTATCAGTGAAAAGCACAAAAAGGTGGCTACACATCTTAAAAAGTTGTTGCAGCTCAAGGAGTGTAAGAAGGGCTGGCTGCACAGTGAGCCACTGCAATGCTGAATCAAGAAAAACTAAACTTTAAGCTCATTGGAGGCGCAAGATTAGTATGACCTGTATACAACATCACAATTCCAATAATAGGCAATAAAGAAAGAGGAAATAGCACAATTAGTTTCATTACTCTGACCTCCCAATTTGTTAGAATTGTTTGCCTTTTCAGTTTCCTGGAATACAAACTCAGCCGAGCACACTTACAGTTTACTGCTTTTATTTTCTCCATTTGTTTTCTCTTTTTATTATTCTCCATATTGATGCAAATGATTCTATCAAAGTTCTTGGTTCATGTTTTTTGGGGGTGAAAATGTGTTCTTTAAATTAAACTCCAAGTTATTAAGACATGCTTCTCTCTCTCTTCTCTTTTGGTGTGAGGACACTAATGGGTTTCATCGGTCCACCACACTTCTACAGCATTTGTTTTTATCTCCCTTTGTTCTCTTTATTGTGTACACATTATGTACCATGACACATATGTGCAAAGAAACAAGGCTCAACAATAAGCTGACTTGTGACAGTGCTCTAGGGTAGCAGATCTTACGATTAAAACACCTCATATAAATGATAATAACCAGCTAGCTAGCCATTTCCCAAGTGAACTGCTTGCAGCAGAGGAAACAAACAAGAAAGTACATTTAATTTAATTTACTTAGTGTTCCTGTGTTAAGCGGAGTGAAAGAGAGAAAGCAAGAGAGAAAGTCAAATTGTTGAAATTTGAAGGTGATTATATGACTACATTTATAAAGTCAGTGATTGGGCCTCATATTTACTAATGACAGCAAATACTAATTGAGTCAATTATCATCACTAATTTTGGAATAGTTATTAATAAATAAATGCTATATAAACATTGTGGCATTAACTACAGACTCATTAATTAGACTTAGTGTAGAGAGTGTTTTATTGTGGCCAAAAACTGGAGTCACATAAATAATTATTGTGACAAAACAGTCATGTCTTAAATTGAGTGTGTTGCAGTGCGAGCGGCATATGACACTTGAGAACCTAACATATCCACTTGAAAACGCCACTTGGGATAAGTCTAACACCTTTAAAAGCGCAAAGAACCGTTCATCCAAAATTAAGTTTAATTTTTAGGTATAATGGATTTATAAAATTATACAATTTTGTTTTCTTTATGTTTCCACAAAAAAAGGAAAAGGACAAAAACAAACCCCCATGCAACATATACTCAGTTAATACCAATATTTACAAAGCCAGTTATTGGGTGTTCACACACTTGCCGATCCAAATCAGCTCTGTGCATCCAGAACAGTCCAATAAATCCAGACACTTTTATACCAGTATCCAGAATAATGTGTACCAGTATCCAGACCAATCTGTACCAGTATCCAGACCACTCTGTACCCGTATCCAGAACACTCTGTACCAGTATCCAGAACACTCTGTACCCGTATCCAGACCACTCTGTACCCGTATCCAGACCAGTCTGTACCCGTATCCAGAACACTCTGTACCCGTATCCAGAACACTCTCTACCTGATTCCAGAACATTCTGCACCCGTATCTAGAGCAAGAGTGTGAGGAGAAACGCACCAGGGAGCGTTGGCCCCTTAGATAGCTGTGGCACCCGGCAGCCTCCACAGCGTCATGCCATGCAATTCTCACACCCTGGCAGAGGGGCACACAATCAGCGCAACCGACGAGGCACCCAATGCCAGCAGCCCAGGTGTTCATCAATCCACACGGTCGCAACAAAGTCGGCTCACTCCGCAGCGGACTGACCACCTCTGTCAGCGGCAAGAAGAATGCAGCACGCCAGCCCAGACATGCCTCCACACCCAACAGGAGAAGACAGAAACAGAATGAGTCTACAAACAGGCTTAAATAGAGCTCCCACCTGCTCCCAATGAAAAGGGGATGAGCCCCAGGTGTGCTAGTGCGCACTCACGTGGACAGGTAAGAGGGAGGTGAAAACCTCCTTCTGTCTCAAGTGTAATTTGTGTTGAAATTATTTTAAATTTCCCATTTAGACAGTCACAGTTCTCAGAGGAGACACCTCAATAGCAATTGAAACAAGATCGTTTCGATGCATGAGTGCTCCTATTTGCCAAATGGAATATAAAGTGGTTCAAATGCCTGAACACATCATTTGCTATTAGCCAAAGCAGACACTCCCACCAATACCTGGACATTCACGGGTCGCCTCCTGATCAGCCTCCATTGTTGTTAATGATCCTGTCCTCTGAAACATAATTTAAAGACTTTGACAGTGTGTGCAGCAATTTTCAACACGTTATTAGGTAGAATGACAAAACAGAAACAGCGCCTTTACACTTTGACAAGACACGTTAGACTTGTGAGGTCCAAATGACTGTGTGAATGAAGGACGGACTGCAGGAGAGAGTCATCATTTTATCACCTGGATACGAGCCCAGAAGTTTTGAATTGGTTCCTAACAGGAGGTCATGACGAAAAGAACAAGATCCAGAGTACAAGCGGCCAAAGTGGGCTTTTTCAGGAGGGTGGCTGGCGTCTGCCTTAGAGATAGGGTGAGAAGCACAGTCACCCGTGAGGAGCTCGGAGTAGAGCCGCTGCTCCTTCGCATTGAAAGCAGCCAGTTGAGGTGGTTTGGGCATCTGGTAAGGATGTCTCCTGGGTACCTCCATAGGGAGGTCTTCAAGACATGTCCAGCTGGAAGGAGGCCTCGGGGAAGACCTAGGACTAGGTGGAGAGATTATATCTCCAACCTGGCCTGGGAACGCCTCGAGATCCCCCAGTTAAAGCTGGTTAATGTGGCTCAGGAAAGGGAAGTTTGGGGTCCCATGCTGGAGCTGCTCCCCCCACAACCAGATACCAGATAAGCGGACGAAGATGGATGGATGGATGGCCTAAGGAGTTTAGGACAGAACTTATCAAAGTCTTGTGATTTCACAGAACTTTTTCTCTATGGTGAGTGATGACGAACAACTTTCACTGTGGGCTAACTGGACGTCACACCAGACCATATTGTGTCCTAGCTTAACAAACGACTGACAGCATACAGATGTTGCTGGCAACATCCAAATGTCCTGTCCTGAACCATAAGTGTGACGTGCCATCTCTAACTGCACCTCACATCATTCAGTGCTTTAAGAGAAGTCATTTTAAAGCTCTCTGCTTTCAGGCACATACATCTCTCCATATGTTGTAGGCTGTGTGTTGGGATTGCCTGAGGGCTCTTAGAGAAATGCGGCACCAGCCAGAACTCTTCCTTACAGTCAAGAAAGAGGGGTCAAATCTATTAATGATTTGCCCAATTGGTTGGACACGGTGTGGAACTGGCCCCTGCATCCCCCACAATCCCCTGTTTTTCAACACGCTGTCCATCTGGCTAAACCGCTCAAAAACTTACCACCAGGACTGTGGCTTATACTTCTGTCGGAAACACAATGGATTGTTGTTCAAGTCACTGCTTCACAAACCTCAACTGGAAATAATTTCTTCTCTATACATGATATAATCTACTTTTGTTATATTTGTGTTATGTAAATCACACTAGGAAACACACTGAAGTTTTGAACTACAAGGTAAAGACACGATAAAACATGATGGGTTGGGTTTGAGTATTTCAGTTTAATGCTACCTATTTATTAAATGTCCACTGACAGCCATGGTTACTGTCAGTAAATATTTAACTAAATACATAATCGGCTTAGAAATATTATGTAAATTAACTGCACAACAGTAAATAAAGTAGTTAGAAATACAGACCAAACCAACAAAAACTGACTGGATAGATATTGTGACTAATGTTCAAAGAATGGAGAGAACGACTTAATATATTGTAGTAATAAATTCTTGCAATACAATGGATTGTGTTTGTGACTTTCCATAACTAAAAGGTTACTGTGTGAACTGTCATGTAATTCCATCAGTGTGACATTTGTATGAATGCATTAGTGACAAAACTATTTGTTCTATTTGTTGTTTTGTTGTATTTCTATGCTTCTAAACAATTTAAGTATAAAAGGTGTTAAGATTATCTAAACTTTGACCAAATACAACATTAAAATGCTGTTTACACATTGAATCCCATGTTTTAATGACGATATAATCACATTCAGTACATAAAATAATGTGACACTCTGGAAGGGGTCATTCTGCACATTAAATACTTTTTTGTGATACTTTTATATCGTATTCTGCTGCTAGAACTTCTTTTTCTTAACATTTTGAATAGACTTTTACTTTTAACATTTGTTCTTTGATCTAAGTCAAGGATTTTAATACCACTTCTACAACTGCAAGAATAATTTTAGATAATTCACTGGAATAGAAAAACAAAAAAATCTTAGACAATAAAAGTCTGTCAAATCTGTGATCCATGTAAAGTGGAAACTCGAGGCATACTGAAGCTGCACAAACAGTCCTCCCTTTGACAAGGAAAACACAACTTTGAGTTTGATATGAATTATATTCCCTTCCGTACTCCATCCCTATTTTCAAGACAGATACACCAATATTCACACACATGGATGGATCCAACATTGAACAACTGAGACACAACAAACACATGATTATTATGTTGTTTTCCCCCCCCATCACATTGAATTACATCATTAATGCCTCCACTTCAGCTCCCAAATGGCTCGGATCCAAGTTTCTCCCCGTCAAAGTTGTACATCCATTGCTCTTCTCATGTGTGATGGACAATGTTTACCATGGCCGTGATAAACTATTTCCTCATAAACGATTTTGTCACGGCCTTGTGCTGGCTGTCATGTGGGATTCCGCCTGCAGACTAAAACAACCATAATTCACTGGCTGTATTTACCTCCTCAGAGGACAGAAGCTTGACAGATGATAAATGGCCACTGCTGACAATCATCAACACATACCGCCCTGTGTTTGCCTTGAGTATAAGTGGCGGCAGGACATGGAAATAAGACTTTGACATATCACACATGGCGAGAAAGACATGGAGCAAGGGAAAGAAACAGAGAACAAGAAAAGAGAAAAAGAAGCTGGGGAGCCATGGCTCTATTAGCTACATGGTTGAAATCTTTGATATGTATATTGAGCATGTTTGTTTATCTGTTTCATTGTGTGTTGACTGTGGAATATTTCCCTACAGTTAATGGATTGATGCTGTACATGCAGACCCGGCAGGGGAGACACGCAGCTGTAAATTGAAGATGTTTTTTCCTCCCTGCTGCTTCTGTGCGGTATAGTCTTTCAGCATATGAGTGCATGATTCAGAAGATAGCACAGCCAGGGTGATGAATGTGTTCCTCCTTACAGCATTTCTTTCTATAAAGATGTTTCCACATTGCCTAATGACATGTGGAAAAGTCACCTGCTGCACAGCCTGTGAAACCTTTTATGTTTTTTCTCTGTATGCGTGCTTGTTCACAGTGTGCATACAGTAGTGTGCGTGTGTGTGTGTGTATGTATATATGTATTTTACTTAGCCGATTGGAAAACTAGGTTGGACTCTCTGGCAAAGTACTATACTGGTTTGAATCCTCCTTAAAAGGACAGGGACTACTTCTTGTCTATAGGTAATTACACATGCCATGCGGAGTTCCCAAAGGGTCCATTCTGGGGCCTCTTCTGTTTAACAAGTCCACACTACATACGGATTCTAAGCAGGTTTTGAGTATGTAGTGTCAAATGCAGTAACCTTTTGGGTATGCTGTTAATGCACACTATTCTCCCACAATGTAATGCACAAAGGAAAGAAAAGAGTAACCCACAGCTTGAAACAATTAAAATGACAATTCCGGTGAACATAGGGGTTAATAACACATGGGTACCGACACGTTGTGTAACCAGTAACCAGTAACATAGGTCAAGTACGGCATTCGTCGTCCAACTGGTCATGACTGTTTTCCCAAGATGGTGCCTGCCTGTACACCGAACGGTACTCTCTTTATATGCAATGTTATTAATAAACTGTCTGGACACTTACAAAGTTCTAAATTTTTCGGTTTACATGTAAGGACCCTCATTATGGTACCGTGGAAGTGTGCTGCTATTTTGAGCATTATGGTCTAACGACTAGCGTTATAAGCTAATTAGGGGTTTGCAATAAAACTCGTCACATTCAAATTAGCATGAAAACATATCCCTGAGAACGCTTGACTCGGTACACATCTGATTAACCCATAGGTTAATTTTGCGCCGGTATTGAATCTTGGTAAAAATGTTTTGTTTCTATCAATTTTATTTCATACATTCCAAAGCTGTAGTTTGATTGACATCCAATGTTATTGGTAAGACAAATAGTATAATTCCCTGTTAGTATAAAATGTTGTATACTTCAAACAATATACTATGAAGATAAGTATGTACTGTAGCATGGATTTGTACATGGATTACTGCCACTTTGCCTGTTTAGCAGTTATAATCATTCATAATCATATTAGTTTAAGATGTTAGCAAGCTAACATTTGATAATAAGCACTAAATACAAAGTGCAACTGGGGCTGGAAATGTCAGTATTGCACAAAATAAAGTATTGGACAAATTAAACTTTGACCTGAACAATGTACATTGAGGGATTGTTAATTGTGTTGCAGCTTATCCTCAGTGGAACATAATAATCTCTTTTGCTTGCCAATCCATCCAATAATTGTTGAGACAGTTCACTTGGCACAATGAATACCAATATCATGGCTCAAGAAAAAGTCAAAAGATCCCCAGGGTCAGTTTGATCATCCAGGACAATGAATGTCTGTTCCAATTCAATGCCAATCCAACCTATGGTTGTTGAGATATTACAGTCTGGAACAAAGTGGTGGACAGATCAACAAACTGAGATTGGTATCCCTGAAGCCAAGCTGCTATTGTAACTTGGCTTATGAATGTAACCAAAATTACCTCTTGTTGTCGCAGAGGTTTTTAAATAATTTTCTACATGATTGGAACTGTTACCACAGAAACTGTAGTTACGACTAAATAAGCGCTTCTTGGCCATAATTAACTCATGACAACTATTTTAAAAGCAGTTCTACTGTTTTTCCAAGTGGCTCCTTTCAAACACAAAAGCATGTGTTTTTTCTACCAGTAAACATAGCCGGGCAACATGTTTTGAATGTGCCTCTATCCCTCCTCCACATGAAAAAAAGGATAATTCCTAATCATCAAGCCTTTCATCCAGGTAAAGCACACTCCTGAACACAATATTAATTATCATCAAGTCTTTGATCTTCTTCTAACAAGGACATGTGCAGTGTTGATACTCTTGAATAAAAAGTGTAGAAAAACACCACTTTTTATAGATTGAGGTCTTTGCTATTTTCCCCAAATTTAGCCGTTTCAGAGTTGCACGTGGCGTTATCTGTGAACAATACCATTCTTGGTGTATGTTTCCCTGCATCTTGGACGGACTAATGTGGCCTTGAAAAGCAATTTAGCCTTTCACTTCAGAAAATAAAAAAAGACAATTATAGTTTTCCTCGATGCAACACTACTTAATCTATTGAGAGTGTTATTGGAGTGTCTTTGTACTCTATCCTCCTTCTTCCTCTATATAGAACACATTATCTATTTGTCAGAGAATTAGAAAATTAGTCATGTCAGACCTTGCTTCCTTTGTGGGCTATCTGTGAATTAGACTGTGTGAAGGACGTTTTCACCAGCAACCAAAGGATCCTTGGTGTGCGCATATATTTTCCCCACACATACTTTGCTTGCTAGTTGGGCACACATGGTGAACCTACAGCTGTTCCCTGCCTTCAACCCTGCCAACTATCATTACCATGGATCTTAAACTCAACACTTGGTTGCTTTAGGCTTATGCAAGAAAATGTATTCATTGTTTATTTAAGTCTCACAAATACATAGCCATTAACATGGTGTGTTTTAACTTCCTTAACTTTAGAAGAAAATGAAGTACACCTACAAAATTGAACTTTTCCACTAAATAAAACTCAATCTATTCCTTTAGACAGCAGGGTCAAAGTCAACAGCATGACATGTGGAGGCACTTCTGCAAAATGTTAGTGATGCATCTCATATCCAAATAGTTTGAAAAGGGCTCTAAGGATTTAGATCACTGTCAAGATACAGTGTATTTGATTTGTTCAATTTTACCCCTGTGGAAATCCAAAAAGCAGCCCGTTTTTAGAATGTCAATGTTGTGTATCATAGCCATCATAATGCTTACATATCCTGCTTCAGGACTCTAAGGTCTCTTTAGAATCCCATGCACACGGGGAAACGGATGATTTCCAGAGATATCCTGGGGATATTGGATTTCCCCTGCAGATGAAACTAGTTGTGACCAATATTTCTGTTTGCGAGGGGCAGGGAAGGCAGGTTCTGACATCTCTTAGCCTTAACAGACACATGTAAAGCTGACCAGCAAAAGCTTCTTGTCTAGGTATGGAGAGATAACTCTGTGGCAATTTAATAGCATCCTGTCCAGGTGGCCACGTCAGCTCAAGACCCGGCTCACATTTGGAGCACATTTAAGCGTTGCAGTGCTCCCTACCATCAGATTTGCAGCACAAATCCACAGTATATAGATATTATACTGGTTATGATTAATATGTATGAGATAAAATATTTAAAAAAAGAGTAGTAATGAACGGAAATGCTCTCTGCTATCTCAGGTCAGTGTTGTATTTGCCAAAATTCAATTCAGTCAGGCAAGATATGAAAGATGTCCCAGATTTCATTAAAGTATTAGAATAATCATTTAAAAAATACAGACAAAAATAGTTGCCTCCAGATAAATCACCTAAAGATAACATTTCCAGATCGATCAGTGCTGGCAGCAGCCCAGCACTCAGTAAGCATATCTACTATTCACAAGGCATTTCTGTTCAGACTGATGTAAATGGGAGCAGGCAGGCAGATGCAGTCATTGTCGGTTCCTCTCTGTTGCTCTCTGTTCCTCTGTCTGACTTGAGAAAAAACGTGACTTATTGGCTCCGTAAATTAAATGACTTATTTGTGACAGAAACGTGCCTGCCAAAATTTGTTTACTATGCCTGGTGTCATTTAATTTACTTTTAAAATAAAAGGGATACTTGCAGTATTCCCTGTTAAGTCACATCACTTAAAGTCACATCACTTAAAATAGGTATTGTTGAAAGGAGACACCTGCTGCTGCAGCTATGTCGTGTCTGTGAACCATTGTCGTGGTCTAGCTCTCTGTCGTTCATTTTCCACAAGTCTCTTATTGATTATAAATCTAGACAGATCATCTCCACTTAAAATGAGTTCCTGAGCATGCCACTATTTAGCAGACTAACATAAACATGTTTTATTCAAATGACGAGCAATGAGAGCGATAAGAAGAAGCCATATTCCGCTTTGTGCCAGCAGGCAAGCCCGTAGACAGATCTAGCCCCGCTGACTAAATTGTGCTTTTTTCCCTCAAATTTGGCAAGCTCTGGCTCACTAGAGGCACACTATGGTGTTGTCAATAACAATGACTGCCTGTGGCTTATTTATTTTCTTATCAGCTTTAATCAGTCTATGTTGACAGTGACATCTGCGCTCAGCAATATCCAAATGCTACCAGTAAAGATCCATGTACATAATTATGTTGTCTAGTGTCATAAGGCTGTAGTGTTTAATTTGTGTTTAAAGATACAATTGACCATCAAATTTGGTGTAGCTACATATGTTGTTAAAGAGCATGGTTGAATGGATTTGTCTTTTTATTTCTTTTGTTAAAGCATTTTTAGGCCTTAAATGGACAGGACAGCTGAAGACATGAAAGGGGAGAGAGAGAGGGAATGGTTGGAGTCAAACCTGCGTCCCCTGTATGGAGGAGTAAACACATATATATATATATATATATATATATATATATATATATATATATATATATATGAGCACTCCTTCTAGCAACTGAGCTATAGGCGCCCTCAAGAGATCTTTCTTGATCCACTTCAACACAAATCAATTTTCTGACAGCTATTATAGTCTATGTTCAACCAATAAGTCACAATTTAAAAATAATTTATAACAAAGAATATGATATAAGATCTTAAGGGGGGCATGCTAAATAAAACTCTTGAGGGTCGTTTAAGTACTTTAAGTATTTTTTTTTAAACAGTGAATGATGAATTCACTTTAGATTTCCTAGTTGAGGAATGAGTGAAAGTCGAATAAAAAGACTCTGGCCTTTTGCCCTCTAGTCTCTGACTAAACAGATAGCTGCTGGTTTTGGACAGCTGTATGACTGACTGCATCTCCACTGAGGAGCACATTTTTCCACTTTTCTGCCTGGCTCAACTGTCGGTTATGCCGAGAGGCGTTTGTCTGTCTGGAGAAGTGACGCTGGACTTGTGGGCAAATGTGTGTGTGTGCGTACAGGATCTGTGTAGTGTATGTGTTCCGTCCATTACTACCTCTCTCACTTGCTGAAACATATCCGTCCAAATTTGACAGCGCAGGGGCAGACAGCCATGTTGCAGAATTCTGATCATTTAAATGCTCAGAGGCCTGCTTGAGTAGCAGAGGTGTTAAAAAAAAGAAGACACATGGAGAGAAAGATAGAGAGCAGCTCTCCACATGCCTCCATATCACATAAGGGACTGCCTGCCACTTTCCTGTGAAAAATAATGCTCACTTGTCAATCTTCAAGAGTCAGTCAGATAGCCACCAGTCCCATGGAGACCTATTGAGGTGTATGCTTTGTTTCATCTGGGGCACGCCTCAGAGGATATCAGTACTCTTGTATCTACGAATTGCCTCCAAAATATAGGGTAGGAGAAAAGGCCACATTAGATACAACACTTGAGCATATGTATCTTTCTTCAGTATAGTAAACTAAATAATTACTCATTTGCTTGAACAGAAAGAGACACAAATTAAAAGGAGCTATGTAAATTTCAATTTTTTTTGGAAATTTTGATTTAATAAAAAGGGCTAAATAAAAGATATATAGCATTTACACCTTGAAGATACTGTTCTTAGTGTAAAACACCATTTGAATCATTATTCAAAAGCACAGAACCCTTAAAAAATAGATTTATAACTGCCCTAATTACTTGAATTACCTTAAAAAATAGATTTATAACTGCCCTAATTACTTGAATTACTGTCTGATGATAAATCGACTAGCACACCATTATGTACACAAAGGTACTGCATTTCTCCAGGAAAAGCAATTCTCTGTAGTCCGTAACACAAACTATAAAGGTGTCAAGTGATTTATCTATGCGGCAATGCAAATAAAGAAAAACATACCCAACAGCTTGAGGACGAGGTCTGCATATCTGTTCACACAAACATTTCCATGTCATTTTGAAATACACGTCGTATTAGTTTTACGAGGCATAGCACTGAAGCAAGCAAAAACCGCAACTTGTATAACTACTGAAAACATAACTTTACCACCAGAATGTTTGATTTTTTTTCTAAATAAAGTTAACAACTAATGGCAATGCTCAAACGAATCCAGAGCAGCCGGCCGCGCCTCCAGCCTGCAGCAACCGTGTTGAAAGAGATTCTGTCCTAAACATCCCATGGGTCGTCTTAAATGAGGAGGTTTATATCAGTGCATATTGTACAGAGAGAGAGATTGAATGTTTTGCAAATTATTCACAAGGATTATAAATCACGGCAGTGTCAGTCTTTCCAATGATGGGAGAGGATGCTTCCTCATTCCCTAATACAAATGACACAGAAAACAACAGCTGCAGCAATAAAACGCTCTGCAATAAAAGAAGGATAAATAAATGTACAAAAAGCAAAAGCCGGGGCTCATCATCAAACATGTCTGCGAGTATCTCAATGTCATCTCAATGACTTGATGTCTGTTTTATTGTTATATTTGCTTGTCATGCCATCTTTATGTTTATCTTATTGGATTTTAATTGTTATTGTTTCCATGTCTGTAAAGCATGTAAAGTGTTTGTTTTTTTTCTTCTTACCTTGCCTTGTGGTGATGCACTGTACAACTCAAAGTGACTAAAGACTTGAGCATTTTGATAGTGGTCAGTTAATAAGATACACTGCATTATGTTGCTTCTTATTTCTCAAGTATCCAGGTGTCATAACTTGACACATTTGACTAATGATGGCATTTTTATGAACAGCATATTCCCAGATACACTAAGAAAGACACATTGGCTTAATAGTTTTGTACACACTGCTAGCAGATGGAAGACTATTTTTAGTAAGAAGAGTTTTGAAAGAAATGTTGATCCTCTCTAGGGCTGTCACTTTGTTGGACTTTCTTCTATCTAAAATGTACACTGTTTGTTGTTGTGGTAAAGAGAAATGCATTTGTGCCCGATTCAGAATGGCTTGCACAATTCCTCAATTTTACAAATACTGTAAGTGAAGAGAAAAACAATACCATCATTTGCTGAGGGCAACAGGGCACACAGGGCACACGATTGCCTGACAATCTTCTTCCACTTTCGCAATAATATCCCAACAAAAATCTTTTTTTTTAATGGAGAGGGTGGGGGGGGGGGGGTATTTCATTGGACAGTTGACAGTGTACATAAGGACAGAAATCATGAAGAGTGGAAGAGGGGAGTGACCCTAGCCAGTAGCTAATCGGGAAAGTTGCGGTTGTACCGTATGCATCTTAACCACTAAAGCACTGAATGCACCACTTTTTGCAATTTTTAAACAGTAGTTTAGGCTGACTGGAGATCTTCTGGGACAGTCCAGTACTGCAAGGATTTTGGCAAGATATAAAATAGGAGATTGAGAAAATATTAACATGTTTATATGTATAACTTGGAAAACCACTCCAAAAACAGGCAAAGAACAAAGTAACACTAGGCATACTTCAACTGATTGTTAGAAAAAACTGTAAATTGGAGGAACACGCTTAATGGGCTCAGAGACTGAAATATGACTGTATGTACTGGATGTAGACAAGTGGACGCTTGTAAAAGTAATAAAAAAAAAAAAAAAAAAAAAAAAGCCCTCTGTGAAGTATTGTTTAACAGTGTTTATGTTTTATGTGTAATGTCTGTCACATTTAAATAAAGTAAAAACAGTAGTTTGAATTTCTTATGAAAGTGATAGATTTCTTATTCATGGGCCTTTTGAAATCCAACCATGGATTTTGGGCTCATCCAGCTACGAAATGATGCTACGGTACACATTGCCTATTATAGCTTTCTTGTCAAGGACCACTTTCCAAAGGCAGAAATAGGCCTATAGCTACAAAAAAGTCAAACATGTAACAATAACTTAGAAAAGCAGCAGTGGTGACAGTAGTAGTAAAAGGATAACAAGGAAAGATGAAGGAATTTGAGAATCTTGCGAGCATTTGATAGGTCAAGCAGAAAAGCGTGGCCATGACGAGTCTGCACACAACCATCTTTCCATTCATACATTTTCCATACCTGCTTATGCCTCATCAGGGTTTATTTATTGTGCGTCTATCTTAAATCGACGTTCAGCCGGAAACAGGATAACACCTCAGACCAGGGCTAACACCTGCAACAGACAGACAGATTCAAAGTCATACCCACCAGGAGTTCATATCCTCGGAGTACGAGTGGACAAGAAGGAAAGTCACTTTCAAATGTAGAAATGTGTGAACGCACACACAGAACATATTAAAACCCTTGCTGTTAGTGAGGGAACAGTGTTAACCACCGAGCCAACAAACACATTATATTTCGGATCCTGTTCCAAACCAAAGTTCTGCTTTATTATTTGAACAAATATTTTACTGCAGCGAGTACACTTTGACCTTAACCCCCGAGTCTGAATCAGAACACAAAAACTGAGAACCAAAGTTACTGTAGTCTTTTTTTCCCTTTGACAGCAGTGATAAAATGGCTAATAAATGACTGATGAGGGACGATACTCTCCAACAGTCACTCCCTCCCAAGGCGAGTGTCACCCTGTGTCTCTCTCCATTAACTGCACTTAGTCATTATGCGAGGCAGCAGCTGAGGTGGTTAACTACACGAAGGCCGGGTGAGAATGTGTGGTGACTCTGGCTAATGAAGGTGAAACCCAATGACACTTCATTTCCACATTAGCCTCCCCCCTTTCCTCTCCTCACTTTTCTCTGTGGGTTCACAGTGACCCGATCCTCCCCGCTCATCTGTGTCCTGTGACAGGCTCACATACACACACTGATGTTTTTAATTAATATACTTATGAGGACTGGCTGTATTCTCTATCCAACATTTGCAGACATTTGCAGCCTAAAAGTCACATCCTTCAACCGTCATTGACTCTCTCTTGATTTTTAAAAACAGTATAATCTTTGCTTTCAGGTTGTGCTGTGATTGACTTCTGGCAGTGTAACAGGGCAATCTATTTTCTAACAACAACGCAAATTGAAGTAGCAAAGGTGCATCATGCCACGTGTGATATTTTCACAGGTGGCTAATGTTACCTAATGATAAAGGTCCAGTGTGTAACATGTTTAGTTGTGTATCAAAATTGGTGTTGCCCGTTCACAAACCTGTCCTTATTCATGAATATTTAACACCACCATCAATTCCAAGTATTCCTATTGGCTTGACATTTTCCATTTCCATTTGCATGAACTGAGGTAGATGCTACATATTCATGCACCACCTTCAAACACATTAGCAGGTAAGGGACATACAGGACATACTGCTCCGCCCTTTTAGGTTGTCGCTGGCACAAGATAAACTCACAGGTGCTGCTAATGGATATCATCGCTTCCAGGCCCTGGCAAATTTGAAGAAGGAAACATGGAGCATCACGTGTATTCAAAATCCAAATTTCAGGAACAGGAACTTTTTCACTCAGAAAAAGAAAGAGGATGTTAAAAAGAGCAAATGACCTGCTTTTTGAAGCGTGATGGCTACCGTAGCTGTAATACACACTTGGAACTGCTTGGCGCAAGAGACTATTTTTAGCCACGTGTCTGTTGTTCTAGGGAGTATTTTTGGCAGCAGGACAATCTATGTGGGATTTAATAAATCAATTAACGCCAGTGCTTGTGTTTATAATGAAGGAACTTGTCACAACGTTGTGGCTCACTGATGTGTTTTTAATATTCATCAGAAGGCACAGAAAAAGCTGTACTGTATCACGCTAATCACATACTTCTTAGTAGGATCAAATCATTGTTTGATTTGAGAGAAAAATCTTTCAACACCAGAAATATCTTTCAACACAAATTAATGGCTCCACTCAATTATACAATTTAAAATTGAAGCCACAGGTTTTTCTGGGAAATTAAATAATACTTTATGAAACAAATTCCAATCGTCATTCTCATTCCTGGACCGTTTTATTTTAGATTCTGTTTCTATACCTTGTGAAGAGAGAGTTTTCATGATGTGTATAAGAAAAACCTGCTTGGAGCTGCAGCACTATCCACATAGCCATAGGTCTCTGATAACATGATAAGACAGTGATTGAAAGGCACAAAGGGGAATCTGGAGGTTTTGGACACGCAGAGGGAAGAGATGGACACTGAACGACCCCAAGGAGTTTCCTGGGGATGTTTAGATTTGCAGCCGAATCTGAAGGAGAGTGAACTGAAAAGTTTTCAGTTTGTCAATGTTTATATGTTTGGTTAAGGGTCTAGAATGAATACATAGTACTATAGGAAAATATGACATGAAAACTAAACTAAACTAAGAGTCGCCAATAAATTTAGAGTTTAATGAAGAACTAAATGAGAACACAAACCTCTTCTGAGATGCTTGCTTGCAGGTACACACCTGAGGAAGAGCTGAGCTTTACATGATTTCAATTTTTTAGCCCACTTGTCTTTCTCCACTTCCAGGTCTCTTCTTCTTCTTCTTCTTCTTCTTCTTCTTCTTCTTCTTCTTCTTCTTCTTCTTCTTCTGTGTTTATTGAAGCAGCGCAAACTAACTTTGATGGTGTATCCCGCCACCTACTGTATTGGAGTGTGTAGAATCATAATTTGTGCACAAAACCAAAACAGAAAGAAAATAAAACTTGGAAGACTAATTTAAAAATAAATGAACAATAAAATACTAGAAAATTAAAACCCCTAGGAGCAACCAAAGGCCCTGTTTGTCTTTAGTTGTGTCTTAAAAGTGTCTTAAAATCAACATCATCCGAATCAGAATCCACAGAGAGGTATACCTAGCCAAAAACAGGCTGTCTGCCTTCTTATGTTCACATTCAAGGACCCAACAAACACACAAAAACAAAATAAAGTTGCAGCAGAAAGACAGTAAAAGTACTCAAAACCTTAAATCTCTCCCTAAGTTTATATATAAAGTTAGAAAGTGTTATCCAGCTGAATGCAATACAAATTATTCTAACTTTGTGGGTCTAAATCTCACTGGTCCTCACAACGATAGATCAGAATATCACACAAACACAAATTTGCATTAATCTTCTAAAGTTAAGATGTTGCATATCTGTCCCAATGGTCAGCACTTATTTCCAATGCCAGGTGTTGATAATTCCCCACTCAACCATCAAATTAGAATGTGTAATGAGTACAAAGATTTTCCGAAACAACAGTGAGTGAGTGCTTACTCCCGAGCTGGATTCACAAACGTAAAAACTTTTGCCTTTCTCGTCCCTTTTGTGTGAAGTAAACATCCATCATGCATTTGGACATCACAGGAAGACAGAAAGGATGACAAGCAGAAACGTTATGTGCCAAGTACACTAAAAACCACAAATCTATGACTTTTCTTTTGATGACCAGTTAAAATGTTTTAGGAATAAGTGGGAGCAGTGTGAGTAGGAGTGCCATGTCACCCTTTTGCACTGTTACAAGATTAATTTCCTAATCCCTGCTGATACTTTCACTTTTTAAAGTGGCTAGTACACTGCATGGCTGTTCTAAAATTAATTGACTGCTGTCAACCTTTTCTAAATGATGTAGTAGATTCTCCAGGTTGACTCAGAGCAGACTCGTGATACCATGTACATGATATTGTAAAGGCTGGGGAATTAAGCAAGGAGTGCATGACCCCAATTAGCGCTTATCTCTATTACTTTGAGCGCTGCAATCCCGTGAGGAGGATTTTAAACGATCATTGTCAGTCAGTGTGGGACGTCAAAGAACTTTGAGAATGACACTGTCTCAGTCCATCAACTTTATCTTAAGAGATATGGCTTACTCGTAATAAAAAGTCATTTTGGCATACTGAGGTGTTACTATGAAAGGATAAGTCAGCAGTTTCTTTTACTGGGTTGTGGCTTAATAACAACACTGAGTTGCTGCCGAGGGTGTTGATTAGATGCAAAGGTGACAATCTAAGATGCTGGGGCAAAAAACTAACAAACCAATATATATTCATGAAGTTAATTACAGGATGTGCTAAAATGATATACCTGTTCATTATCATGCCTACTGTCAAATAGCAAATAGCACTGAAAAGTGTCAGAATACAAATCAGTGGCAATTGTAGAGATATTACGAGTCAATGACTTTTCTCAGGCTGGCAGGTTTGTGGTGTTATTGAACTGTTGTGCTTTACACTAAATTGTTTAGAGTCTGCTGTCAGAGAGTGTTTTTATTTACTGTTCACCTTCATTGGGAATCAGCTTGCATTGGGTCATTCATGATACTGACTTTTTTCGGTGGCTGAATAACATCAGCAACGTCAGGCATAAAATCCTTTATATAATTAGCACTTAGGAAAATAACAAATTTAATAAATCAAGCAACGATGATTGTAGTTTGTGGTGCACAGTGATGCTGCTGCTAAAACATTCAGCTAAAAAATTGTGTTTTTAGATTTGAGATATCATTTATTTATTTATAGAAAAAAAAAGTTAATGGCACAGCAATTTGGATATATTTGCTGATTAAGTTAAAACTCAGCACACAGTGAATGAAATACTAAAATGTTTTCATTTAGATTCCTTTTTCTTTTTCGTTTTTTAGCAAGATTGGGTTTTCTCACAGATGCTAAATAAAACCATTAATCAAATCATGTTTTCATCTAAGGTGCAAAACTCAAGGTAAATGAAACACACTGATTGCTCACTGATTTACTATTGTGTTTCACACTTGGTGTTATGTCACTTTCAACCAACAAGTGGCTTGTAAACCAGCTCATGCCAAGCATCACTAACAAGAGCGGCATTTCAATGCTGTATAATCACCTCGCTTATTATTCAGAGTAGTCTATCCACTGTTGATTAATGCCTCTGAGCAAATATGTAGGGTCTGGTTATTCTGCAGTGCTGTTTTAATCAAGTGGACCTTTGTTTTGTCCAGCAATCTAGTTTGCCCACCAGCCTTGCACTTTCACATGGCCATTATGTATTGATTAGAGCAGAGTGAGAAATTCTGCAGAAAAGAAATTCAGTTAAACTTAACTTACTATTTACCTCCTCCCTCACTCATCTGTCTTCACATCTTTCCTTCCGCCAAGCACATTAAGACTAAGCGTTGAAATTCCTCTGAGCATTTTATCATGCAGTTGCGACAGTAGGTAGCCCTGTCAGCTGCCCTGACCCCTGTGGACCTCTGTCACTATCGACCAAGTGACCCAGTGTACTGTTAAGGGAAAACAACATTTCCTGCAATTGCGGCGAGGTCCCTGAGCAGAGAGATAAAAGCGGGCGATGTGAATGACATCGGGTGACAAACACTTTGAACTCACACAACAGGAAATTAATGCAGGGAGCGCAGCTCAAGGCACAACACATTGAATGCGGCACATTTAAATTGACACGTCTATCCAGATGACACATGTTGATACCTTGGCTATGGCCTCGGTTCAACTTATGATTCTCTGCATCTGGTTGTCCTCCAATGCTGCCGGCACGCTGGCCCCATAAAGACCGACCCTGCAGATACTGGAGCTGCCCTGTGAATACAAATGAGCTTTTCCATCCCAGGAAAAATCTCAACATGACATCAGCCACTCTACCAACTAAATGCTGAAGGTGCATTGAAAGTTGTGTTCCTAAATGGCCCCATTGAAAGCACAGTTCATAATCACCTAGCAAACAGTCTAGGCCCATCAGTCATTACTTTTCAGTGTAGGCAGTGACAGAATCTGTTTTTTGGCCTCTATGGCCTCTGGAATTTGGGTGTGCCTACTGGGCTAAAAAGCTGTATCTTAGCATTTTTTTCCCACTTTGTTCCCGCCCAACCCAAAGTAACTCCTTTAATGACCTACAACCGCAACAACAACAACATCATTTAAACAAACAAAATATGGCCACCCCATGATCTTTCCAAATATCCACTCAAAATCTAATGCCACTGATCTGCCAGCCACAGCTGTAAGCTATAACATCAAAGTGAGTCGTAATGTGACTCCTACTTGATATCACCTTCATGCTGAAAAGCCCCCAATGTACTCAAGACAAAACAACCATTCAACATCTGTTGGGATCCCCCTGGCTCTGCTTTAACGCAACAGTGTATGTGCAAGAAGGAAATATCGTAGGTCCCCACAAGACAGACAACACAATGAGCATTTAGCATAATGATTGCACTGCACCGTAGGCTCATGCATCCAGTTGCACAGTCAGGCCACAGACTGTCATTAAAATGCTATCCCAGGAAAGACATCTGCAGTTGCGGCCCGACTTGTGCTGTACATAAAAGGGGAATGTAATCAATCAGGCGGCAGCGCTTCCATAATCCATTACACTCAACATTATTGAAATACATTCAAATTAAAAGTCTATTTCCAGGGCTTCTGCTCAAACACGTAATGGGCACCATTCATAGTACTGAGTGTCAATACCGTGATTATCACAAATAAGCTCAAAGCAATTTAAACTTCTGTATTAACAGAGAAATGTCTGGGAAGGCGGACGCATGTCTGACATTAGACCATCTGATCATTTAAATCTATTTTTGATTGTTGGAGATATGAAACCCCAGCTCAGATATCATTAATTGCTTGTCCTCCCTTTTTCAGTCAACATAATGCTTTCCCCCATCTTCCTATCTGCAATGTGATCCATTGAATCTGAGATGAGATGTAATTTACATGACTGGCAAGACATCTTATTGTCATTTGGAAGACATCAGACAAAAAGTTTAAAGAGAACGCTTTAAAGGTCATGCCAGTAATTTCATCAGCTAAGACATTTACTGTGAGTTGATTTGAGTGCTTGCCTCTAACAATGAAACAATGGCACTGCATTCTCTTCTGCAGCACCATCTTACTACTTTAGCAGCCATATTTTCAAGATGATTTAGCATATACTATACAAACTATGTTGGACTTACTATCATACTTTACATTTGGACATTTGGACTGATTTCACAACACAGAAGCTTCAGTATATGATCCGTTTTTTAATCCTTACTTGAAGCTACTTCTTGTTTCTATATTTTTCCAAATTGATTATTTAAATCAAATCTACAGAGCTTCAATCAAATCTATATTTACAAATAGTCATGCAACAGAGCAGTGCTGTGTGCTGATACTGTTAGCCATGGGTGAAATAAACTCTTGATATGAATAAAAAAAAGTCCAATTGATTCCTTGAAATGCATTCTTATTTTAATAAAATGAAATCAGATTAGAGCTCACAACACTTCACTCATGCTATATTGAAAGTGACCTGTAGTTCAGTAGACATTAAATTATACAGCATTCCTCTCTGAGTTTGCTCAGATGGGTTCATCTGTCACTGTTTCATTGCTTCATGTAGAGGTATTTGAGGATATGAATTAGATGATTATTTATTAATAAAATACCTGAACCCAAAACATTTCATAACCAGATGGAGATGTCGTTAAACACGTGTTGAATACTAATTCTAAGAAGAATATGTATTTTTTGGACATTCCTTTTCTGTTTCTGTGCTCTTTTAACTGAGAAGAGAAGCAGTTGAGCAAGCTGTGCATTTGGCATCTTAACCAATTATTTGACTACTAAAAACTACTACACAAATTGGACAATGACAACACAAAGGCAATGGAAGCAATATGTCAAAGATCACAGACATAAAATTGTTCTACGAGATGTATGCTCGTTCACAGTTGCCGGGACCCTGTGGGACCACTTGGCCAGGATTAGCATGACAAGGTTCCGCCTGCAAAGGCTCTCCTGAATCTTAATGAGAAACAGCCCAACAGAGACATTCATAATTTATTTTATATCTTGTCTTCATAGTTTCCTTGCACCTTTGCCACAAGCAAGGAAACTCTGAATCAATATTCAGTTGCAATGGACACCTGTACTCAAGGTAACTCATTTCCCTCTACTTATCAATTATAAACACAGTACTGGCTTTATGGATCTCAATTATGTCCCTCTGCAAATGATTGTGGTTCCCAGGCAAGGTGTTTTGATTAGACATGGCCCCAGTGCAATCAATACATCATGACACCTTCATTATTTTAAATAGAAAATACAATGCATATATTTGCATGCGGATTTCCCAACAATTACAATTCAGAAATTCATGTTTTCATTAGATGTTATACAAGAATGTTGTATTAAAACCCTAGTTTAGTAGTAACATAATATTGATTCTGGCTAAAGCGTAAGACAAGATGCATAGCAGCGAGCATGGGAAATCTACAGTCTTCCTCTGATGCTTTAAATTTAGCAAGTGACCTTCAAAGTAAGTTTTTTTAATTTAGGACAAACCAAATGGTGGGTAACGGCTGAGGCTCAGCCTTTTGCTCCAAGTTTCTTAGATAGGAAAAATCGCTGGACAGTCACTCTTACATTCAATCTATTCTGAAGCTGAAACACTCATATCTCCATGTGAGGAGTCCCACGTTTCTGTTGCGTCTGTTGGGTTTTGTTCAAGTGTAGGTATCTGAGATTGCTGGCCAGCTTCAAATTGAGAACCAAAGTGAGTTTTCTCATATCTCTGAATTTGCTTATTATAATAACACTACCACTTTCAATGGAAAGATGGAAGTTGTTAACCTTATTATACACAAATAGTGTGGGCGAGCATCCACTAAGTTGTTACATGTTCCTTCTTTTCTTTCTGAATGAAAAATGGAGATGTTCATGCTGTGCAATACAGCAGCATAATGGATTCGTTTGCACAAGTCTCAGCATAGGTGCAGTCTCAGTGGGAGTTATCTATATTGGCCCGCAGAAGCTCGTAGACGGCAATAGTTCCTGTAGGTGTTGCTTGAGGCTTCCCTCCAGCGAGTGCCAATGAGTTTATCAGACGGATGTTAGATTTACTGATAAGACAAGGTCTCTCTCTGCTGCGAAGGAAGAATGCAATGTGCCTATTTACTGAGGAACAATACGATGCCATGACCTAGGGTAAGGTGTGTTTTACTATTCATGAAATGCTATTGGATGTTTCTGATGTACAAACTGTAATGCATTCATTAATCAGAAATATTCCAGACAAATCCATCAATAGGTGTTAGACAGAAGGAGCAAGTTTAAAAGATCCTTGGTAACTAATTATTTGATCTAAAAATAATCAGTGAGTTATGCAGGTCTCTAAAATGTGTTTCATCAGACAGTGCAGCCACTTCAATCATCACATGCCTCAATTAGTCACAAGATGACAATGTATTGGTCTTACAGGATGATTTATTTTTGGGTTTTGCAGGAAACCAGAATTCTGAATTAATTTAAAAGGATGCAATGACAATTGTTTTGTGTGCTAAAGTAGCTCAGGGTTTGAGCCATTGGAGTATTGCGATGAAAGGGGCTGCACTAAGGGCAAGGTAAGACACAGAAGCTCTTTGAAAAACATGAAATCCAGGGATGACATCCGCGTGTGATGTGTGTTGTTTGCAGAACAAATGGAGTTTATTTTTTCAGATCTATGGCTAAAAGGTTGGAGCAACATTCACAACTACTTGTGAATGGATGATCAATTAATGTAGTGAACCTCATTAATTTTTCCGTATTTAAATAGTTTAGTACTTCACATATTTCCATGTACCTTATATCAGTGCTGCTCATTATTTTGTTGTAGTTAGAACATCAACACCACCAACGTCTACATGCACAACATGCAAGAGTCTATCAATGGGTATTTCAAGAGCCAACCATCTTCATGTTTTTGTTAGGATGTTTCTTATTCTGATTACAAGGGCTTCTGCAGGTCTCACCTTCAAACCCAGTCATCAGAATTAGCTGTTCCCCCTTGAGATAAATTGGAACTCTGTATACTGGCAGTGAACGGTTTATTTCATCTTTTTTTTTTGAGCCAGTCACTCTTATCCTTTTTTCATTTGAAATCCTGCATCTGGTAATTTCATAATTATGGTAGGGAATTATAACGAAGGCAGCTGGAGCTGCAGGTTAATTGGATTTTTCACCTCGGCGAGACCGGATCTAAGTCGCCCATGGGCCGCAAATCTGCACATTTGAAGTTGGGGACAGGACAAAAGAGGCTGGGGGAAGAAAAGAGTGAGCTGTTAAAGGGTCCCCTTTGACTTCAACAGTTTGGGAAGTTACTTTTGCGCTGCCAGTTACTGTTTGTGGCTTGAGAGGTTTTCCTTTGCTTGTACACAATTGCTTTCATCCACATTGATGGCATCTATAATTGGCACTGTGTTTCCCGCTCACAGGAGTTACTGCAGCAGTTGCTATTGCAGCCACTATTGATAACCTCACAGAAATCCTCAAGGGACTAAAATGGTACTTCATAACTTCTCAACTTTCAACAAATACTTGAACATAGACTGTAACATATGGCCAAAGACATTTTAAATGAAATATTGGTTTATTTCTGACTAAAGTCTTACAAAATATACATTCATGTTTTGTTATTTGATGTAGGGATGTTGACTCAAAAAGTTAGGAAGTGATGAAGATATGCACATAATTATTATTTAAGTTGATGAAGCTTGTCACAGTTGATCTTAAACAGATGATTAGTTAATTCAATGTTTATTAAATCTCTGTGTGACCAAA
This sequence comes from Etheostoma cragini, assembly GCF_013103735.1. NCBI lineage: Eukaryota > Metazoa > Chordata > Actinopteri > Perciformes > Percidae > Etheostoma > Etheostoma cragini. Next base: position 12,906,679 of record NC_048415.1, on the reverse strand, counting down.
ACCCCAAGTGCTTGTTGGAAAAAGTCTTGTTATTTTCTGTCTCCCTGAAAGGACACAGACACGTGGGAGACAATATACCCACATATGAAATCTTTCATCAAAAGGAAAAGCTCTTTCATACAATTTCATCATATCCGACAGAAACGCCTTAGATCATTAAAATTACCTCTGACTCGACATTCACAAATATCAGTGTTTGGTCACACATTAGTCTCATGCCTCAGTTAAATCAACAACACATCTGTCTTTAGCCGTTTCACCCCCATTCTGCTGACAGTATTCCCTACCTCAGTTTCCAGGGGCCGACTCGCTCCTCTGTGTGAGCAGCCGAGCTCTCAGCCCCTCGGCTCCTGGCCTACTTCTGAATCAATGTTTGACAAAGGGCGAGTCTCTCCCTGAGCAAAAGACGGGGAATTAGAGAGGCTCTTGCCTGGTGAGAAGGCCACACGCAAAGCTAGAAGGTGCAAAGTCCACATTCCCTGTCACAGACAAATAGCCAATCCAAGCTTCTATTTCCTGGCCCTTAATAATGAAAATAAACCTGCTTACCAGCCCGGTTTATCCACGTCTAAGGTCACGGTGTTAGGATAAACAAACTGCAGTTGGAGAGAGGGGTGAGGAAAGGGTTGGCAATTATTTGTTTGTCTATATTTGAGGAGAGTGACTACCTACGCATGGTGTAGAAATGTTTTTGCTGTTAATGTGAAATCCTGCACTGAGGAGTTGTCTTTTGTATTTCAGGTAGAACAGAAAATGCTGGTGAGAGTTAACTTTTGTGATCTGTACTCTTTAAAACAATGAACAAAGAGGACCTCTGAAGTTAGAATAACTTTCGACAACGACACAATCTTTAAGTGTTTACTGCAGTGAAAATTTGAAAGTTTTTGTTTATTATGTACACAAAAAGGCTATTTCTTTTCTGTAATTGAGCCCTCTCAGGTTATTTGTTAACATGATTTGGCTCTTTCTAATTATTATTGTTCCTATTTACAGTACAATGCATTTCTGTCAAACATTTTTTTTTATATTTGTCATTATTTCAAATGGATTCTTTTTTTAAAAAGACATATATTCAGATAAACACATAAAGCAATGAATTTCTTTCTCATTGTTATGCACGTTATTATGTCTGCCATTTCAACAGTCAACAATCACCTCAACACTTGATTCCTAACTAACATTCAAGGGGTCTGTACAAGAGATCACAAGAAAAAGAACATAATTCTTCTCTGACAATATGTAGCCTCAGATAATTGCACAAAATGTCACATAATTGTGGAAAAAGTCAAAACAACACGCAGCCCACACAGCATTATGTGCACTGGCTCTGACATAAAGTGCATTTTTGCTAAGTTCTGAGTCATTTCCTTCAATGCCAAATGGTAAAAAGTGCAATTTCCAGCTACCCCGCTGAGAGCTGTCACTCTGCCTCATCTGATGTTATATGAAAATGCTTCGTAAATTAGCATAACCTGAGGCATAAATTGTACAGGAGCTGACTGTGGGCTTCAACAGTAGCAGAAGACATTAATTAGAGCAAATATGTGTTGCACTCGGACATATTATGTGATATATATTGCTACAACCGCAGCCAAGTGTAACATTGATCCCTTGTTAGGTCCATGGGCATATTTCCACTCCCACGCGGCATTAAAGCCAACATCTTACAAGATGTCTGTAGTGCCGGGCTTTTTAATGGTGCCAGGACTATAGTGCTCATTCAATAATATACTAAGTGGACAATGCTGTGAACCAGTGTCATTTTCGATCCTTTATTAGTGTTACAACCACACAGAGGAACATTTACAATGCAATTTTCCTACCTGAGTATCTCATCTTTGAATCACATGGAAAGATTTGACTTCTCTAACACAAACGGTGAAATGAGTTTGCTCTCTACTCTGCAGCAATTGAAGAAAAAAGCAGAACAGAAAGCAAATAAATCCACCAAAAAACAGATTCACCAATTTTACCTTTCAAGGTACTCGGGACTTACTTATAACCTGAGTCAAAAGTGTATTTTGCCCATAGCAAAACAATTAAACCTGTTTTCTCAAATATTACCAAAAACAAACCATTAAAAAGCAACTGGCATTTGACAAAAAATCTCACATTTATTTATTTGTTATACAAGTGTTGAACTTTACATCAGTCTTAAGTGATGAGCCCCTTGGTAACATGTTTACATAAAAACATGAGCTACAGTATGTATAGCAGTGCTGGAAAATATTCACACATTTCCCATTTATTTTTTGGAAAGGTTTTAATAAATAAAATGTCCAAACCCAAGCGGAAGAACTACATTTATGATAGAAACTTTATTGTCAAAAATCTGTTTCATTTCAGCTGCGCTTGCCCACCACTTGAAAGGATCTATTTCATTCAGAATTACATGAAAAAATGTGCAATGCATAAATCACTTTCTGGGTTTTTGCATTCCTATTATCCTAAGGTAATGCCACTTTGGCAAAATCAAATCAAATATCAATGGAACTCAAAAAACACTGTTCACAAAAAAGTGATAATGCATCTTTGTAATTTGTTGAATCTTCCTTTCTTTTCATAAGCCTTTATGTTCAATGATACTACCATGAATGAAGTGTTGGAACCATAAACACACTGTATCACATATGTGCAACTTCAACACAATAGTCTCTCAAACATTACATTTTGCAATCAAACGGTTTCTTCATATTTACGATCTCCCATTATTTTTTATTTTACACTAGCAATACAACAAAATATATATTTTAGCCATTTTCTTGAAGACAGTTCAATGTACAGTTGAGAAAATATAAGGCCAGTGGCTTGATTGCTAGTGGTTTTACAATCCAAATTTCATGGTTGACGGAGAGCAACTCTGGGCAACCAGGACCTTATACTCCTTTTCCAACAGTCTGATCAGGAATATTTTACAAAGAGAGTCCACTTCCTGGTCCAGGGATGTTGTTTTGTTTACATTAAGAAAAACCAGGCTTCATGTTGGGGAGTGTATGTACAACCTTTTGACTGGGAAACTGCTGATATGACGTAGCCAGTAATGTTGTTTTTTGTTCTCTTTTTTATTTTCGTACCTTAAATTTTTCTCAGTTATTCAACAGCAGCAGTACATTTTAAATACATAGTTGGCTTGTCTTTTAAAATTGAAGTTTGACTCTGCATTTAATGTACAGTCTCATTTAAACTTTGCACTGCCATTCGCTGTGCACTAAGTCTGTTTGTCTACAGGAAAGGAAGGAAGGAAGAGTGGCATGTCTGGGGAAAAGAAGATGGCAATGCAGCTGGGGGAGGAGCGTTTTTAAATGGCGAGGGTGCATGATGGGGCTTCTAGGCTCTCTTCAAAAATAAAACACTTCCTTTCCCTTCTTGAGTGTGTCCTCCAAGAGGTCAGGACTGCAAATTAGCAGGACGAGGTTTGGGGATGATTTAAATACATTTAAAGGCTAGTCACTAACTGCATCTGTCCTTCCCGTACATCGCCTTCAGGGATGCAGCCATCTTTAGTTATAGGAATAATGTAGCCATCACTGCCCCCTCGACCTATCTGGTAATAGGCTTGGAGCTGGTGGCCAGACCCTAAGTTAGGCATGCTCTTGTAGTAAACGTCCTCACTCTCGCTCCCCTTGCAGGGGGACAGGTCCTCCACCACGTCAGGGCTGCTCTCGGGGTATGGAGAGTCCCTAAGATTAGGCATACTAGTGTACAAGGAGTCTCTGTTTGGGGACTGCAGACTATCGTCGGGGTTGGTGGGTGTCAGCTGGCTGACAAAGGTTTCAACTCCCCCATCGGTCCTCACCTTCTTCTGTGGTGCGTACAGAAGCGAGTGAGTCCGCTGGGGAATGAGTGGCGCCTCCAGCTCGTGCTGATGGTGCAGCTCAAGACCCACTGTGTCGCCCACGTGCACCAAAGATGAAGCGTCGGCTACGATGGCGTCGTCTTCGCTGCTGCTGCCAGCTACCACCGTCACCTTGGGCGGAGCCCGCTCCGTGTGGTGGTGATGGTGGTACTGCGGGGGCTGCTGGTGGTGGGGAGGATGATGTAAACTGTGGTGCTGCTGCTGCTGCTGATGTTGCTGATGGTGGCTTTTGTTACAGGCACGCAGGTTGTTGTGTACTAGCTCGGAGATGATCATTTTCTCAAAGGCAGCATCGTCCAGACTGAGGCCGCAGTCTACGACCTGCACACTGTTGCTAAAGTCCCCATTGCGGAGCGAGTAGCTATTGTTAAAGTTACCATTCAGCGGTAGAGTATCCATTGCACTTGTATCCCTCACCACATTGTTCAGTGAGTGCCCTGGAAAGAGATGGGACATGTGAGGGGATTTTACATTAGTAAACACCAATAACCATAAAATAAAGGAACAAAGGTTTAATGCTGTTTAGGATGCAGTTTCACAGAGAAGACTCAAGTCAAATTAAGCCATGCCGGAAATCCGTTAGTTAGGCTCAATCCTCAACATACAATACATACATATGCATGCGTTATTTGCAATGAGAAATCATTTTACTTTCTTACAAATACATTTGGACTTTACCATTTAGAAATTGCTTCATAATAAGCAGAGCATTGTGCGTTTTTAGTCTGCCACAAAAGTGACAATGAATGCAATTGCAAAGGCAATGAAAAGGATCCCAAACAACATTAACAAACAAACTGGAACAGTAATCACCATCACAACACACCGGGCAAAAGTAGATGTCCACAAGTATGAAGCCACAAACGGGCAAGCTACAACACTTAGAGGTTTTCTAGCAACTAATAGATTGGATGTGCCGAGGGAAAGAAAAGGATAGAGATGGGAAAATATGACATAGACAGAGAGGGGAAGTAGTCATGTATCAACATGGGACAGCCATCTTTGTTCTCACTACAACGGGAGCCCACAAGCAGCACTCCACCATCACCACACACAGCAGGTGAAAAGACTCACTTTAGACAACTCACATCATGTCTGTCTGCTCAGGCTATCTGGTCTAAGAGCAGCTGATGTACAAAAGAAAGTAAAATGATTTATTGTAACATGAAGAAGAATCACTCAAAAGAACAACAAAACGTAAAGTAAAAGTCTTAACTGCAACTTAGCAAGAGCAAGGGTTCAGCAAATAATACAACAAGCATTAAATAGCTTTTACTTTTATAAATTACGTGCCAAAAGCTACTTCTTTGTAGATGTTTTTTTCATTTGTTTAGCTTGTGTTGGTACACTTTCTGTCTATTAGTTCGCAGCTTGTGTACCCAAAGCTGGCAAAGGTCAGAGCTTGCCCGCAGCCCAGCACTTGGCATCCGTCACAGTGACAGTTCCCAGTGAGACCCCGGCCACTAGCAGAACAGCTTAAGAATAACACAGCCGCTACAGAGGTCAGACGCAGTCATGTTAGGAATTTCTCAAAGCATGGAGGTCATGGAAAACAGCAGAGAAAAGGATAAATATTAGCTATGCCATGATTGAGAGAGAAGATAATGAAAAAATGTGCTCTGCTATGGCTAACATGCCTTCTCGTAGAACAACAGCTATAGAAAATGTTAAATTAGACGTCCAATGGGATATTTTACAGCAACATTTGTCTTTGTCAAAAAAATACGAAGGGAGTGATTGTTATTGTAGGAGGCATGTTAAAAGTGTAGTTTTACAAAGCCTATTGGCAATGAAAGAAAAAGACAACAAAGTTGTGAGAAAAAAAAGAGAATAAGGAAAAATTAACAGCTGCTGCCATGACATCCATGTGTTTGCATCTGTTAGGAGGTAATTTAGTGTCCAGACAGGTGTTTGTTTGGAAAGGTCTGAAGGGGAATACTACTGGACACTGAGACTGCCGAATGCCACAGGAGGACAGACATTTTGGGAGAAAGTAAAAGACAGAAAAAAAGAAAGAAAGAAAAAGAAACTTCTCTTAAAAAATGCTCCTTTCTGCCAGAAAAAAAGCAACACATTTTGGATCGGTTAAAATCACAAATTAAGCAGAAGAGAGAGAAGCGGAGTAATGGGCATTTGCAATAAAGCTGTTAGATCTTGGAGGATTTCTTCAATTGACTAGAGAGATCTTGTATTTCTTTTCAGATTAGAGTAGAATTTGGGTGGATAATTTTGTGAACCACTTGCTCACTGAGTGTGTGTTAATGGCCTAAAATAAGTGATTGTGTCAGGGATTTGGTTGTTTTTAATAAGCATGCTGAAAAAAATTTACATTTGATAGGCAAAGTTAAGTTTTACTCCCATACTTGTCTCTCTGTAGGTCACTAGAGGGAAGCACAGGGGAAAAGCACAAAACATGACAAAAGATGCCATTTCAGTTTCAAAACAGAATAGCACACATAATTGCAGCATTACAGTGTGATATATGCTTAAATGCCATGTGCCATTGTGATGTAGTGATTTTTAAAACGTGTTTATGGGTATCAGATATGACCAAATATATCTTTACACAGAATGCAAAGTAATGCAAAATTGCATTAAGTCGATTTGCATTAAGCAACATAGAGTTTGCTTGCACTTTAACATGTTTTTAGGGGAAAGCTCCCTATAAAACAGAAAAAATAACAAATCACCTGACAAATTCAGGAGCATAAATCTTAATAAGCATGCAGTTTATACTATAGCTTTGGGTCTACACCACTGTTTACATTATCTCAAGGCAGAACATGTAGTATCTCTTTCCCATCTTAATCATTATGTCCCTTTCAGAGTTTGGATAAGCGAAATATGAGAACAGAGAGAATGGGTTGAGACCAGCCACAAAACATGTGTGCACACAGTATGCACTGTATCAAGTATTTTTGGGAGACAATGATTCAGAAGGAAAGGCGATACTGCAGAACATCCTGATTTTCATTTGGCCTGCTGTATACTCAACTAAAGAGACAAAGAGGAAGAGAAAGAAAGAAGGCAAAGAGAGAAGAAAAGCCTGAATGCAGGTAAAAGTATTAAGTGAGCACACCTGGCGAGTTAAACACTGGAGCGGTGGGAGTGTTACATACGACTGTCTCGGCCAGTAAGGTGTTATAAGGGTTGTTAGTGCCTTGTGGTCGAAGGAGAGGATTTGTTAGTAGATAATTCCCGGTCATTCCTGGAGTGGCAAGACAGAAGAGGAGTTAAGTTTGGCGCAACCTGTGACTGAAAGTTTCATGGAGGACAAAAAAAATGAAGAAAGTTTAAGCAAGTTTGTCTTTAGCGGCGTGTGGTGTCATCCAGGGTGTGTGCCAAAATCTGAAACAAGGGTGTTTTTCTTAATTCAGAACGTGGATTAAAGTTTGAAAAGCAACCGGGGAGAAGCAAGAAAGCATCTACTTCTGCATGTGCCAAAAGATATTCCACTTTCTTTTCAAGTTTCAAGTTAATTTCTTATGTGTTGTGGATCATTCATAACCTATTCATTTTTTAAACCAATTTTCAACCCATTGTGCTCATTACTCTATACAGTAATAAGGAGTTATTAGATATTTACTTATCATTTCGAGAAAATATAATTTTTTCAAAAATAGCACAAACCTTGGGAAAACGTGTTACTGTTTGAACCAGGTCCAGATATAAAACCTCCCCTGAGACAAAGAGGAAAATCCAAGTTTTCATGTCAAAATCTTTATTTTGACTCAAACTTGGCCATTTTCTTCCAAGCCTAACGTTACGTTCAGTTTTTCCCTCAGCTTGAGGTGTGTTTAAATTATCTGAGGTATTTTCACTGCCATTTATCACCTGTGTTAAATGCCATCTGTCATGTTGGGAAGTCTCCAGGGATGTTTTTAATGACAGGGAAGTGCTTCCAGGAGACAGAGCCCTCTTTTAGTGCACTGACTCTCAAAGCTACTACACCCCAGAGTGATCAATACCCAACCTTTACATTTACATCTCCAGGAAAGGGTACTGCAAAAAGAAACAAGTCCTAAAGTACTTCTATATTGTTACAGCAGTTGTATCTGTGAATCAAAATTTGATTCCAACCTGTCGGTGTAATGTTTTAACTTGTGTGGAGTGTTAGCAAAAAAGAAAGGAAAGGCAAAGAGCGGCAGTGACAGGAGTCATAAGAGGGCAGAGGAGGGAGTAAAGCTAAACCACCTCGGTGTAAACCCTTGGTTCCCTCGCATGCTTGGAAAGCCATTTCAGAGGCAGCAGAAAGCCTAACAACACACTAAGCACTTCAGGTCAGTCAGAGTTGAACATCATCTTCTCATCATCATATTTGTGCTCAAGCTAAATAATAAATGACAGTTTTTTTCCTCCCTCCCTCATAAATCCCCCTGTAAAGTAACAGAGGTCACCTTACTTGCCAGGCAACAAATGGCGTCTCTTTGCGTGATAAGATTTTCCTGAAATAAAACTTTTTTTTACCCTCCCCGTTTTTAGTTTTGTCTCGGTTTCCCCTGAGCCTGGGTATGAACTTTGGGCAGCTAGCACTTAAATAAAAAAACGCTCTTCTAGCCTTGTCCCATTTAAGACTGACGTTGGCAGCCAGAATGTCAGGGCATGGAGTATTTGAGGACGGATTTCTGTAATCCTTCATTGGCAGAACAGGAAGACTAGACTAAAGGCCCACATCTTTTCTTTTTTTTTAAACCGTACTTCTTGGTCTTTTCCAGCTAGGGCATTTATTCTGATTAGAATCCTCTACAGCGGTGTGAGATCATTGGAACTTGAAGTAGGTATTTTTAGCTGGATGATGAAATGTGTGCAAAGGTGTGCATGTGGAGAGAAATGAGGTGTAAACTGACCTTGGTTAAGGGTGGAGGTGCTGTTGATGTCACCTGAGATAAAGGAGGACTCAGATTGCTTTCTTACGGTGTCATTCCACATTCTCCTGATACGACTCTGTCAGGTCAACAATGGACAGTCATTAGGACTTTAAACAAGCCGGCTCACCTTTCAGATTAACTTTCATTTATTTTCTATGTACACACCACTCCTCAAATGCATACGAGTATGCAGTGAGGCAAGGGTAGCACTAATGCACACTTGCTTTGTGTGTGTCCTTAAAAACTACTTATTATAAGTCAACTTTTGAACGACTTCAGTTCCAGTGAAGAGTATCCTGTATCTTGAAAGCATAATAGGGATGTTTCTCAAAAAGCACAGTACATCTGGAGGTATTGTCTAATAAGTACTATTGGCCTTAAATAAGAAAAGGGATAGAACAAATATCTCTGCTTTATTTTATTTTTTGCAATTTTGGCTTTACCCACAGTAAAATGTGCTTGCAATGCTCTTTAAAGAGTGCAGTACTATTTCCCATGCACATGACGTTAGTGAGAAAAAAAGATAAAAGCAAGTGCTAAAGGGGGCAGAGCAGAAGAAAGGTACTCATGCAGTAGATTCTGTGTAAAATGTGGCCAAATGGTTGTGTCACTTGATCTAGCTCTTAAGCTAAAATGCATGATATGCATTTTTCTTTGGTCATGCTAGTGATGAAAGTAATTTCTTATGAGAACTTGTTTAGCTGTTGGGGTTCACAACAATTGCAAATGAGCTGTATGGTGAGAGTGTGTGTGTAGAAGTGTTCTTCTGTGTTGTGACACTCTGGGAGTCTTTGACTGTATGAAGCTGTTGGTCTACCTGTGTACCAGAGGAGTAGCGTGCGCTGGTCCGTGTAGTCGAAGTCTTTGCAGAACCGTGTGAGCTCTCGGTTGGCAGCCCTCCGCAGCAGTACGTGTGGCGGAAGCACTTGCTGTACTCTTTGCGGACCTGCGTGAGCAAACAGCTGAGTGTTTACCTACAGTATATTGTTGACTTTACATATGACTTAGCCAAGATCTCGAAGCCAGCACTGTTTGTATTTTCATATCAGCATGCGGTGCTCTGTGAATTCTGCATTCCGCTGCTAAGGCCTGTTCAAATTCAGGAGCGTTTCACCTTGAAATGAAAAATCACTTGTCTTTCAGGACTGCGGTGGACGGGAAACTTACTTTCTTCTGGAGAAGACAGTGGAAGATGAAGATAAACATTCCTTGGAAGGTGTTGAATATGGTGAACAGGTATGCCATGACAATCGAGGCCTCATTGATGAAGAAGAGACCAAAAGACCACGTGAGACCCAGCAGACACAGCAAAGCAAAGGCGCCTATGACCCAGGATCTGAAGGACGGCAACAAAACAAAAGAAACACAAGGAGTCGACAAATCCAGCATTAGAGTTGTTCAGTGATCTGCTAGGATGATGAGTGGGATTTGCAATTACTAGAACGATGAAAAACTAGGAAAAATGCTGTAAACCAGGTGAGAGAAAAACAATAAAAGGAAAGACGACACTTATGCTATCCTCACAACTGTCCCCACCCCTCCATCCACACACACTCTCAGCCCAAACTCGAATCCAGTTCCTGCTGTCAAACAGACAAGAAATTAAGCTTGGTCTGGTTTTCTGTAAATAACGTTTATGTGTTAGAACATACAAACAACATATTCAGAAACACAGCTTGTTTAAAACTATCGTGTACTGAATATTTATCTAGTGAGTGTGTTATCAGAGCTGGAGAACTAGCCAGATGTGGAAAAGATTCACGGAAAAAAGGAGATTCCCCACCATGTGTGTGAAGGTCCTATGGAGCCTCCACACACGAGCAGTGGACACAGTTCAGGGGTAAAAAACAACAGCAAAAACAACATCGAGAGATGGTGGACTCGAAAGTGAACAGCCACAAGCACACTGGATGAGTAGCTTTGAAGCTGCAGTTTAGGAGAGGATGAACCAGGGGAAAAAGAAAAAGTAAGACAGAAAAGAAAGAATAAATGAGGGGAGAGAGAGAGCGGGAGAGAGAGAGAGAAAGAGAGAGAGAGAGAGAGAGAGAGAGAGAGAGAGAGAGAGGGGGGAATCAACTACAAGCTGAATAGGAGACTTCTGGGCAACATGTCCTTACTTGATAAACCGTTTATTATCTTCATAGCTAGAGAGCATGATAAGCAGGAAGAGAGAAACACAATTAGATCAGAGCGCATCACAGCGTGGGTTAGTCGTCATTTGAGTAAGATATCTTCAACTTTGATCCAAAGGGAAATCACGAGAGGTAATGTCGTACAAGAACTGAGAGTTGTAAGTTTTGCTGTTGATGATTCAATTACAACCGTCTGTGTAAAGCATTTGGTCAGAGCACCGTTTCTGTGGTTGGATTTGCATTTCTGCTATTGCATGCGTGGTGTTGTGTGGGTGAAATTATCTGAGGTATATATAGTAAAAGCTTACCCAGGCAAATCTGTATTATAGTAGCCATCACAAACGCGATAATTACTGGTGCGGATCGCAGAACAGAGAGAGGAAGAGAATAATAGGAGAAGAGAAAGAAGAAGGGTGTGTGTTAACTTTGCCTTCACATGCAACATGCAGGGACACTGGTGCTAAACTGACTTTCAGACCAAACGTTGGCACAAAAAACAACAAAGAAAAAAGACCACAAGGAAACAGCTATCAATACACAACATATTTCTGCAGTATAAATAAGTCAAGACAAATAATTTCAAACATCCAAATACAAATGCAGACTCTTCTGAGTAGAGCCATGTTCAGTAAATGTGTTTTGTTGTGGTTCCCTTGATAAGGGAGTAGTCTACCTCAAATAAACCCAGAAGTCTAAATAAGCCCCTTTTCTGACTGTTCGCTGTTTTACCACAGTGCTGTACTGTTGCACACATTCCTTAAGGACAATCAAAAATAACAAACACTGCTCCTGCACACAGTGGTGGAACTTAAAATATATGATGGGGCAAACTGACATGGGCCTGTGCTACTGTGCGCAACTAAAACCATACAAGGCACTGACATTCAGCCTGCAATGTTGTTTTCACAGAAGTGCAAAAAAAAAAAAGCCGTAACAAGTGCTTCAGAAAAACGTTATTTTCCTTCCCAAAGCAAAACACGTCATAAATGCTGAAGCGACAAAGAAAGAAGAATCTTGAAGGAGATGGTGCTGTGGTTTTGTAGGGAAGGATTTTTTTTCCTTTCTTTCATGGGATTAGATTCTGAGATAAAAAAAAAAAGGTTTGACATGTTTGAGCGAAAAGTACACACATGGTAGCTGTTCCACTGTACCCCACACTTGCAGAGCTAACGTCAGTTAGGCTGCAGCCGTAGAGTGATGTGTGTGCGTGGGTGTGTTTGTGTGTGTTATGCCAGTGCAATTCTGTGGCTAGTGGCTTGAATCCAACAACAATGGACGAAAAGACGACTCACAAAGTCTGTGTCGTTGTGAAAGCTAAATCGTGCCAAAAAGTCTCATTGAACTGTGTAACATTTACATTACAAAGTCAAAAATAATGAATCTCTATGATAAAAGTAACATATGTTCTGGACAATTTCAAACTTAAAAAATAAAAACATGTTTTCTAATGTCCCTTGCTAGTCTAGTACTGAAATTAGGCTTGGATGTGGGGGAGGTGATGCATTTTCCCATGAAACATTATTATATTCAAAAACAATAGCATTACCTCAAGAGTAAAAGAGCCTTAGTTTTCCTGAAGGTAGCATAGCACCCGTGTTAAATTGCTGATAAGCAGCAGAATGTGGGGGTTCAGCACATGACCCTTTACTTACTTGATATTCTCCAGTCGGCTAGAGTCTGGTTTCAGGGTGGTAGTGTGCTTCACCATTTTGTACATCGTGATGACCAGAAAGATGAGATTGAGCTGTCAAAACATAATGGCAGTGTTAAAGCATGAAGATGTATGATGCAAGATTTAGCAGACGAGAAAAAAACTGTTAATTTGTCTATAAGTATTAAAAGAGGAGAGCCTTCAAATCTCTGCATGTCCACAGACTAATCCAATAAACATCTATCGTTCCAGCCGGGCTCAGACGAGCCGACTGGCGCCAAATTTAGTGTCATTCTATATCAATAAGAGCATGGAAACGCATTAAAATCCATCACAGTAAAAAAAAGAAAGAAAAAAAGAGAGAGAGAAAAGAAAGAAACAGCCACACAGCAGAAGTCTGGCAAAGTCAGAAGGAAAGAAAAGTAGCAGGGGAAATAAGAGACCCTTTTGTTGTACAAAACAACTGCATATCATTTTATGCATATAGTGAAATATTATAAGGTGTAACCAGCTACAAAAGGCTTGAGGGAACATGGTATATTTTGTTCGATTCTTGCATGTGGACAGATGAAAAGAGAGAGAGAGAGAGTGGAAAAGCGGAGTAGAGGAGAGGAGAGGGAGATGGCGTTCGCTTGCTTGTTTTAATGTATTAAATCTTAAGGGAGCCAGTGGCACATATCAGGTTGAGACAAGGATGCTATGTCCTGTGTTTCTGAGCGCATTTATTCGCTATCTTAAAAATCAATACTGTGATTTAGAGACACAAAGGCTGGATGGGCCAGCAAGGAGCCACTGCAAATAATTTACTTCAAAAACATTTATTCTTAGGCAAACTAGTCTCTGACACAGCATGAGCATGCACTCAAAGCGGAGGAACCAGACTGTGTTTGTACTGCAAGCCAGGCATGTATAAATAATGTCAAGAAATATCTAAAAAAAACAGAAATTCAAATGTGTATCTCCAATAGTGCATATCAAAGGATCAGAAACACAACAAAAAACAGCAGCTAAGCCATCAGGGGCATGTGAGTAACACAAAAACGACATACAAATGAATACATTTGCAATAACCAAAGCTTTTTTTCTCCAGGTGAGCTTGTTATCTTGTTATATTTAGAGATAGAGATAAAAATGCAGATCCCATGCCAGTATGAGGGCATGAAATAAATAAATGACCTTTGTGAGCTGGACTCAGACCACGGCCATTCACTCTTGAACAGAAATTGTCTGTGTTTTGGTGCACGCTGCTATCAAAAGGGGGTCTGTGATCAATACATCACACCTCCACATGCAATCAACTCACAGAGCCGCTCACAATAACCCAGGCAGTAAAAGGAGAGGGATGAATGAGAGAGAGAAAAAATCCTGAATCGTGAACCTTCTTTTATATCACAGACGGCACTGAAACTATGTTTTGTTTCGCAGCTATCAGCTATTATTTCTATCAGCCGTCTGCATGAGTCAGACAGTGGGGGAGGGGAGGAGGGACAGAACTTTTGAAAAACCCTTTCACACAGCCTGGAGTGGTGACATGGATCCAATGAGACAGAGGCGAGGGACACAGTACTTTAAAGTAACCTAGCAGCACGGCACATGTTCCCACCCCCACCAACATGCTTTTGCAGCCTTTCCTGGGGGATACTGCTTGCTAAAGTGAGGCTGTCTTGCTTCTATCCTTCACTCTGTCTCTGAATCATCACTGCAAGCCATGCAGAAGCACCTCGCCACACTGGGACTGAAGAGAAAGCTTTTTCCTTTTTTTATTTTTTACTGAAGTGGACTGTGTGTGTACACACTGAACTCTAAATGAACTGCTGTGGATAAAATATTAAAGGTGCAGATGGAGCTGTCCAGATGATAAGAACTGCTCCCGACGTGTCATGATCCAAGAGGCCTTGTGTTGAAGCTATCTCAAGCATACTAATGGCTCCCCCCACCACTCATTACTTCCATGTTCCCCTTTCATGGAGCTAATACCCCCTGTACCCAGAGACAGGGCAACCTCTGCCAAAGAACAAGGATCTAAATGCCTTCCACCAGCTTTTGTTTTCAGTCAGTATTTAGGGCCTGTTTCAGCCAGGAGCAGAAATAAAAACAGGAAAAGCAAGAAGAAAGCGACAGGAAACAAAAGGATGAGAAAAAAAGCATGACCACCCGAGGTCAAAACCAATGTTATTTGGCACAAACATGACTTGGGTGGCGGGTGGGGATCCAGACATGAGCCAAAGCAACACTGTTTTCTCTCCTTTTCTCTTGCTTGTGTGCCTTTTCTCCTCTTCTCCCTCACTGACAAGGACAAAGCCAATTTGTAGAGAAACCAGGGTCACGGATGGTAGAGACACACCTTGCTCCAGCATGCTCCCCTGAGATGCCCCTTTCCACAGTACTTTGTCTTTTTGAGTCAATTGTTGCACAAAATCAGAGGAGCAGTGTGCGATGCCTGAGCCAGTGCTGCAAAAACCTCATTCCTGTCACACATTAGCTCCGCTACAATACATTAGCTCCTCAAAGGGTCATGATTATATCTCTCCGGTCATCACCACCGGGATCCTGATCATCATTTCCACTGCAGATGCATTTTTCATGCAAATCATTATGGAAGCTACACACGATTGGAAAACAATGAGGGCCCAATTTAGGGGAAGGAAACATATTCCTGTGTGGCTGACAGAGCATTTGCTGAGACAGGGAGAAATGTATGTTTGTTTAAATACAGTGTTTGCTTTCCCTCAATTATAAGCTCACACATTCAAAGCGGGTGCTGAGAGCAAAAATAAATCAATGGAAACAAAAAAAAAAGGCATTTTACCACTAGCTCAAAGACATTTCAATCCAACACAGAACTCTGTGCTCTTCTTTTTCCATTTTAAAACGCTACATCTTTTTTAGAAAACTGAACTGCAGTCCAGTGAGCAGATTGGTCTTTTATCTATTCTGTTACCACACAGACATGGAGCTGTACCACAGTATATCTTTACTTTGAAAGCTGCTGCCAATGGTGTGCAGAGACTTGCTGGAATTTGACATGGATGCCCCCTCTCTCCAGTATATTTTCAGTGTCAGGTTGATGTTCAACAGAGGTCACTGCATCTGTAGATACAGTACCAACCATTATGCTGGATAATGAACACGCTGAACAAATACCACCCGTCCCCCTGCACAGAAGCAAGACAAGTTTGCAGAGCTCCCACATCCCTTGGTGTGCATGAGGGCAGAGCAATCCATGGTGCGGTACCTGAGAGGATATATCTTAGGCATACCACCTGCTATTTCTTTTTGTGCAGGGAGGGGAGACTCCCTAAGGTCTCATTCTTGTGAGCCTCTCTGATGGAGCGGAGATAATAATGTCATGACCAGTAAATAATTGCATGGCTCAATGTGGGACATATGCCATTATGATGCTATATGTCCTTCACCCCTGATGGTCCTTGACCAAACAGATAGGTGCCTTTGCTTTTCTTCTTCTCCCCAACACTGTCATCTGATATTTACTGAAAGCAGACAAACACACAAGGAGGCTGATGCAGAGGAGGAAAAAATGGAGCTGTAAAAATAGTGCCATCTGACAGTATGCACACCTTGAGGCCAGTTTTAATCTTTGTTGTGTTTATCATAAAAAAGTCTAACTGGAAGGCCATTAGTGATGCCTGTAATGTGAGACTTCATGGGAATTGTGTGAACATGAGGTTAAAGTACACTAACAAATCCTGATCTTTGTCAGGTAGTATGAGGCAGAGAGAATTGTCGGATGCCTCGACGTCTGTCTTTGGCGCAAAATTAACCTGTCATCGCCAACGAGACAGAAGAGCAAAAATCCCGCTGACTTTTCCTTCAGTTCAACCCTCTCACTTCCTTTATCTCTCTCCTTCATCTCTTTCATCTTACACTCTCAGTGCTTTCCTTACTTTGTCAGTTGCAGTATTTAAAGAAATATGAAACAGCTTACCATAATGATAAAGGTGACGGGTCCTATAAAACTCCATATGAAATGATTGTCCACACTTAGCCAGCACCTATGACAAAGAAACACACTTGAGCTTGGGGCAGCACACACTACAAAAACAATGTTAATTTCCCCTAATGTCTTCATTTTTGGTTACATGGGCTGAAGACACTGAATAATAATCATAATACACTTTATTTATAGGCCCCTTTCATAGCACTCAGATTCGCCTTAGAGTTCAAACTAGCAAAAAAATACAGTTAAAAACGCCAAATATAATGAAAACAAACACATTTAAAAGTTGAGATTGCCAGAGTGTAAGTTCTTGCCAATATTTCACTTGGAGCGCTTTCAAATGCTCCTTTCAGAGGTTGAACATTAAAACAGACGGAAGACCCCAAGTAGCCCCTCTTGATAGCTGAGTTGTGGCCATTAATCTACGTAAAAGGCTTTTTTGGCACAGTGCTCGTCTCTTTAAGAAAGCATTTACAAACAAGAGGTCACAGGAGGGTCTTTAAGCAGAAAGGCATTAATGTAGCTGCGGCCCCCGTGAAACCACAGCGTTGAGTCCGTCTGTCAGCCACTTTCAAATGACATAAAAAATTTAACAGCTGCCCATCCCTGGCAAAAGGAGCTCAAATGTTTTGGTGTAGTCTCCAGGGATGCACATACAGCCCTGGCAGAAATGATGAGTAGATTTATTTTCAAAAGCTGCCACATACAGTCACAGCAGGTAAGCCCACACAGTGTAGCATCCAGCGTGTCCGCTCTGCATTTCCAAGGATTTGTTCAGAAAGCTGCACTTACGCTTTCCCTTTCCCGTAGCTCCCGTAGTCGATAGCTGCGGAGACACCGACCACGATGGCTGGAAAGAGGTAACCTGACACGTAGTAGTACTTTTTACGTGAGTATTCGCTCTCAAAGACCTCCACGAGCATGAGGTACAGCTGGACCCCCTCGAGACACATCCAGGAGAAGGAAGCCAGGAAGAAGAAGTGGAGGATCCCCGCAATAATGGCACATCCAATCTGAGTGAGAACAATAACCGATTTAAACAATCAAAGAATAAGTATTCAGGAAAAAAAATAAGAATAAACAATGCAATCACAGTTTCCATAAAATGGGCCAATTATTGGGGATTAACTTGTAGTACAAAAAATAATTAATCATGACAAGAGGAATCTTTATAGCACTTTCTTTTTTGAAAATTGTATATCATATACCCTATCTTTTCTTAAAAACCCACTGAAAAGACACCGCTGACACCGCTGCTTTGGGTACTGCCGCACCCATTCAGGGAGATTGATGGAAAAAAGTAATGAATATTCATGCACCACATGGGCTCTGACTATGAGCAGGTTTCGCTTTCTATCAGCACGGCAGAGATTTAAATACCATTTGTATTGTAACGTTAGAGTTAGTAGATCTAATCATGCAGTTCAGCAGTACGCAGGAAAACGATTTGTGGTTCTAGAGAAAATGTAGGTGGAAAAAAAGATAAAGATGTTGTGGACGCAGGCTGAGCCATGGCAACAGTGGCTTTAAGTGAAAGAGGAAAAAAGACCTGTCAAGCAGAAGACATGGTCCCTTAGTAATCTATATTAATGGTGCCGTCTCACTCATGTCATGTCGGGGACAAGCAGAGAAGGTTAGAAACAAACAATGCTTAACGTGTCATCCATTTTACTCAGAAAGGGTCTTTTGTTTTGGAGTTGAAAGGAGATGAAGTGCGAGAGAATGAATCAAAACTAAATCAATGGGATCTTGTCGTTCCAGCTTACCCCGAGTTCCGTCATATCGATACCAATTAGGAATATTAACTCTGCGATGAAGAGATTGATGCACAAGTTCTTGTGGATGGTGTTGCGATCACTCTGCAGGCCCCGGAAGAAGCAGAAGGTGAAGATGCTGATGGCGAGGCAGACAAGGGACACCACGATCCCAACTCGAGTGATAATGGTCAGAATCAGGTCAGGCAAATCTGAAATCTGGAAGACATAAAATATTAACATGGAATTAGTTTGTGAGAAGAAAGAAGCAAACCTGTTTTTCTTTCTCCTTTGCGAGGAATGTTTGAAACATTGTATGTCTAAAATAGCTAATGAAAAGCCCTTAACTTTACGTAAACATTATAGTGATTAAGAACAACTTGGGGAAGTAATATTGGCCAAAACCATTGCCTATATTGTGTTACCCTAAAATAGCAAAATTGCTTATCTACCTGCAATCTCCCTGTGATCTGAATCTTCTACCACTGAGACTGACGAGAGAGGAAAAGCCTTCTACTTCATGTGTACAAAACAGGTTCCTAATACCAAAAAGGGGAACTAAGATATATCTGAGGTGGCCACAAAATGATTAAATAAAATGATGTGCATTTTATTCTGACTTATTTCTAGCAAAGCAGAAAGCACAAGCACAAGCAGACTTTCCTTTATTTTAGGGAATCGCAAGCCAAAAGTGTTGAGAACCACAAAGCTAGAAAATGTTGTTTTCAGGCTTTACATTTTACAAGATTAAGTGTACACTTGTCTATAGGATTCCTGTAGGACCTTTTTTGTAAGGGAAGGGTTTGTGAGGGTTTTGTAGTTTTTAGGAAATGCCTCTAGTTTGCTGAGGTGGAAAATGCAATGTGTGTGTATTACAGAAAAATAAGCCATGAATGAAGACAGCAGTAAAGTGACTGCAATACACTGCAACAACAGTATACACATGTCTTCTCTCTGAACCTCACTGTAATTATTGTAATCTTGTAAGATTGCTATGTAAACATGGAAACAAGGATGTTTGGGGTTTTGGGTTTGCTTATGAAATAGAAAAAAATACTACAGGTGAGTTTAAAGAAAACCTCAGTTAGAGGTGGATATAAAGAAAATGGACATGACATACAGGGATTTCACGGTGCGCCATAAGGATGGCAAAGTTGGTGAGATGGCTGCAGGAGCAGGTGGTGTGTGTTTTATTGGAGTCCAGGAGTTTGCAGCCTTGGGTGGACCAGTACCCCATCATACTCCTCTCAGAGTAATTCCAGAAGGAGCAATTGGAGTTGAAGTAGTGCTCCATCTGCAGATAACAAGAGATATGGGTTAAGTGTCCAAATAATTGACTGCCTGAAATTGAAGTACATGTAGAACACAAAGGCCATTTACCCCCTACTCATACAAAGTATTTTTTTCCGCATGGTTATGGAGGATGATTTTTCACTTTGCAGCTCTTATGAAGCACTTCATATGTTGTATCTCATTTGGCACATGCTTGCCAAATCAACCGAAACAGAGTTGGGTATTTGAGGCCTTAATGACAAAGAAGCATAATTGTTTGACGGCACGTCTTTGGAATTGCACTATTTCTCTGATAAAGAATGGAGTCCCGCATGGCCCTCTGGGAACTCTAGTGACAACTTTAAAAGACGAAAGATAATTGGTGCTCCAGTAATTTCATCCTAGATTGTACGGCTAATCTAGGAGTTAATTTCCCCCACTATAAAAGAAAATGGGTATCATTTATATCCCAATGTTGATTAAAGAATTAGTTTTCATTAAGAATTCACTTAGGTTCTAAAGACTCCTTTAATTTGATGTTCAATGACTTAAATAAACTGCCGACTGACCTAGCCAGACATTTACAATTCAAATCGCAGATCTCTGTCTACTCTGGATGTTCCCTCCTGGTGTGTTTTAATATTACCTGTCCATTCACTCCAGCAGGGAGACTCACATTAATGTGCTTCAGGGTAAAAATCACCGGGTCATTAATGAATACACGACTGGACTCTTTGTTGATTGATGCGGCGATGATATCAGAGTTGACAGCCACCGACACGTTGCGGCCGTAAGCCTCATTGGCCATCTTGATGGTGGCGTTTTCTGCGCTGAGGAATTGGCCCAGATTTTTGTAGAGCACAAAAACCAGCTTAGCAACTCCTGTATAGGGAAAGACGTAGAAAGACATCAGAGGATGAAAGAAATAAAATCAAGCTTCCAGAAACAATTATGATAATGTATGAAGAGAAAAAAAAACTGTGGTGACAAAAAGAGGGCTAAAAATATTTAAACACTCATTCCAATGTAATTCCATTTAAAATGTTCAACAAAAGATCTGCAAGGACGAGTGAAAGATGAGTGAGAGATAGAGAGAGAGAGCCTTGAAAAGCCTCTCATTATTCAAGTTTGGAGTTTTTTTAGATTAACTCCTTTGTTGTGCTCCTACACTAGTAAAGACACTTCACCTTTTCACAGAAACAAAAATGGGAGCTAAAGGCGCACACACACACACACACACACACACACACACACACACACACACACGCACACTCACACTAAATAAGCACTTAATTTATTTTAAAGAAAGCAGAACTATCTTGACAAGTGTCTCTCATTTCTCCTGCTATGTTCAAGAGAGCTTACCATTCCGACTGTTGAGCTTGACAGTGTTGGCCGACAGCTGGATTGAGATACTGCCTTCGCTGGATTGTGGAAATTTAAAATCCTGCACCTGGCCATCGGTGCTGAGTACATACACATCCAGGACTGCCCGGTGTAGAAAGGCAGAGGATTGGTTCAAAGTAAAAAGAGAAAGTACAAGAGAATGAGACATTGGTCATTGCAGACTGTTTAACTGAAACATAAGGGCCTACAAACCATACAGTGGGCAATATTGATCCCAAAGCTTTCTTCCTGACATTTCTACACAAACCGTTGGCACAGACCAAATGACATATCAATGACTCAAACACTACTCTTTGTCACAATGGGCTGCACAATAAAAAACGTCAGTTACAAAGGAATCATTTAATCCCTGTGAGACTCTTACTAATATGAATAAAACCACACTGCAGAGTAAACAGAACAACTAAGGAGAAGCCTTCCTTATATGGTCTAAGAGCAGAAGAAAATGAGGCTGTGAATAAACAATGTACTTTTTCTGACTCCACAGCAGGCTAATGTTCACATTAATGTATAGAGTTACAAGGTCTAGACGCATACATTTATAAACTAAGCGTGCGCAATCAGAGAATCCAGTCTATTTAATTGTCTGATATTCATCACTTTGTCAGTAAGCGACTCGTTAAACCTAATATGCGTTGTTTTTCTTTTCCCCCAAGGTTTAAACGCTTATTATGAAAACAAAGTCCTTTTTTATGTGGCGGCCCTGTTTTCCTATCGCAGAGTAACTCTCACAATGAATTGAAAGTAATCAAATTAACTGAGCTCACATCAATCGAGAACTCTTGTCATTTGCTCACCACATAGTCTTGTTTTACTTACTTATGTTGTCTGCGGGAACTTTGACAATGGCAGGTTCCATGAGGTTGTCGGCCAGGACAAAGGCCCCTTCCTCCAAAGTATCCAGTAACATGGTGGCTGCGTGTGTTTGCTCCGTGCTGTTCATGTCTTGCCAGGACTTCAAGGCCTCTGGTCGCAGAAGGTTATCTACCGTGTCCACAATGGCCTGTGCCGAAGCAGACACACAGACACACAGACACACAGACACGGACACACACACACACACACACACACACACACACAAAAGATACTTGAGTAACTCAGTAAAAAAAATAATTTGTTTGCAAGCAGTGACATGCGGACACTAAAATGCATGAAATGCTGTGTTGAGGCATCACATCTGTGAGGATTAAAAATAAAAATGATGGGGGGGGGGGGGGGATAATTTAGTTATGGTTGCATATATGACAAGATCGATTAATTACAGAAATTTACAGAATAAGAAAGACATTGCTTTTGCAATTGTATTGTGAAGGATAAACTGCATAGGGTGAGAAGAACAGGAGCATCACTTGGAGATGGTGCGGATTCAGTTTCTTTGTCAAGGACGCCGCATCAGGGCAGACACTTCACACAGGGTGAGTGCATTGAGCCTATCAGGTCTGTCCGATAGCAGGATATTAAGAGTTGGCCTGATTAAAGTCAAAGTAACAAAAGCTGTCAAAGTCAAATTGCAAAGCATGTCGCATGTAAAAACTTTATTTTTCTTTAACTTTTGACCTGCAGTCAGCTTGTCCTCTATTGAAAATATTTTACTGTACCATAAGTCATGCAGTCACCCTGCAAAAAGCACTTAGTATTAATAAAGAATAAAATAGCTATGATGCGTTAAACAGTGTAATAAAATTGAATCCTTATATATTTTCTAGCTTCAGTTTCTGCCACCTGAACAGCTCAGGATAGACAGCAGATAAATGGGGCGTGGGATGCAGACAACGCCAAGTTTTCTTCAGGAAATTATCAAATCAATGTGTCTAATCAGGTAATCAATGCTGGCGACATGGTGGGAAGGTTGGGGGGCAGTTATAGTGATGTTGCGTCAAGTGTGGCAGATCTCAGATACTGCTGACTCAACGGGCTCCGTCCCAAATCCTCTTATGCTGTCATTAGTCGACTAAATGTTGTGATTTACAATGAGACAAAACCTCTAACAAGGTTGCTTCCTTCAACATCTACATGTTGTGACATTAAAAAAACAAATGATGCATTTTTGGGGAAGTGGAGTAACTACATACAAGTATTTTTTTCTCTCTTTTCTCCCTTTCTTGTTACGAGCGCACGACCGTTGACTGGCTAATTAGCTCGATCAATTTTAATACCCTCCCGAAGGAGAGATCTGGATTGCGGGGGGTGACTTTGGTGGCAGGTGGAGGACACTGATCCCCCTAATGGTTGAGGGATATATGTGGCCAAAATACATTGATGTATGACCCCCAACCTGATAGCACTCAAAGAAAAGGAAAGAAATGGTTTGACCTGGCTAACCCTGTTAACCAGATAGAGCTGAAGATTTGCTCTTTTAATTTATGAAACAAATGACTTCTATGACCTAAAACCTGTGTCCTTGTGAAACAAGAGCTACAGTTTTTACTTTGCATGCGATGAAAGGTCGGGTGATGGTCCTTGAAAAAGATTTAAATTAATCACAAGTGACCTTTGTTTGATCCAATATTCAGTAGGGTTTTATATGTTGAATGCAGCGCTCGTATAAAAAGCAAAAAAATGTCACAAAGCAGAAAATCCTTTTAGCAAATGAATAATGAGAGGGATGTAAGAGCAGGATTCTTTGTTTGTGTTGTGTTATGCATCCAGACGTGCAATCTTGAGTAAACACTTAGAAAACATACAACAGGGAAAAACAGGATGAAAAACAAAATACACCATTGCTATCACTGCATAAAGGGGGGGAAACAAAACACAGAGACACATCCATGTAAAGAAGCCACCTCAGTAATTGGAGATGACTTCTCTTTGACTTTAGAAAGCACTTTTGGAACGATTGTGTCTGTGTGTAAGGCAATTACTCAAAAAGCAGAAAGCACAGGGAGGAGGGAGTACATGACAGTGCAGAGGTTACATGCTGCTGAACTTGGGCTGGGGCATATACAGTTGTAGCACAGGGATAGAGGAGGGGACGGCAGCAAGCAGAGTGGACAGAGCCATTGCTCCAGTACCTTCATGTATGCCCTGCATGTCCTTTCTCGTTTTTGAAGCTTTTTTATTAGAAAAGAAAAAGAACAGATAAAAAATAGAGACACGTAATTTGCACAAGTTCATAAGCTAAGCAACCAAAGGCTTTGTAGCAACAAGGCCCTGACTGAGTGGTCAATATACAAAGTAACTACTGAAAGACTGATCCATCCATTCCCTAATACGTGCCATTGACCTTCTCAATGTGTAATAATTCTTCAGCTCACATTTATGACATGCTGTATTTTTCCTGAACCTGCCAAAGCCTCCTGACACATCATAGAAGTAGCACGCTTGGCAGAGACACATTTTGGCCAATACCATAAATGTACAAACACTGAAATGAATAGAGATCTCTGGTACATGCCAGCTTTCCTCCACTTCAAAAGACAGAGAAGGAAAGGCAGACTGCGTGTGACAAATAAATCACAACTACTGTACATATCCTTGCATTATTTTGGGAAACACTAAAATCCCTTCTGCATTTGTCATTATTAACATGTCAGTGAAAAGTGATGCGACAAGAGAGAAATGGTGAAAAAATGCTTCCAGTGTGTATGTTAATTATATGGTGCGTGATACAGGATTTTTTGGGTTACCTTATTGAAGCTTCGTCCTGCAGAATCCTTCTCGCTGGGTCTGAGCTCCTGCAGCTGAGCATCGAGGATGTCCACCAGCTGCTCCATCAGGCGCACCGAGGAGCTGACATCCCCTGCAAAGATGGGGCCTTTGGTGTGCTTGGCTAACTCATTGGCCAAGTTAGCTGCATTTTCACCGCTGCGGATCTGCAGGGGGAAAGAGAGTGAATAATGTTCACAAGAATGCAAGAAAACAGACTTGGAGGGTTTCTTTACAGCCCGTTTTTTGACATCTAATCACACTTTAATGAGTCCTTGAAATGCCAGTTATGAAAAGATTTTCTTCATGTGGGAGAAGTTGCCATGGTGGCAGTTTTTTGTCACACAGTAACAAATGCTTTCTTTGACTAATATAAACAGCTTACACCTGTCCTATCTCTGTCTGTGCTTTGTGCTATACCTTATTTGTGCTGATTTGTCCATTAAAATTTCCCCTTACATTTTTATTTTTTGACTGATGCACCCGCAATTTTATCAGTCTTCAACTTTTTTTAAAGAAAACACATATCAAAGTTCTCATTACCAGACCTCTTTCATAGCTGACAAATGCAACTTTCCGGCTAATTTCACCCAGCTTTGTAGCCACTTTTGTAACAAGGATGTTTCCATTATTTTGTCTACCTTCTCTATGTTTTTAAAAAACACATTCCATTTAGAAGGAAAACAGTGAGGCAGAGCTCATACAAACCTTTTGGGCTACTTGGTTGACCCAGTGGGAGGTACAGTTGCTGAGATCAGGGCCCTTCGGGTGCCAGGCCCCAGTGGATAGGACACATAAATAAGAAGCTGTGCCTGACAGGGAAAACAAGAACAGAATAATCAGGATTAATCAAGTCAAATCAAATGTATTTTCCCCAGTAAGTCCTTTTCAGGGCAACAAAGGACAAGGGCACAGATACAATAAGGAAACTAAACACAAACAAGACATTTACAAAAATGGAAATTCATTCAAATATAAAGCCAGGGAATGTCTACTTGTGTGTACACACAGACATATCAGCCATGAAAGATGTTCAGTTTTTGTTATGCTGTCAAAGAAAAAAATTAAACTGAAATAGTTGGATACGGTAAACTCCAAACATATAAAGTAGCCAATTTTGCAAATTATTTTTGAAAATATTTCCAACAGCTGGCTCCTGTTTGTGATACAAAGTGGCAACATTTTCTTCCCTGTCCTAATTATCCCTGCGCCTGATGAACTCTGAGTGCTAACACAATTTCACACACAATCAAATGAGGGATGCACGTCTCGGTGCAAGCTGTAGGAGAAACAGCTGAGCCGGATCCTCTGCAACCCAGCCATTATAATCATGCTTCAAACTGGAATGACACAGCTAAAACGCCATTTTCAACTGCCTTCACTGATTCTCTGAACACCTACTTCAACTGATGCTCTTTAGAGATTATTATCAGACATGTCTAACATGGTCTGAGATGTTCCCTTAGAATGCTTTAGGTCGTGTTGAAAGCAGCAAGCACATGGCCCTGAGGTGAGAGGGAGTCCTGTTTACCTCGTGTTCCCTTGGGACAAGGGCGCTCCACGAGCATGCCCCTCTGGGTCTGAGGCCACGTTATGTCTCTGTTCTCTGTGGCCGCGCAGAAGCGCTCGAGTAAAGGGAAGGACTCAAGGGGCGGAGGGGAAGTAGTCTGTGGAATCACAGGAGGCGGCTTGGGTGTTCCCCTGCTGCCCTCCTTGAGCCCTGTTGTGGTGGTAGTGTTGGCCACACCCCAGTGCACCGTGGTGGTTGTTGTGGTGGTGGTTGTCGTTTTCTGAGGCTGAGGGTACGTGGTGACTTCTGACAGTGGTGGAGCTGTGAAGAGACAGAGGGTACAGAGGCATTATGTTTAGGTGGACCACTGATATGTGATGGTGTGCAGCCCAGTGAGGAAACCATTATCACCTTCATGATTTATAGAGTGTGATTCTCACTAGTGCACATATTTGTTATCAGTCTTTATGAAAACATGAATCCGTGCTGTGGATTCAAATATAGAAATACAAACCAAATGGTAGTTTGACCTGCGGTTGCAGTGTGAGGTCAGCTAATAAGTGTTGCATCCCTAGGGAGCAAAATGTCGACTATAGTATTTTGTATTTTGCGAAGAATACTTTGTCAGGTGTTCAAACCTTGACGTCCGGTGTGCAGATGCCCTCACGTAC
Source organism: Etheostoma cragini (assembly GCF_013103735.1). Taxonomy (NCBI): domain Eukaryota; kingdom Metazoa; phylum Chordata; class Actinopteri; order Perciformes; family Percidae; genus Etheostoma; species Etheostoma cragini. The sequence goes on along the minus strand of NC_048415.1, from coordinate 12,879,955 downwards.
CACTAAAACATAACGGTGTCCCCTGTAACTAACATTCCTAAAATAAATTGTTCAATAATGTCATGCTTATACATCCAAGTGTCCTGTTGTGTGAATTGCTGCTAAGTGCTTTGTGCAACTAGCGTGTTGCATTCCCGTTGACTAAGGCTTATCCAAGGCACTCAGTCTGCAATGAACAAGACAATAATTATAGTAACATCCTCCTGCCCGGCAATCATTCTTGCCTTGGAGACTTTGTGGCATGGCTGATTAAATTTCACTAGAGTAACACAAAACCTGTATATATAGCCATGGTGCCTGAGCATTCATTTTGCAGTCGTTTCTTGGTACAACTCATACTCTGATAAAGCAGGTGTGCAGTAACTCATGCAACGCCTCGGGCAAAAACAATATGTTTCAGTCCCGGGAAGGCAGAAAATAGTGCACTCCTTACATTTAACATGAGCCACTAAGGAAAAACTATGAAGACATTGTTCATGCGATACACCCGAGAAATGTAGGTAGCACGGTAATTACATTTCATAAAAGTCTGACATAAAAGTCGAATCGTTGAAATGTTGATAAACACTAACTATTTGATATAAATCTGCCCCAGATCTACAAGTACAAAAAGAAAACATAAACCCCCACTGAAGAAAGTACTTGTTGGTTGAATTTTAAAGGAGCTCTGATTGGAATGCTATGTGCATACTGAATCTAATCGCATTTGAGTACTTTGATTTCCTCCATTAGGCTGCCTGTAGAGCATGCAGAGAATGTGAAGAGGTGCTGTTACACTGCTTGAGCTGAGTCGTACTCAGTAGTAAACTGGTACTGAGAGACATCCGAGACCGAGCAACAGAGAATGAAAGAGAGTAGGGAGTCAGAGGCAGGACAGGGGAAATAGAAAGAGGGGGGATAATGATGGCAGAAAATAGACGTCCAAATAGAAGACGATGACAGGAAGATTCAGAAACAATTGGGCTAAACTGGAGAAGTAAAAGAAAGTTTCTGTCTTCCAGTGGATTGAGGGAGAGATGTCAGCAACACCTCCATAACTATGGCCTCCATTGGATAATGGAGGCAAACACACACCAAAGCACACACACACACACACCACCCCTACTATCACCATAGGCCCCATGGTGTAGATGAGAGGCTTCAGTACAGTTGAAGGGAAATCACCTTTGAGGCTGGCTGCTACCTGTGGTGAATTAGGTTCTATTGACCAGAGGAGATGACTCTGTGCTCCCTGCTGTTGGGGGCTTTAGAACTACACACACAAACACAGACGCACACACACACACACACGCACACACACACACAACTGGCTGTTTTGACACTGAGCTAAAGGCAGATCTGGCTGGCTAGCTTCACTTCAGCCTCCTCTTCTCTTCCCTTGTCCCTCCTTCCCTACCTCTATCCTTTTACACAACACTGAAATTCACGGCTACACGGCCTGTCACAGTGTTTGAGAGACAACCTGTGCTTAGTGTCCTTTCAGCACTAGCATTTAGCTGGAGAAATGACTGTCTCTATTCTGCATCAATACCCTTTTATTGCTATAGCCCTTGTTTTTATATGACTCACTGAGAAGTCTCACAGAGGTGAGAGTAATAGCCACCATGAAAAAAAATGTTTTGCATTTTTTCAGTTAAGTTTAGACACTTCAGCATGTAATGTTGCAGCTTGGTCTAAATATAATGAATATGTGTTGACATAGTGTGTAAATAATTATCATTGTGTCTTTTTAAACATCTGGGTCTGGGTTGCTTGGCAAACTTCCAGAAGATTTGAAAACAAAGAAAAGAAAAGCTTGAGGGCCATTTATACGTTTCTTACTTCCAAAGTATGAAAGATTATAAAGATAAGATTCCAGTCTCCGTGGATGGGGAGTTTAGAATGCAGACAGAAATAAACTGAAAATGAATTGCTGCTCGACAGCATGATTTAAGATAAAAGGCTCGCAACTACAGCCAATAAATCAAAGAGGCATCTGCTGTAATCCAAGCACATTCCTTTAGCATGTCAACTAACAACTGTATCTTGGCTACACCCTTTACTTAAGTCATTGCTCGCTGGGATGTTGAGCGCCATGCTCTAGTTACAACATTTAAAATTAAATCTCTTTGAAGTTTTCTTTATTTATTTTGTTATGTTATAGCTACCTGCTATCAGCAGTGAAACTGTGGGGATAATTAATGTGGTTAATATAGAACTAATGTGTTTGGCTTTCCTAAAGCGTACCATTGGAGAGTGATTGCTCCATAGCGAACTGGATAGGTTTGGCTTTGGGAAAGTGGTGTGGGCTGGATTTGCTGAGCTGTACAATACAGAAAAGCTGTGCTGGCATTACTTAAAAAAAAAAAAAGTCATAGAATACAGCAATATTTTAAAGAGCTTCATTAACAAGAAATATTATGAAAATGACACAAGTAAAAGGGCTAAAATAATCCTGTTGGGAGGTTTCATTTCACGTCTTTGATGCATACTAATCCTCTTTCCTGTGTGAAAAAGAGTAATGTGAATGTAGGCTATATTCCCAGGGAAATCCGTGCATAAACAATGCAGCCTCTCTGACCACTGCTGTTCCTGTGTACATAGCGTGTCAGCTCGTAATCCTACCAGAGACACAATAAGCTTATTACCTTTATGCCATAGCTTGATTTAATTTGATCCAATGAAAGCTGGGAGGAATTAACCCATAGGTATTAAAATGAACACTCCTCTCAGGAAGTCACTTCTTCACATAGTTGTCTAAGTGGATAAGTTTTTAAGCAGCCACTGCGAGGGATGGGTATTGATATGTTGGTAGTGCTGCAGCAGCCTTTTTCAAACCTTTTGTGTTTATAGCATAGACCAAATATTTCTGTTTTGCACTGTGGCAATACACTAGTCTGGTCCTACCACACTCTTGTACATTTCTGGAGAATACCCTAGAATATACCGCAAACCCAGAAGTAGTACTGAAGGAAAAGGAAAATTAAGTGGAAGTACATAGGAAGGCGGGGCCAGGCTAGCAACACGCACCTGACACCACTGAATACCTTCCCTGTGCAATATTCCTTTGATTATGAGAAGCAACTCCCACACTTGGGTAATATAGCAAAACCAGGACAGGATCCCTGATTATTATGTCTCTGCTGCGCTCAGCCCAAGGGGAACCTTCAATTAGCTGTCACAAAGTGTGAGCGCGTGGAGTGATATTCTCCAAAGTACAGCCGATAGTTGGGGCAGACTTATTCATAACCTCTTTGTGTGATTTGTCGCCCACACATTGTTGCTCTTGAATGTATCTCAGTGGCTCTGTTATCACCGCTGGGGTTATAGGTCTGGGATTGATGATAGACAATGAGACAGGAATCCAGAAGAGGAAAAGGCAAGGGGAGCACGGCATGCCAAGTGTTGTTAGAGCAAATGCATACACGTAAGCACTCAGGAACACACACACACACACACACACACACACACACACACACACACAAAATGAGACTTTACCAGACCTCCATAGTCACGCCGTCGTGACAAATGAAAACCGACAGCGTGTGTGTCTTTTTTATTATGCTTAATGGCTTCACTTTCAGTAGGCAACGCATGGTTGTTCATCAGGGTAATGTTTCATAGACATTAGCAGGTGCTGTTTATCTTGCGGGGGTTGGGGAAAAAGGGTAAAGGAACAAACATTTAGCATGTGTTTCAGATAATTTGCGACATAAAAAAGTTAAAAGAATTATTAGATCGCACACTTATCTCATAACGATGTAAAATGAGGCTGCTTAGGAGATTCACCTCTTTGTTCCCATTTAGTAGACCTGCTCCTTGCTAAGGTAAAACGAATTTTGTCTCTTATACACTGTGAAATGTGGCTCCTGGGTAGTAATCACCTCCTAATGGAAGAGAAATCGCAAAAGTTAACAAGTCTGTCAAATATCCAACAATTCAGTCTGTTTCTGCCATCAGAAGGGGGCCACACTCAGGGGTCCAAGAGAATCTAGTGGATGGAAAATAAATGAATAACCCATCAGCTTCTAATTTGGTTGGCACAAAGTGTAGAATAATTGAAAGAAGGTGTTGAACTGTGAAAAAACTAAGTGTAAATTATTTCCTGTTCTAATGCAGCTGCTGAAATATCTCATTTTTAAACATGCATTTTACGCATTTCACTCTGGATGCAGCCTTGCTTCTGAGTTCATATGGAAATGGAGCTGTTCTTGAGTATGAAATAGTGTGATTATTTATTATACGTGTGTGATGCATTTTGATATCTACCAATAATAACAATAATACACAAAGGAAATTGGATTACACGTCTTTCACTCTGCGCTGCATTTGTAGCCGTGGAGGGGAAGATGGCGTATGATTGGTTGTGTATCAGCAGTAAATGTGAAGAAAGCTGAGTGAAAATTCGTATAATTTCCCATGAGTCATGTCTTTGTGAGAATGTGTACAGTATATGTCCATGTCTTAGGGAACGAAACGTAATAGCTGGATTACGTTATTTACTGCTGTCTCCAATATTTCTCTTTCCCACAATACAAACGCATTGGCTCATTTGGACAAAGGCATTCAGGCAGAGTGCACAGACACAGACACAGACACAGACACACACACACACACACACACACACACAGACACGCTTATAAACATATGTACCCATTCATATACACCCTCACACACAGAATGACACCAAAGTATAGAGAACAGACACAGCAGCTGCTAGACTACAGCCTGCTTTTTTTCCTCCTTGCAGCTTTCTCTCTACTGTACGTGCCTCAAATTTCAACCATTAACTCTAAGTGTGCCAAGCAGACTGATATTTAATGCCATGCGCACAGGAGGATGTCGGTTTCAGAGATTTTCGTACACACACACACACACACACAGCTGTGTCAGGCAAAAAGCATGCCTACCCACATATACACCGATCAGAGAAACACACAGACACAATAATCAGGCCTGTGTGAAATAAATCTCCTCAAAGGCGTGTGTCAGGGAGTGATGGGGGACCATTGTGATGTCTGAGTAATAATTCTTTTAATACGCCTTTCACGTCAGACTGTAATCAAACAAGAGACTGTGGGTCCCCTTGGCTATAGGGCTCAGTGTAACCATAATCACCCCCCACCCCTTTCTCTTTTATGTAAAACAACTCTTTGTGACATTTTAAATCATAACCCTGGGTTTGCTGTTGCCCACATACTTCCACGCTGTCAGGAAAGACCATTTGGCCGTGTTGTGTGCAGTAGTTTTCACATCAGCGCTAAGTCATTTCAGTAGAAGTAGGGAAAAGCAGCTTGGGAATATGAGAAAACATTATCTTGAGGTGTTAAAATGAGGTTAAATGTTCCTCCTTCTCTGGCAACAACTGGTCCTTGTGTCTAACAAGGAGCAGCAGCGATCGTGATCATATTTCAGAAGAAAAACAGGTGACCTCCTGACCTCATGTGCTGTATGGCCTGTACTGCCACCAGACACTGGGTGGTTAGGTATAATCCCACAATGTAATATCAGAGACGTTGTGAACAAGACTGTAAATCCCTGTCGCGGGATTTCCCCCCAGTTAAATTCACCCTCATATCGTAACCAAGAATGAGACCAGTGGGTCACGATGTAGATGAAATAATGTCACAGTGTCTCATAAAATGGTGGTTACATGGAAGGAATACAGAATGGAAACTGGCATATACAGATATCGTAATCCGGCAGTAAAGAAGGAAGCCTTTCGCTAAAGATACACTCCCCAAAAGTGCCCTAACATCCCAGAAATTCTCCCAGCTTACACAGTTCTAAACATTATCAGTAAAATGGACATCATTCTGGGATTTAGGCACGCCTTTAGGTGCTATAAAAACATAAAGGTCTTGTTGAATTAACACATCACTGCTACTAATACACATACTTAAAGCTACATGTCACGTTAGGGTTTTTTTGCACACATACTGGGCTGTTTTCTGCAGATTGTTGTGTTCCGTGAGGTGTTTGATTTGGCCTGGTCCTGACTGGCCAGGTTTGTATAGTCAGTCAACACCAGTGTGATCCCAACAACGGCCAACAGGAGTCAACAAGAATGAACGTGAGAAAGAACCAGAGAGAAGTAACATCAACTTTCACTTAAATGTGTAGTTTAGTAGTAGAATCTGGATCCATTATAAATGTGTGCCATCACAACTAAAATATGCTTAATGCAAAATGTTTAAATGGAATAATGTCTCTTAAATCTAAACACGGTTATAAACTGTTTCCCCAGTGAACACATATTTCCGAATGACAAAACTGGGTAAAGCCTGATCTTGATGGCTGTCTTCCTCCTGTTTACTGTACAGTTTCCCAGAAGGCACAGCTAAGGATTTACTCAAATCCTGTCATTAAGTGTGCACTGCTCTCGTTGGGCATGATTTGAACAGTCCTTGATTTTAGGAGAGAAGACAAACAGACGCATGTACTGTATGTGCAGACTGGAATGCACACAAATGCAAATATCCAGATGTTAGGCACAGTTCATGGATGATAATGGTGGAGGACAACTACAAAAAGTCTACAGGCAAAGGAAGAGTAAAAGACAAAATACAAGAGAGAGAGAGGGAGAGAGAGGGCAAGACAGACAAGCAAGCAGCAAGACTGAACGCAATAGAGAGATAATGAAAGAGAGAGAGACAATATGATTGGAGGCAGACAGGGAAAAAACAAGAATATGACAGGAGGACAGAAAAACAAAACAAAAAGGGTGATTTTCCACATCAATACAGTCTGCTTTCACACCTCTGTGTCCACTTGGACAGCTGACAAATTGGCCGTTTTTAACACATCTTGATCCCTACTACTACACCACTGGTGAACATATAGGAGGACAGAGTCTCTGCTGCTTTACCACAGCAGCTCAGATGGCTGTGAAACCTTGATGTTGAAGTTTAAAATATCCTACCTCTCCTCCTCTTTCTGGGTTTCCTGCTTTCTCTCTAAATGCTGCCATGCACAAGTTGACCTCTATGTAAGCACTGCAGAAGACAAGAATGAATCATAGTGGTGCTTATTAGGGACCTGTATATTCATCAGACTATAAGAGGTAGGCTCTCTGGGGTGACTGCTAATGCATATGACTCACAAGCATCTGTAACAGCTGAGCATTTTTGCATTGCAAAGCACTTTCATAACACACAAACTATAGGGCATTGTTTTGACCACATGCAGAGTTTTGTAAGCTAATTGGCATGTCGCGTCAGTGAGCCCTACCTTATAATTTCAAACAAATTGGGTCATTCTCTTCCTTACGATCCCCACTTGCAAATTTATAATTTGAGGGTGCAGCAAAGATTGAAATTGTATGCAAATGTATTGACATTTCAACAATTAAAAAGGAGGTCTAGATTTGGTATGGGTGTTAACTGTAGCGCCGGGGGCTTTTATATGGAAGTGATTCAGAATTTAATTTTGCGACAGGGGATAAATAAAAGGTTTCCGAGGATCACCCCTGTCCCATTGTGGCAGTGAAAAGAGTCTGTTTGTGCTTACTTCTGGTAAGAAAAAGATTTTGATGTGCTTACTCAGTGGTTTGAGGCCAAATACAAAAGCTTGGCATAAATAAACAGTCCATAGAAATTGGTGCAAAATGAATTTTCTCTCGGAATACCTCATTTAAATCAATTTAATCATCTCACTTACAAGGTGCGACAAAGGAATATGTCTTTTTATGAGCTTATATATGCAAAAAGGAGAACAGGCATTGAGTCATGGTTAAATGAGTGGATTATGGCTCAGCTGGTCAAAGCCAAAAGTGGGACTTACTGACCCATTTAATGTCCACTTTCATTGGAGCCGCATGTTGGATGTGACCCCATCCACTCCCCCATAATCCTACAAGAGATGATCTTGCCTTGACACAAGCAACGTTATTGGACTTGACAGGAACCCAACTGTCTGCCACACAGGGCCCCAACATCACTTTGATGTGATTGCAATTCCTTCGTCATGTGTCAGACTTGTTTGCGCACTTGAGAAATTTGGGTGGGGGACAGGACGGGACAGTGGACAGTCACATTCAAATTCTCTCTTGAAGGAGATAAACTGTGGTTAAACAAAAAAACAGTCAAACTTATAAAACAGCTACAGCATCTACATTAATAATTTGCGATGCTCTGTTCTACAAACGACGCCTTCAGCATGTGCTTTCATACTTGCAATTATTTGAGCAAAGCTGAAATGATTTTCTTTCGCCAAGTGCTGCTCAAAACACGTACCTTCAACTTTTAACAGTACAAAAGCATTCTGATGGCTTGTTTCAGTGCCCAGTGAGGCATTGAAACAAGCATCAAGATATCACAGAGAGGGCATTTAGTGACAGCCAGAAAAAAGTGCCATCATTTATGTGTCAACATCAGCCATGTGGGAGGACAAGTTTATTGACATCTTGATGATCACCCTGGACCATTCTGCCTTGCACTTATCAACTGGAACTCAACATACATTAGTCAGCACCGCAGCAGGGCCAAGCTTATGGCTCATTTGTCAAGAAGAAAGAACGGAGTCCTTGTTTGCGGTAAAATAAAGATGCGTGAATAAGGAAGCCCAGAGGAGTGTGTATGGTTCTAAACATTGCACACAAACACAAAAAACGGAATGTAGACTTATATCAGGGTGGATCCTGTTCAAGCCTCTGATTTCTCCATCAGTAATCAGTATCTATTCAGCAAATGAATAAATCAATTGAGCATGCAGCATGTCTATACACAGTTTATTCCAAGAATCCATAACAGTGAAGCTGAAAATAAAGGCTGTTGTGGAAGCTGTTGCTCGACTGCTTAAAAATCGATTCAATGTATATAAACATATGATGACATGTAAAGACATGCTCCAATTTGTTTTGATCAGATAGTAGAAGGGGTCAGCTGTGGCAAAAGTATTCATTTTCATTACTGAGGCAGAAGTATGTATACTAGGGTTTAAAAGACTTCTGTAGGGTTAGGGTTGGCTTTTTACTCAAGTGAAAGTTTAAAAGTACTGGTTTTAAAACTACTTGAAGTATAAAAGTAAAAGTAATGTAAGGAAAAAAAATTATATCAATATGCTTTTTTCAAATTAGGCAACAAGTTTTGGAAACAAATAGCTTGTGGTACTTGGGTGCACAGAGCTTGCAGCCCATTTGAAAGGAGTTGTTTTTGCATCCAACCATTCAAAAAATTCTTCCAGGTACAGCCAGGGATGTAGAAGGGTTGGCTGGTCTACCTGCCAGGAGGCTACCAACCTCCTCGCTGGTGCTCGGTTGGGACATTTCGCTAGAGTTCTCTTGAGTCTCTGCCACATTCATCTTTGTACTATGCTACATACGTCTGCTATTTCCTTGCTGGAGTGTGACGTGATTTGTGTCATGTGCAGGTACGATGGACTTAGTACAATCCAAAAGAGTGTCAGAAGGGCATGTGTTTATACTTCTCATCCAACCACAATCAAATTCACTCTATCCAGATGGCATGATTTACCGGGACAGATTTCTTTTTTTTTTAAGATGACAAAAAAGCCAAACTGAAATAGGAGTAACAAGACTTTTTTTAGATGTAAGCAGTAGAAAGTACAGATAATTGCGTTAAAATGTAAGGAGTATTAGTAAAAAGCTTGCTGTAAAATACTTACTCCAGTAAAGTATAGATACCTAAAATTTCTACTTAAGTAAGGTAACAAAGTATTTCTACTTTGTTACTTGACAACTCTGGAAGGTGTGATATCATGGCCACTTTTATAGCAGCTGTCTGTAAATGCAAGTCACTGCTTAGAACCAGTTCATTTGAATTCTCTCTGTGCACCATTATGTTTTGGGCATGACTAAATTTAGGAAGCACCTTTTGGCTGTAGCATATGCCTCAATTGCTCTGAATGTACTTGTGATATGCAAATATTTAATTAAAAAATGGTATCTGTCTTATTAGCAGTGGAGAAACTTCAAACATGTTATTCAGAGTTGGAAAAATAAAAAAATAAAACATTTTTTTATCTTATTCCGCATGATTGTTGCAGTATTCTACTCAATCCCCCTCTCTGCATATTAATTTTGCTTTCCAACCTGGACTACTTTCTTTGTTACAGTGAGGTTTGCCTTGGTATAACTAGATTGGTACTGTTCCACTGGCTGAACCCAATTTAGCAGTCTCACGTCATGTCCTATCAATACAAAAGTGGACGAGCAAAGACATTAATAAATATTGAGCTCTTGGATAATCTGTGGAAAAGTTGCTTGACCTCGGTGGCTCATCACTGACTGCGTTGAGCATTACGTGGATTTAGGACTCTGGGTGTGCAGGGGATTAGGATAATTACTGTTATTATATTCTCAGGGTAAGGACTAATGCATGCCTAGGCTAGCTTCCCCTCAGCTCTTGACAGCTAAATTAAAAACATACGCTACTGATGTGACCCTGGGTGATTGATCCTTCTCCCTGGTGTCTACCATCTCTTTCTTTCTTAGACAGAACCTTGAATCCTCACCTTCTGTAGGCAGGGTGGGAAGTACTTTTTTTAAAGGCCAATGGAGATTTGGAGTTTCAGCATCACTTGGGGAATGATCTAACCTTGCCCCAGGCAAGACTTTGCACCTGTCCGGGCATGTATGTTTCCAGGGGTGAAAGTATATCTCTCTCCCTGTCATACTCTCTCTAAAAAAAGGGTTATGCTAGCAGAGGTCCCTAGAGCCTTAGCACTAGGGACTCAGGGAACGCCCGGATGGTAAACCTCCCCAAATCCCCTCGATATTGATCCCTTATGATAAGGTAACTGGCTTTGAGGTGTTGTTTACCACAGAACCCCCCCCCCCCCGAGAAGCCTTCCTACACTCCAAAGCTTCCGTAACATATCTAGCACATATTAGGTTCTAAATTAAAAATCAGTCAACTGTGACACTTGATACATGGATTGGGAATACCAAAGGAATATCAAAGTGTGTGTGTGTGTTGGTGTGTGTGTGTGTGTGTACGAACATCTCTGAAACAGACATCCTCCTGTGTGCATGGCACGGGGGGAGGGGGTTCTTACCATGTGCTGGATCAGGTGGGCCAAACTCCAGGTTGTACCTCAGGATGTAAAAATTATTCCATACATAGAGCTGGTTATCTCGCGGATTGTATTCCACAGCTGCAATGTACTGGTACTGGTTGGGAAAGTGGATATCAACGTATTCCCCACGGTTCTGTTTAGTATTGTAAATGTAATCGATCAGGCTCTTGCTGACCTCACTTTCATTGTCTTCATAGGTGGAACGGACCACATAGAGTACTCCACAAACCATGAAGGCATTGGAGGCTGAGCGCTTATCATAGGTGGTGTCCCAGGTAGCCTCAAATCGGAGCGTGTAGGGGTTTAACTGGCTTATTACGATCATGCCGTTGTTTTGCTCGGTGGCGTAGATGACCCACAGCCCATTCTCGTCTACTGCCAGATCAATGTCTGTTTTACCACCCCACTTGTAGGGCGACGTGTCGTGGTAGTTGGCATTATTGATGATCGCCTCACCACTTTTGATTCGAGTCCGTAGGTCAAACTTCACAATGTTGCGGGTACGCTCCTTGTTGAAAAACACGGCCCCGTCGTAGACCACAAATCCGGTCCCATCCACCCGGTGGGGCAGCTTGTAGGTGATGGTTTGCCGGGCATTTTGGAAGTCATCCAGGGAGGAATACTCAATGAGAGTGTCTGTCCTATAAGGAGTCCAAGGCATGAAGTAGATTTTGTCACCAGCTTGCAGTGGGTCTTTGCACCAGGCACCAGCTTGTTGCTCCGCTTCAAATAGAAAGGAAGGATCACCGACAGCTTTCAGAGTCCCAGGACAAAGAAAAACTAGTAATGGGAGAAAAGTAGAATAAGAAACAGACACGGGTTAACATGTGAAAAATAAAACGATAAAAACTATATGTTCTATCCATAGACTCTCTAACGTCTTCATATTTGTTTTACAGGATGTCCACAAGGAGTGGAGACAGACACACATTAAAGAGTGGCCAAAACACAACTAACAGCTATAGCCAATATTCACAAGCAGTATAAGGATTTTGGTTTTGTGCATAGAAAGAAAAAAAGAAACAGGAAAGTTATTAAGCATAATGTTTAAATTTATAAAGTTGTCTGAAACAAAAAGGAGCTTGGCCACACAGACATTTACTGTTGGGATTAGAACACAAATGAGGGGAAATAGAACAGAAACAAAACTTAACGAAACAATTGGTCCTGTAAACAAAAAAAATGCAGCCAACTAAAGACACTTGGCAACAGACGGGAGAGGTTATGAGAGAGTAGGAGTCAGCACAGTGTGCACAATTTTTTGTGAGTACTTAGAAGTATCTCACTTACACAACCTATTCTACGGTATATTCCTGAGAGGCTTGTCATTACGAAGTGGTGCAAATGTCACAACCATTAAAATTTAAAAAACTTTTTTATTAAGGGTCTCTTGAGGTGTTTTGGTTGGTGCTCTGAAGCATATAAGGCATAAGGATCAACAGAGAAAAGAGCAGCAAGTGGTCAGGTGAGAATAATGGCAAGAAGAGTGAGAGAGGGGAGGGGGGAGTGCTCAGAGATAAAAGGAACAGTAGTAAGCAATAGCTTTAAAAAAGGGCCAAGAAACACGGTTACCATGGCATGCTATGGAAAAGGTTTCGGAAGCCAGGCAATATGAGATTCTGCTGAGTAGCAAAAGCACCCAGGAAGACTGAGGAGAGGAAGCCCCTATTGACTGCAGCCAATATGCCCCCATTTACATCTTTTGGCTGCTTGTGTGCAGTTTTTTTTGCACACAAGCACTCTCCTTGTTGCACTACACTGGCCGTTAACAATATAGTTAGGGGGTGGGGGATTCGTGAAGATAACGTCTGCAATAAGTTTGAAGGGGCCACCATGGAAAAATAGGTAGTTTACAACCAGATGCCACAAAACAAGGAGCTAGGGTTGGGATCGTGTCTGTTATTTACCTTTTTGCTCCACTTCTATTTTAAGCGTTGGAAGAGAGAATGAAAGGGGTGCAAGGGGAAAAAAAGAGATTAATATGAATTAACTGTCATTGCTATGAGTACATATGCAGAAACACATTATGAGACACTGACAAAGATGGGTAGACCTATTCAGAGAAAACAGGAAAGTTGTGAGTAAAGTGACATGCAGCCGTCAAGGTCCCATCTCAGAGAAGGGGTTGGATTAGAACAGCAAAAATGACCAATCGTCACAATTGGTATATGGCATAGTGGTGGATGGATTTTATCTTTGACAAACTGACAACTGCCTGTGAGTATGTGCTATTGCAAACGGCATTACTAATGATAGTCAGTAAAAAAAACATTAAAAAAACTTAGATTTTTTTGTGTAAATTTTGAGATTCACATTAAAAATAATGACATATTGAGATCCCCCTTTAGTTGCAAAACAGAGTTTCACCAAGTCAAATTTAAGACATTTTGAAAGCGAATGTATGTAGTATGGTTAAACTTCCCCATAGCGGAAGAATACATTTATGTCTGAGGTACAATCCAAAAGACACTTGCTCCAAAAACACAAAAGCTGATTGGCTGCAATAGAACTTGCATGTTGGTCTTATTTGTAGTCATAATACAGCAGAATTATATTTGGACAAGCGAAAGAAAGAACTACAACATCACGGAATTTAAAAAGACCTAGAACACAATACTTCAGCGAATTTAAGACTTTTTAAGGCCTACAGTTTAGATTTTGAAATTTTAGACTTTTTAAGACTTTTGAAGACCCAGAGGAAACCCTGTAAAATAAGTTAATAAGATCATTTTCTGAGAATCAAAACCATCCTGTGGATACTATACAGAAAAGTGTCATAAATGGCATCTATTAATTGATTTATGTTTATTATAACTACACTTATCATGAATTTGTTTTTGTAGCTGCGTTCTGTTTTAATCCACCCACCACTATAAAACCAAACCCAATTCCGCGAAAAACAAAAAGTGTCTTATTTTTTACAGAAAGTTAAATACAGAGCAGAAGATAACCCTTTGCTATAACTTTAAAATATATGTAGATTTGAATACAATTAAGATGCAATTTTACCATTCTGGACAATGTTACACCTAACTTATACCTCAATAACAAATCTGCGAGACACTTTAATCTTACTTTACCACTTTTACAATTATTAAGCCATATTTACACAGAAAACAAACGTACTGCGGCTTTATCAAGAAAGCAGGTAATCAGTGTAAATCACTAAGTTTACATGAATTCTTTAGAAAATACATTTCTCAGTCTAAAGCCTAGGTCAGACTACAAGACTGTTCAAGTCATGCATTCCAACTGGGACAGATAAACCGTTTGCTGTTCAATTGGCAGGTATTTGGCCAAATGTGAGGGGACAAAGAAGGGTATCGAAGAAAAGAAAAATACAGTCATTCAAAGTTTCTCTTACTATGTGTCCAGGAAAAGTGTTCAACTGCTGCTTATTCTATGGTACTGAAGCTACAGTTTATATTTAACAGAAAAATGTAGTTCATTTGATTCCCTGTTATGAAACTTTAATTTCTATTAAGTTTAACTGATTCAGGCTGATTCCTTTAAAATATGATATATCATTTCCAATGTATTCTTTCAACAACATAGCAACTGTTTACTAATGGAGAGGTTAATCTCCCAAGTACAGACTGCATGCGTCAGTTCTTTTGCCCTTGATCTACACTTCTATTGGTTTTTGTCTTTCTCAGATTTCAGTCTCAGATGGCTTCACAACACAAAGGCTGAAATACACAGAGGGCCTGAGGATCAATGTTGAAAGACTAAATGAACTCATTTTGGGCCCGTTTGCACTGTGGGATAATGTATAGCAATCATAAACTATGTTCTCCTTGATTCCTGCAACCATCCAGCTCCAATTAGAGCAGGTTCAAATTACAGTTTGAATATGCTATAATTGTTGAGCCTGATCCAGGCGGCAGTGGCAAAAGAAAACAGTGGAAACTAGAGAATCAGAAAAATCCGTCAATAAAGGCATGCCATTCTGCAGAAGAAATTCTATTGTGTTGAAGCGGGTACGAAGCAAACAAATTAACAACATTTAAGTTCTCAGAAGCCGCCTCAGCCACAGAAAAACAGAGTAGGTAAGAAGAGGACAGAGAGAGAGAGAGAGAGAGAGTGAGAGAGAGAGAGAAAGAGAGAGAGAGAGAGAGAGAGA